>NC_045504.1:2857753-3197753 GCF_009650955.1 Corvus moneduloides | reverse complement strand
TGCCACAGTCGCCCATTCGGGCGGCTCACGCACCCACCACAATGCCCCCCTCACCCCACAGCGCCAGGTGGGCTGGGGGGACATCCCACTGTTGGATTTAGGGTGAATTTCCCCCCTACACCCCAAAATACCTCCCTACACCTCAAAGAGCCCCCCTTGTCTCCTGCTCACCGGACGTGGTCCAGCCAGCGTGTTCCCTCCAGGGCCGAGAGCCACTTCTCCTCTGCTGCCGCACCTGGATCCCATGGGATGGGGTTTCAGTGGGGGGGAAGGCCCAGCCCCCCCGGGGGCTTGGGGGTCCCCAGGGTCTGCCTGGTTCCACTTACCAGGCAGGCAGAGTGCCCGCAGCCTCAGGTGGGCGAGCTGGATGTCGGCGAGCGTGGGCAGCTCGGCCATGTCGGCCAACACACAGGGCCCACGGCCCCCCAGCAGCAGCGCCTCCAGGCACCTGGGGGGCACAGGAAGCCCCAGGTGAGGCCAGGCTGGGGGAACACCCTCAGCACCCCCGGGACCCCCTGGGACCCACCTCATGTCCTCGCTGCCTGGCTCTGAGTTCGGGTGAAAGCCGGCGGCTCTCAGCAGGTCCCCCCCCCCCCGGGTGGTGCCAGCACAGGCGCTGCAAGAGAAACGGGGTGATGCCCCCACATCCCCCTCCCAGTGCCCCCCACCCCACCAGGGCCTGCCCAGGCACTCACAGGCACCCGTCGCTCCTGAAAGTGGGCAAAGGTTCGCTTGAGGTCGTGGTCCAGAAGCCCGCTGGGCACCCACAGGTACTGGGGGAGGCTGTGGGAAGGGGGGGCACAGAGTGGGGTCCCCCAAATCACACGTGCCATTTCCAGTGGCTCAGGCAGTGTTGGGGGGCTGGTGGGGCTGTACCTGGGTGCCATGTCGAAGCGCTCGTTGACGGCACTCACCCTCCAGCCCGCAGCGCCGAGACGCTGCAGCTCCTTCTCCCAGTCCTGTGGGCTCTCGAAGAACAGTGTGGCAGATGAGCCTTCTTCCTCATCCTCCTCCTCCTCCTCCACCTCTTCTGGGGGGGCCCCACCAGGGCAGGACCAGCCATCGTGTCCCTCGGCAGCGTCCCCCAGCCACACAGCCGCCTCCCGTGCCCGTGCGATGGCATTGGCCAACTGCAGGGGCAGCCAGGGTGGGGTGTGAGCCCCCCAGGCTTCCCCAGAACCGCGGGGTACCCCAGAGTGAGGGTACAACACTTCTGCATCTCCCTGGCTTACCCGGAATGCCTGAGGAGCCAACCCGTTCTCAGGGAAGTAGAAGCGGAGCAGGCGGAAATCCCGACAGAAGACGAGGAGTTCCTCGGGGATGAACTTGAGGGTGGAGGCGGCCGTCAGCACCTTGGGCTTGGAGAAGCTGCTGGCTGGGGTCAGGGGGATGAGACTGTCAGGGCCAGCTGAGACCTGCCCAACTCATCACATGGGGCTGAGACCCGAGACCTGCCCAGCTCATCCCTCGTGCGCCCAGATATCCCCATTACCTGCCACCAGTTTGCGGATGCAGGGCAGGGCCACCTCGTCCTCAGAGTGGAGGAGGCCACGGGAGCCAGGGGCCTGTGGGAGAGCGGGCAGAGCTGGAGTGTCCCCCCAGTCCCAGGAAGGGTGGTGGGGATGGATCTGGACCCAGCTGTCCCATGTCCCTTGAGCCTTGTGCCTTGTCCCCCACTATGTCCTGCAGTGAGGAGTTCCCGGGGTGAACACGGCGGGTTCTGCAATCAACGAGCCGGGATGGGCTGGGATGAAGCTGGGATGGGGCCGGGATGTGGCTGAGTGGGGTTGGGATATCACTGGCTGGGGGTGTAGATGCAATTAGGATGGGGGTCAGGATGGGGTCGGGATGGAGCGGGGATGGGAGTCAGGAATGCGGTGGGATGGGGCTGAGCCGAGTGTCGGGGTACAGTGGGATGGGTTCGGGATGGGATCGGGATGCGGTGGGATGGGGTCGCGCCGGGGCAGGGGTCCCCCCGGGCAGGCGACGCGGGGCCCGCTGTCCCGTTCCGGGTCCCGCTCCCGGTATTCCCAGCGTTCCCGGTGTTCCCGTCGCACCTGGCCGGGCAGGAAGGCGAGGCGGCGGTTGGTGCAGAGCAGCGTTCCCGGGACGGAGCCGCCGCCGCTCCCGCAGCGCTGCCGGGCGCCCGCCGCCTCCTCAAGCACCCGCTCCCCTGCGGGGACCGGCACTGGGTCCGGGGCTCCGAGCGCCCCGAGCCCCCCCAAGACCCCCGGCCCCCGGCCCCGGCCCTACCTGGGAGCTCGGGGAAGGTCGGGCGGCGGCCGCCCGGGGCCCCGCTCATGGCGCAGGGACTTTGGCCGGGCGGGCCCGGAGCGCCGGGGCCGGAGCGGCCCGGGAGAGAGCCCCGAGCGCCCGGCCCGGCTCGGGCATCCCGCCCTCCACTCCGGCATCCCGCCCTCCCCTGGCATCCCTGCCCCGGCATCCCGCCCCTCGGGGCCCGGGATTCCACGCATCCCGACCCCTCGGATCCCGGCATTCCGCCCCCCGCCATCCCAGTGCCCGGTACCGGCGGTGGGAAAGAGGGGGGAGCCCGGGGGCGGGAGCTCCGCAGGCGGATGGGGGCACCCCCTCCCAGGCACCCCAGAAGTTCAGCGTCGGGGCGGGGGTACAGAGCCGGGGACCCCATCAGGGACGGGCGGTTCTGGGGTCCCCACAGCCCCGGCACCCCGCAAGCGCTGCCCAGTGCCGGGGTACCCCCAAAGCCCGTCAGCAGCGTCATGGGAGGGGGGGCCCAGGGCCTCTCCCGGGCGTACGGCAGGAGAAGCCGCTCGGTGACTCACGGCCGAAGCACGGAGCCTTCTCCTCCCAGCCCAACACCGGCTCCCAAAAGCCAAGCCGGCCCCGCTCCCGCCGGCCCCCGACCCCGCATCGGGCAGCAGGTGGATGGTGGCCCTGGGGCTACCCCCCCCCTTCTCAGTGCCACGAGACCTCCGGGCACCCCAAAACCCAAAGCCCGAGGCAGCCGAGGTAGCAGTGCCGGCATGTGCCGGGATAAATCCTGACACAACCCAGGCACATGGAAAACTCACCAGAACTCCACCTCCAACTCTGATTTTCGATGCATTTCCCCCCAGATTTTTGGGGCAGCCCCAGCTTTGAGGGGCTGCAACTCATGCACCCCAATTTTCCTCCTGCAGGAGAATCACCTGGCAGAGGTTCCTGGGGGCTTGGATAGGCTTTTGGCTCCAGCACCTGGCAGATGAGAGGAATTTCCTGGAGGCTTTGAGCCTGGAGCTGCTCCAAGCCAGGACGGGGTCAGTCTGGGCCATGGCAGGAGGAAAGATCCTGGAAGAAAATCATCCGGCACAGACATGGCGCTGGGCACGGACTGTCACTCACAATGCCGGCAGGAAGGAAAGACACCGGGAGCTGGGAGAGAAAATCCCAGTGACAGAAATCCCATGGGAAACTGCTCGTGGGGTCCCACCTTCCGTGATCCATCTCCAACCACCCCCAAACCTCTTTTTCCTCTGTCATTTAAAGCTTCAGCATCCATATGGGCCGTGCTGGATTTTATCCCTAATTTTGTCCTGAGACTCAGGTACCAAAGGGAGCATCCCTCTGGGGTGGCCTTGGGACGCAGCTCGGGAAAAGGCCTCAAGACCAGCGAGGATGGACAGAAAACAGGGAGGGAAGGGTGTCTGAGGATGTTCTTTTTTAAAGGAAAGACAAGAATTAGTACCAAAATGGAATCACACAATAAATGGAATAGACAGAAGGAAAGTTTACCCACTCTCCAGGAGAGAAGGCACTGTTCTCCTCAGTGGAGAAAAAACCCCCCAAAATAACCCCAAAATCCCAATAACTGGATGGAGAAGGGGATGAGGAACAGCCCTAGGAGGGAATTGGGGACCCCCAGAGCCCTCAGGGCGAGGGGATGAAGGAGCCTCAGGTGCATCAGCTGAAGGTTTTTATTGTCAATGAGTCCGTGGTGCCACAACGAGGCCACAGGTACAGCCCGAGCGCAACGCTTCAGTCCTGTTCACCTGGAGGCCAAATATCACCAATCAATCCGGAATTAATTTTTTTAAAAAAGGGGTTTTTTGTGAATAAACCACTGCAGAATTAATTCAGGTCACTCGGCGTTGCGTTAGTGAGACCCAAATCTGCCCCGGCCTCCCCCGCCGAGGGGCCAGGGAATGGCGAAGGTGAATCTCATTTAATAAAATCAAATCAAATCTCATTAACGGGTTTTACACACACTGAAAGACAAAGTTTTCCTCCACCAGGATCCGATGGCAGCAATTTGAATTCCAACCACACCAGTAAGTGCACTTAGTTTGACCTTGGGGTCACACCACAGCCTCCCCGTCCCCATCCCCATGGAAAAATCCCTCCTGGGGTCAGGTTTGGTGCTCCTCCTCCAGTTTTGGAGTTTTCCCTCCAGGATTGGTGCTTTTCCTACAGGTTTTCTGCCTTCTTCCCTCTCTCCTCCCACAACCCACCAAACCAGCGAGCAGGTCTGCGGACTTCCCATCCCCACCCAAGTCCAGCATCCACTGGGATGGAGCTAACCAAACCAGAGAGAAATTCCCCCAAAACCCCAGGAACAAGTGGTGAAGCACCACCTCCCGCCTTTCCTCCCGTGCCATGGGGCATCCCTGCTCCCGATGCTTCGGGCACAGCTGAAGGATATTCCCAACCTCAAAATAAAGCTGCTGCTCCGATTTTGGGAAAAATAAACATCAGAAACTGAAATTTAAACCAAGTGCCCACAAATAGTGAAGGGTTTGGGTTGGGTTTTAATCATTTCAGCTTAAAATTTGGGGTGAATTTCAAGCGGAGGCAGAGCCTGTGCCGCTTAGCCAGCGCTGCATGTCCCTGCCCCAGGGTTAGAGTTCACTGGAATTCCTGCAGTTTGAGGGAGAAATGTGGAATTTGTTCCAAGCTAAGAGGAGCCAGCTGGAGTGGGTGCCACACCCTCCCCTTCCCACAGCTTCAGCCACTCTTGGGGATTTTATAAAACCAGGGAAAACAACTTACACTGGAGTCAAACCATCCCTGGGGTGTTTGAAATTTGGAAGTGAAAATCTGTGGACAAGGAGCATTGCTGGCTGGACTCAAAAGTGTTGGGATCCCACTAGGAAAGGCCTTATTTTGGGGCATTTAGGTGTAGGAAGGCCTTAATTTGGGGCAGGAGCTTAGGTCTAAGTTAATGTTTTTAGGGCCAAGTGTAAGGTGTCGGGTGATCCCCCGAGCTCAGCACACTTCCAGCTCCTCTGCCCAGGCCCTCATCCCTTCTGCTGGAAATGGCCGTGGGCAGGAAGGGGTTGCATAGTTTGGTGCCTTCTGGAAAATCAACCCCAAAATAAAACCAAGGGAATGTTGTAAAGCTCTGGCCGAAGGAAATAACTCCTGTTTTATTTCCGTGTGATAGGAAATGCTGCACCTCACTCCGTGCAGGATCGGGCCTGGTTTGGGAGCTGCACTTACCAAAAAAACCCAAGAAATTCTGTGCAAACATCGCAGTGCTAAAGTGAATCCCACCCTGGGAGCCAGGGGGCCGGGATGGGGTCAGGAATGGCGCGGGACATTAGTCATGGGAGGATTTTACCTTATTGTTCTGCTTTTTAGCCCTGTTATCAAAAATATGGATTAATTCCGCAGCCTAAAGGTCAGTTGGTGGCTCAGCACAACGGAGCCGAGTTAATCAGGATCAGAGGTAGTACAGAGTAGCTGTGCTCAAGTAGGAGTTACATGGGGCTGTGACCCCCCGGCTCCACCCCAGGACTGGGGGTGCTCTGGGGCCCCTTTCCAGTGGGTATTCATGGGGGATTTGCCCCACGCCACTGGGAATTCCTGGCAGGAGACGCTGACCCAGGATCTCACCTCGGCTCTCCCGTGGGCTGGGGGCTCCGCACAGGAAGAGAAACCTCCGATCCCTCGAGCGCTGGGAGGCCCCCCCTGGCTCCCCCTGCCTCAGAAAGAGTTTAAAAACAACATTTTTAAAACCAGAGTTGAGCTTGTCGGTCAGGGAGGGGGGGACAGAGCCCTGAGCCCATCCTGGTGCTCGGAGCCATCTGGGACTGGGCGGGGGGAGTCCAACCCACCCCCACCTCACCAATGTCCAACTCCAGCGTGGTGTCGCTCAGTACCAGCAAGAAGAAATACAGAATAAAACCAGTGTTAAAAAACTCCATTAAAAGGTTTGTGACGCTCAAAATGGGGCGTTTTTGCTCCGTCCCAGGTAGTCAGGGAAGCGGGAAGGACCTGGTGGGAGCTGCTCCCCCTGCCCACTCCCAAAGCTTTGGTCTGGTTTATTGAGTTTTTGAGGAATTCTCCCCTCTCACCCTGTGCTCCGACCCGAGCAGCCCCCACTGTCCCCAGGCACCCCCGGGAATCCTCCTCCTCCCTTGCAGGGGCTCTGGGAAAGCAGGGCCTGGTTTTCCCCCCTCTCTCCCTCCTGCACCCCCTCAATCCCACCAGCCCCATGCCATTCCCAGCCCATCCAGCCTAACGCCTGCTCCCACCTCCTGCAGAGCGGGAGGGGAGCATGGGTGGGTGTAAAACCAAAATGGATCTCTGCTATTGCATTCCCCATGTTCCATGGGTCCGGATCCGCGCAGGGGGAGCATCAGAACCTGTGCACCAGCGCCTCCCGCTCCCTGCGCCGCAGCTCTTCCTTGTAACAGCAGGAGCAGAAATTCCCAGTCTCTGGGTGTCCATAAAAGCTGCAGTTGGGCTGTTTGCACTTGGTCTGCTGGATGTTGTAGAGGGCTTGGCTTCTCATTTTATCCGCTGTTCCTCCCTTGTCCTGATCGAGGAATTCCCGGCAGCCGTTGCTGTGCGGGGGGAGGCAGCCGGAGCCCTCGCACTCTGAAGGGAAGGGAGGCTGGATGTCCATGTCCGTGGGGGAGAACCGGCCCAGGTGGGCAGGGCCAGGGGGGCAGAGGCCGAGCCGGCCCTGGTGGTGCCGGGGCAGGGTGGCGTAGGGGGGGAGGCTCCCACAGGGCCCCCCCGCCAGCTGCCGCCGGCCCTCGGGGCAGCCGGGTGGGTGCAGCCCCTCAGCACTGCCCATGGAGGGCCTGGGGAAGGTGAAAACGCCGGAATAGCTGGCAGGAAAAGCGGCAATTTTAGCACCCACGGCCGGTTCCAGGGGCTGTGGGGGGTAGGTGGGAGGTGGCTGGGAGAACACGGGGCCCGGCATCGCCTCCTCACTCCGCTGGGCACCCGCCTCCCCTTCTGGCCTCTTGGCCGGGGCAGCGCTGCCCAGCGCCTTCTTCTCTGCCTCCTTCTGCCTCTGCTCTGCCAGGAAACGCTCCTCGGCATCCAGGAGGTACCTCTGGATCATCTCCTCCTGGAACTGGTGCCGGGTGCTGGTCTTGAGGTGGCCGGCAAAGATGAACTTGCGCTCGCCCTGCATGGCCGCACGCAGGATGCTCAGGCTCAGCCGCACGTCGCTGCTGTACTTGCAGGGATCCGATGGCTTCTCCGGGGCTGCTTTACCTGGACACGGTTTCTCTGCAGGAGCTAAGTCTCCTGGGGAACATTCCTCTTTGCTGCCTTTCCGTGCCTTCAGTGATCCTTTCTTCTTCTTCTCCAGGGTGTCTCCCTGCCCATTGCTCACACCACCCTTCACGGCTTTGCTGTGCATCAAGCCCCCCATGTTCTTTTTTAGTTTGCTGCCCAGAGTCTTCCCAAAGCTTCCCAGCTTGTTGGCCACTGAGTCTGCCCGTTTTTTATCCTTTTCCTTCTCCTTTTCCCGCTCTTTCTTTGGCTTCTCCCTGTCCTTGCCCGCCCTGGTGCCCCCGTTGCTGGCAGAGCTGCTGCACACCGACTCCTTGTCTGACTCGCCTGACTCCGCTGCCGAGCGAGCGTCATCACCCGCGGAGGCCGTGGGGGATTCTGGCTGAGCCAGAGGTGCCTGGGGAGGAAGAAAAGACAAATATCAAAGTCTAGAAACTCCTCGAGTAAAGATTTTCAGGTGGAAGATGAAGCAAAGGAGGTGGCATTGCTTGGAACACTGAGGGGATGGCATCCAGAGGCACTCAGAAAGATGCATCCCCAGTGCATCCTGCACATCCCTAAATGTCCCCGTGGCACCCTTCCAAACTGAGATATCCCAGGATTTTATGATCCTATTTTGTGATTCTATAATAGCTCCACTTGCTCGAGGTTTCAGGGGTAAAGCCAGGGAAGAGGGGGTGAGACTTGTCCCAGTCTCGAGGTGGACATAAACCAACAGCTCCCGTTTGTTTAGAGCATGGGGCGTCCCTCAGGGGCATTGGGCCTCCAGGTCGTGTGAAGATTGAAAATGGGCATGGAAAGCTCTAGGGAAAAGGTGCCCACCCGCAAAACTGAGTCACTTCCCTGCTCTCTGAGCAGAATCAGCCACAATTCCTGCAGGCTCAGAACCCCACATGAGGCAGAGCCCCCAGGTGAGGCCCTACACCAGCTTCCCTTTAGAAAGGAGGGTTAAATAATTCATAAGTAAAGAAGATCCCCCTGGTCCCTTTACCTGCATGTCACAAGGCAACGTGATCCATCGGACATTCATGTAGCTGTGCAGCAGGTGCAGTTTGGCCTCCAGCGACAGCGTCACACTGGGGCAAAACCACGAGTTAGAGCCATTGCAATTTCCCACCTGGAAATATCTCCCCCCACGTTTACATTATTCCCTGTGTTACGTGTTTAAAGGGGTGTTTTCCTACAGCAGATCCAACAGCACAAAAAGGGACAATGATGCAGCTTTCCAACTTTTCAATGAAAACCCAAAGGGAGAAATCAGATTCCTGTGTCGGAATCAAAACGCTTCTGCCTCAGCCACAGGACCTGCTGGGACCAAACCATGGTGAGACCTGCCCAAACCTTCACCCAAACCAGGCATGGTCTGGTGGCCGCCACCCTTCCCACTCCAGGGCCCACAACACAGGGATTCGGTGGCGCATGGAAAAACAGACTTTTTTTTGTGCTACTATGACAGAAGATCGTCCACTGCTGCTGGTGTCCGAGCTACACCCAGCCCAGACCTCCAGGATCTGGAGCATCATCTACTTACTGTGTGGGAACGAAGCTCATGAGATGTCACAGCCCCACCCAAAACATACCAACATGAAGGAAAAGTTGCTCCATCCCCATGAACAGTGTCATTTTCTGGGCACAGTTTTCACCCAGCACAAGAAATTCCAGCTGGGGTCAGGACTGACCCCTTCATCTGTGACCTCTCTGCTCTGCGGATGACCCAGACCCCCAGCAGAGCCTCACCCTGGATCACCAACCTGGCCAGCTTGACATTGTCACCGTCGTCCTTCCCCCACTGCCACTCCTTCCCGGGATCCACAGCGAAGTGCACGGGGAGCAGCTTGTGCTCAGAGTCCGTCAGGGGGATCACAGCTGCCCCGGGACAGAAATGTCATGTTTACAGCCCAAAAGGACAAATACTCCACACTCGGAGCCAACTCTGAGCACCCACCAGGAATATCATCACCTCTGATTGGAATGGCCTCATGGCACATCCCAGTGACTGCCAGTGCTTGGGATCATGGAATCGTCAGAGCGCCATGGAATGCCTCACGATCCTCACAGGGAAGAATTTCTTCACAATATCCCATCTAACCCTGCCCTGTGTCGGTGGGAAGCCATTCCCCCTTGTCTTGTCTCTCTCCAGCTCTTGGAGCCCCTTCAGGAAGGGCTCCAAGGTCAGGACACTGTTGGGTTTCTGGGTTGCCAGTGCACATTGACGGGTCCTGGCCAGCTTCTCCCCCCCAGCACTCCCAAGTCCTCCTCCTCAGTGCTTTGTTCAGCTGAATCTCATCACTCACCTTGATCCTTTGTGTTTTCCTTCTGCTCCATGGAGACCAGGGCAGAAAAATGGGCTTGGTCATAAGCCAGAACCAACGGAGACCGGTGGCATTTGTTGGCTGGAACTTCCAGGGGCAGATAGATCCCTCCAAAGGGAATTGGGGCAAATGCTGGGAAGAAACGAGGGCGGTTAGTTCTGATCACAGGTTCAAGAGTTCAGAGTTGTTTGTGCTGCAGTTGCTCCAGAATGAGCCGTTTGCCTCAGTCGAGGGCTCACCTGCAATTTTCTGTCATCTCAAGGGACATTAAACAAAACCACAACCCAAAATAGATGTTTATTTTACATCGGGAGGATGTAAAATGTAGAATGAACTGGTATTTTCTATAAAAAGCCCTCCTCTTCACACCCCCACAAGACGAACTTTGCCCACGGAACGATGGAAATTGATTAACCTTCTCTGACAGGAAATTGAAGCTGATGGTGGAAAATCTGCCACCCAGGGAACGGAATTTCCCATCTCTAGATGGGGGGGGGGGGGAGGGGAGGGGCAAAAGAGGCAGAAAGAAAAAAAACCCTCGTGTGGATGCTCTTAAAGCAGCAGAAGTCGAGTTGGGAGCCAAGCCTGGTGCTGGCCCCTCCTTGGGTTCGCCTGCAGCAGCTCAATTCTCCCTCCTGTGCTGTTCCCAATTCCAGGAACAGGGGGTTGGGGGCAAAGGGCCCCCGGGAAAACATGGGGTAGAAAGGAAAGGTGGACAGGTCAGAGAGACTTTGGAAAGAGAGGGCAGGTCTCACCTTCGCCGCCCGAGTCCCGCAGCATCGTGTCTGCCACCACCACGATGGGTCTCTTCAGCACGTGGGCCAGGACAAAGACGTGGAACTCCTCCAGGCTCTCGTACACTGGCTCCTCTGAGCTCTCCACCCTTGGGGAAAGGAGAAGTTCAATGTCATCCCTTGGATATTCAACCATTTGCTTTGTGACACCAGGAGGAGGTTTCACAGGCAGCCACGTACAGGTGGGTGGACAGCACTAAGGCTGATCTCAGCACTAATTTGAGGGTTTAGGTGTGGATCCCCAAAATGTCCTGCTCCAAGACAAGGGTTTGTGCCCAGGGAACGCCCAGATGCTGCCTGGCATTGCTGGGAGTCCCTTATCTAAGGAGCTGGACAGCTGTGGCAGGGAAGTGTCCTTGAAACAGAAGTGAGATGGCAGAAACTCTCAGCTCTGGGTTATTCTCTCACTTTGGAGCCAGCAACACAAGGAAACACAAGGGAAGCATTTATTCCCTGCTCAGTCCATGTGCTACCCCACAGAAGAGGCTGTGCAGCACCAAAATCCTTTCCTGGGATGCTTTATGTGCCTTGTGTTTCCTCAGGATCCTTTGTCCTTCCCCTGAAACCCCAAGGAGACAGACCAACACAGAGCCCCTGCCCTGCCCTGGAGCACCATGAGAGCTGTGCCCTGAGGGAAGGCATTCCCTGTTCTACACCTGGATGTGTTCTCTGCTCCGTACCCGCCGCAGCCGCCGCCATTGGTGCTGTAGTGCACACGGGGCTCGCTGGACGCCAACTTGATCAGCTCGTTCCACTCCTTCTGCCACTCCTCCTCCGTGTAAACCAGGCCAGACTGAAAAACAGCAAAGAGAACCCAAAATCCTCCAAGTGAACCTCTTCCAGTTGCTCCAGCACAGGTTTATACCCACAGCACAACTTTTCTCTATGGGTTTACGCAAAAATAATCATCGTACTCTGTACCACCTCCTTGAAAGTGCTTCCCAATATTCATCCAAACTTCCCCCTTTAGTTTAAACCCATTCCCCTCGTCCTATCACTTGTCCCAAGCCCCTTTCAGTTTGCTGCAGTTCTGACTGCAGGACACCCCTTACCTCAGCACAGTCCAGTGGCACAGCAGGGAGCTGCCCAGAATTCCAGACCCAAAAGGAAGCACCTCCCAAACCCACGGGATGTTTTCCCAGGACATTCCCCTCGGCAAAGAGGGCCCAAACCAACATTCAGTTGGCTCCCACCTCCTTGTTCTGCTGCGTCTGCTGCCAGCGCCATCTCCGCCTCAGCGCTTCCCGCTCCACTCCCTTGTCCATCAGGGTGTAGAGGGACTTCCGGAGCATGAGATCCCGGTCGTGGAAGCCCCACATACCTGCAGTGAGAAGGAACAGAGTGGAAGGTCAGGAGGGGCTGGTGTCACTCCCTGACCCACTGAGGTCCCTGCACAGACGCACCAGAGGAGGGAAGGGGCTGCTCCATTATCCCACATTTCCTTCAGGAATCCAGGGAAGCTTGCCAGATGGACGGGGAGAGGGATTTCAGAAGCATACAAGCTGCTGGCAGCCCCTTCCCTTGGAGCCGTCCCACTCCCACAGAGCCCGAGCACTGCGACTGCTCTTGCACACCAACACTGCCTCAGCCGCACGCTGCTCCGGGAGGAGCAGCAGCACCCTGCTTTCCCACCAGAATGGACGGATCCTGCTCCCAAAGGGGGATCGTGGGCTCTTGCTCAGGGACTGGTTGGCTGTTTCCCGGGGATTAAGCCAAGCCTTACCCAGGGAGGCAGCATGGAGCAGGCAATTCCCGTCGCCAGTGGTGGCCAGGGGCAGCAGCCGCTGGCAGCTCGGATCCACCGTCACCCACCAGTTCAGGCGCCCTGGGGAAATTTGGGAGAGCGTGAAACCACGGCATAGCACGGGACTGGGGGGGCACTGTGGGGCTCAGCCCTTCCGAAACCACAGCCAAGGATAAAACCAGCTGAACAAGCAGGGGAGCACCTGGACAGGTGGGAAGGTACAGACCCATCCCAGGACTGGGGGAAGAGTAAGGACAGTGACAAAGCAACAGAAAGAGGAGGCTGGAGCTGCAAAACTCCCCAAGGATGCCAGGAAAAGGCCGGGCTGAATTTGGGGTCACACAAACCAGAATTACACACAAATAGGAGCAAGGGCTTCCACACAGACCAGTTCTCCTCCATCTGTTTTTCCCCCACTCCCCTTATTTCCCTCCTCAAAGCCCATCAGTCTGAAAATGCCTCCAGGAGCGCCCAGCACAAACAACTTCTCCAGGGAAAACCAGCCTTTTGCTGCTTCTTGGAACCAAATCCCTCCAGTTTCAACTCTCTCATGGCCAGGTTTCCCTGCTCACTGGTTTTTAGGCAGAATATGCCAGGATTTCTGCTGATCCCAGCAGCTTTCCTGCTGCAAACGCAAACCAACGGCACTTTAGACCAGGAGTTTTAGGTCATTGTGGTGATTCAAGCGAAGAGAAGCTAAAAATAGAAGGTAGGAAAAAATGCCCAGTAAGCCCAGTGTGGCTGGAGGTTCAGCCCTTCCCAAAGGAGAAAGCTGAGCTGGATCAGGACTCTGAACCCCCGCCTGTGCCTTGCCCTGCCCTGCCCTCAACACCCCTCCTCTGCCACTGTATTTTCCAGGAGTTTTTGGATCCTGTGCAACAGGCAGGTTTTTGGCTGGATGAGCCTGTTTAGGCCTCCAACAAGTTGTATTTAAATCGCCCCTGCAGGAAACCAGCCCTTTCCCAGTGTTTCCAAAGAGCCTCTCCTTCCTCTGGAGCATGATCCCTGCCAGGGATCCCAGTACACAGGCATAGGATTGCTGGAAATGCTTTGTACAACCTCAGGGAGACCAGCTGGAGAGGAACTAAACGCAGAAAGCAGGGCTTTAAACATCCCCAAACACTAGAAAACAAAACACCATGAAGCTCAGTGTGCCACAGGCAGGTCGTTCCTGTCCCCAGCGCCGCGACAGGGACCCGCCAGAGCTGGAAGCGTTCCGCACTGAGCCCGGGGACAATGGCTCTGCACGGAGCAGCCGGCTGCTCCCTCAATATGGCTCCTGGCACGGCACAATCGGGAGCTTGGCCAAGTGGCCCAGGGCCAGGGGAGCGAACGTGGCGCCTCACAGGAGCTGTCCCACACATAACGCTGCTAGGGGCAGCGCCGAGAGCTCGGTTCTGTCCATTTTCCCTTGTTCCTGCAGGATTTGATGCTCTTTTCCATGGAGTTTGCATCTCCGGTTGGTGCTTCGGAGGTTGTGCAACCTCTGCCCAAGTCGGATCTGAGGAGACACACCTTGGAGAGGTATTTCTGTGCCCGAGTGTTTGCACTGACTCCAGTTACGCAAGAGAAGTTGTCTCCAAAGGAACCGCCTGCCCAACCCTCCTCCCGACGTTTTGCTCCCGTCGAGGCGGCGGAAAGGCCAAGAGGCTGCCCAGAAGTATTGAAAACAACACATTTCTCTGTGTGTGGCTCTTAAGAGCCAGCCCTGAGAGCTCTGCAGGGAAGTCAACTGGATTCAGGAGCATGAGGGATCTTCCCACAACGGCCGTGGTGGCAACAGATCTTATGCACACAGAGAAAGTCCACTGGCATCCAGCACCATGACCCTATGCTATCCCACAGAACACCTGTTTGTCCCCACAGGGTGTTTGGGGAAATCTCATCGTATCTTCCAGCAGGAGCCACCTGAACAGGTCACGGCAATGGGAAGGAACAGAGGAAGGGAGGATTGCCTCATCCAAACCACAAATGGCTTTCCTAAGGCTACTGGGAATCCACTCTCACTGCGTGACACAGGGAGTGTCCCAGGGATTGCTCCCTCGGCCCTGTGCTCCTGAGGCCGACGCAAGGGATCCAACATGGACACGGACTTGGACATCCTTTGCCACCCTGTGTGGCAATGAGAAACCAACTGGGGTTTCCCCCTGGCAGAGGTGAAGGACCAGGATCAGGATCTTCAGTTCTTCATTATTTTTTTCCCCAGTATCCTCAGGTGAGGCACCATGGACTACTCCTCCCCGTGTGCCGCGAGCAAACTCACTCTGCAGCTTCCCAACTCGGAGCAAGGCCTGATTCCTGATCCACAAGGGTTTGTGTCAAAGGATGTCAAGGCTCTGTTGAGGGCCGAGGTCTCAGCTCCACCAAGACCTTTCCATACCACTCCGAGCACATTCAAAGCATTCCCAGAGGATCTCATTGAAGTTTACAGCCACTTTGAAAGCGCTTACTCTGCCACAATGGTGTAACAGGACCTCTGAATACACAGGGAAGAGGATCTGAACATTTATTGGGCTATAAAATATTTCCTTAATCCCCTAAGGATGGTGTGGACTAAATTCATAATGGGAGTCTCTGTAGATCACAGCACCATGCTCAAAACCCTACTTGGAATCCAGCTTGGAATATTTCATAGCTGCACTACAGCCCTTTGTTACAGACAAAACACTCATTTATAGCAACCCACAGACACTCGAGTCTCCGAAAGGCATTTTCTAAAACTCTGAATTCCTAAATTCCTTCCCATTAGTGGCATCTCAGCAGACCTGGAAGTGCCCCCAGCCCACAGATGAAGCACCCGGCAACCCCCAGCCCTGCACTCCATTTGTGTTGGGACACAGGAACCCAAGCCCTGGCTCTGCTGGGATGAGATCTGGGGTTTATCTGCACCAGAGCCAGCAGCTCTGCTGTCACTGCACGGCATCACCGTGTAATGGGATCGCTGGGATCAAGTGCTCATTCCCAAAACATGAGAATATTTCTTACAGCAACTCCTGAGCAGGAGAGGGAGAAGTTGGGCCCTTGGAGTGGCTGTTATCCCTACGGATAATGTGTTCTCTGGTAAGTGCAGCACCACAGAAACAGTGGGGGGGGGGGGGGGGGTGTAAACCCTCCTGAGACCCCTCGCAGTGTCCTGCCCCTGCCCATGGGAACCTTCCTGGTGCCAGGGATGAGGTTTTCCCTGCCAGCACGGATGTCCCCGTCATTCCCTGGCTCAACCTCATTTACAGATCCCCTGGCACTCTTCAGGAATCTGATGGAAAGCAAAGCAGGGGGTTCCTCCCCAGGCACCCAGCAGGCACTGGAGCAGCAGCATCGACCTCCAGGGTCTGTAATCAACGCAGAATTTGTCAGCAGGATGTGTTACACAGGAATTCCCTTTTCCCTGTCTCTCCATGGGACTGGCAGGACGGAGCATTGGGATGATCCAGGGCTGAGACAATGACAGTTTTGGGATGTTTTCCCTCTCAACTGTGCACAGTGGTAACAACCCTGGGTTATTTACACTCAGTGTCCATGGCTGAAGGGAAGCGGCTCCTACTCAGCCCTGGCACCAGGTCATAAAAACGATGGAATGATTCCCTGTTGGGTACGAATCCATGTGACATCCTGGGGTGTTCCTGTGGGTGACACTCCCCACCTGCCCATGGCACATGCCACCAGCATGGACCCAGCACTCACCGGCCTGCTCCAGTGCTACCAGCATGGACTGCTCGATGAGATCGCGCTCGATGAAGCTGCGGAAATCCTCGGTGTACACGGTGAGGTCGGGCAGCTGGAAGGTGCAGATGGGCATCTCCAGCAGGTGCTCGCTGCTGCTGCCGTTGCTGGAGACATGGGAACGTGCCAGGGACACGATGGTGGAGCTGGCATGGGAGATGCCTCGGGACAGACGCTTCTCTGGGGGAATGAAGGAAGAGTAAACAGCAAAGTGGGGCAGGAGCAGCAAATCCCACAGCAGCCACCACCAGACTGCCGCGGTTCGGGCAGCGAGCAGCCTGATCACTCTGGCACAGGAGAAGAGCTGACAGATCCCACCGGCTCTTGGACACTGACCTTGCACGACATCATCCTGGCGCTGCAGCGGGGGCCTCCCGGGCCGCGCCAGCTCCCGCTCCGGGGGCCGGGCCCCGCGGCCCTCGTTGAAGGAGGGCGGGAGGTTCCCGGCGTGCACCTGCCGGAGCTGCTCGAAGTCGCTCAGCGCCGCGCTCAGGTCCCAGTTCTTGCCTGGATGGGAAGGGAGCAGCGCTGGTCACCCTCACCCAGCACGGAAGCTGAGGCAGTTCCCGAACATCTGTGTTGGAAACTACTCCCCATCAGCCCCCCTGAGCACTTCCCCCATTATTCCCAGTTTTCCATACCTTCAAGGAGGTCTCTGGCCAGCCCCGGCTCTGCCCCTGTTGAGCGAACAAAATCCGACAGGACGATGTCCATAGCCAAGGCCGGGCGGAATCAGCGGCACCAGATTGGCTCCTTGGCATCAATCTGGGAATGACACCAACAGCACACGTGGATCGCATGTCCCCATCGGGAATGGGCTGAGCGGGACGTAAACCTCCCCCTAAAATTAACTGTGCTCCGGGACTGCCAGTTCATTCCTTGGGAACTGGGAGAACAACACCCACTTTGCTGTAACCAACAATGGGCATTTCCTTGGAAAATTCATGAACTAAACCCAATTCTCATCTCAGAGATGGTGGAGCGTCTCTTTCCAAATCAGTAATAAGGATCCAGGAATAAATTATATAACAAATGAATATTTGGGAGCACAGAGAAAGCAGAAAGTTTCTCTCGTGCATTTACAGGGAGCAAATCCCTGCTGTATCCCACTCCAAGCACCCCAGCTGTGAGCCAGGGAAAGGGGAGCAAGGACAAAATGCTAGAATTAGGAGATGCATCCTATGGAAAATACATTTTAAAAACCCCCTTTCAGACAAAAAACCAAACCAAACCAAAAAAATCACTGTCCAGACAGAGCTCCTTCCCACTCCAGAGCCCCCTGCCAGGCTCCTTTGACTCCAGAGCTCATTCCCAGAAGGGAACAAAACCACAGACCTATTCTGTAAATCTGGATTTTGTCAGGTTCTGAGCCTGTGGAAGGCGTGTGCTCCTGCCATGCCTTCAAATCCTGATTTTCCGCATTCCTTGGGGCAGAGAGGGAAAGGGAGAGCAGCCTCATCCGTGAGAGTCCGGATCGGCAAAGTGCTCCACAGAATTTGGTGCTTTGCAGTTAAAGGCTGGGCTAAAAATTCTGCCATCAAGGAACAGAAAAGACTGGGAAAATAATTTATCCCGAGCTGAAAATCTGGAAGAAAAGGGGAAAATCTGGGAAGGCTGGCAGAGGGAGGTGCTGGTGTATTGGACATAAAAGAGCAAATTTCAGGATTGTGTGGAAGATGAACAAACCTGGTTGTTTTCCTGGTGCCCAGGGAAAAAAGTCTCTTTTTCAGGATTATCCCTAAAGATGGGTAAAACCCCCCTGATGCCTTGAAATGTTTTTTTCCAAGATTATCCTTAAAGGTGGGTGAAATTCCCTAACAGCACAACTCCCCACGAGCAACCGTTACATCCAGTCTTTGGCCTGGAATTTCTTGGCTTTGCTGGAGAAACACCATTCCCACTCTCGCAACCGTGTCGTTATTAACTTCCTGCTCCCAAAAAAACTCCGTATTCCTTCGCTGCCGGAGCAATCCAGGAGCTGCGTCGGAAGTGATGCCAAAGCCCAGCGCATTCCGGGAGCAGGATTTGGCAGGGATTCCTGCTCTTACTCCACCAATTTAGGGAACATCCCTAATTAGGAGCCGCACGTTTGGATCCTCTAATCCCTGGCAAAGGTTGCAGGAACAAGGAGCAGCTCCAGGATGAAACTGGCTGTGATAACGAGTAAAACTTCCTTCAGGTGGGTGTGGAATTCCAATGAAAATGAAAACTCAGCGCACGCAGCGGAGATTTGGGGAGGGAATGAGCAGCACAACCCACCCCCTCGTCCACGGCATTCCGAACTCCCGCGCGCACAAAAACGCCAGGGAAAACACAGATGGAAAACTCCGGGCCTGACGAGGCAGTGATGGATTGCTGGAGATTTATCGAGGAATTGGAGGGAGAAATGTCCCCACCCCAGAGTTACTGATTATTTCCTCTCCATGTGGAAGGGAAGTGCTCTCTCCTCTTCCCTCCTTCCAGAATAGGTCAGAAATATGAGCCCAGGTAGGAAATCCAAGCCCCAGGAGATCCACAACTTCAAATCCATCCCCCAACAATGGAACAGGCACTGAGTACACCCCAAAGCCCCCGGGAGCACACAGAGATGCAGCACAGCTGGATGTAATCCAAAGTGAGCGTTCCTGGCACATTCCAACCCGAAATATGCGGAAAACACGTATTTAGGACTAAGCCCAGTTGTTCCTGTGATCCCGGCGATCCCAACAGCTCTTTGCAGAGCACACCAGCAGGTTTCTCAGCAAATGTTTAACAAATATCCCCCCACACTTCCACAGGGCCTGAGCACAGCAACGTTCCTGACGCAGTGAGGAGCGATCAGCCGTGCTGGAGTCGCACCTTGCTCGGACCAGAAGGAGCTGGAGCTTCACGCAAACAGCAGTCCATGGTCACACGCCCCTGGGAACCGAGTGAAAGCCCCATCCCCACGTGCCAACGGATCCACCCAACACTAACACCAATCTTCAGCCTTCCAGGCAGCAGGAATCTGCCCAGTTTGGGAATGGGGCAAAGCTGGGTTTGGTCAATCCCAGCAGCCTGCAAATCCTTCCTAACGGGAATTCAGACCTTTAACATCAAATGTTCATCCAAAATAAGGGGAAAAGTCATAAAACCCCCCGGAGCCTCCTCTCTCTTGCTGCCTACAGCCTCTCCCAGGGCAACTCCAATGGTCACATACCAGGTTTGGGAAGGGACTCACCAGGAGCAGGCGGAGCACCTCGGCCTTCCACAGGCAGGACTGCGCTCCCTGCCCCGACATCATCAGGGAAGTTGGGAAACTGAGGGAGGAATTCAAGAGGACACAAGGTCCAAGAGCTCAGTGTCTCTTGGCTCCATCCTGGGGGGAAATAAACCATCGGGAACACTGAGCTGAAGTATTTCACCAGAACCAACTGTGAAGCAGCAAAACTGGATCCATTCAAAGTTCCAGACTGGAATTTATGGGGCTTTAATTCCCTTATCTTGTTAGATTTCAATTGTGCTGAACATGCTGCAGAAACAGGAAATAAATCTCTTTGCAAGGGTCAAATCCTGACCCAAGGTTGGCCACGACCGGTGGCTCCAGTGTGTTTATAAAGGTACTTCTAGAAATATTTTAGGAGCAGCAAACTCTGACGTCTCTCCCCCGGATCTGCCACGTGATGTTTTGCTGAGGGCAGGAACCAAGCTGGGAGCCAGGACTCCACTCCCAGGGTTCTGCTCCTGGCCCAGCCCCTCCGCCACATCCTGTTCCCACAGGGACATGGGGAACCCCAGGCCTGACCCCCGGAGCCCTCAGGGACCTGCAGGTGAGGCGGGAGGTGCCCAAATCCACGGGAAATTTAATCCTGCCAGACCCGCACGGATGTTTTTGCTCCCAGCATCGGGGAGCTGCAGGAGCACAGCAGCAAACCAGCACACATCAAACTCCTAACCCCAAATCCTCCAAGACCCTGGAATTTGGCAGCACTCAGGGCTAAGCAGGGGGGTCCCAAGGGGAAAGGCCACGCTGGGACCTACAGGTGGGACATGGGAGCAGCTCCAACCTGAACACTTATCGGAGCAACGATGAGAAAAATGAGCTTCTCCATGAGCTCCAAGCAAGCATGTCCTGATGCTGCTGGAGGAGTTTTGTGGCTTCCTCCTGCTCCCCAGAACAGTGGGGGCTGCCTCCATCCCATCCCACATCCCTGTCCTGGCCCGGCAGGTTACCTAATGCCGCCGGAACAGCCGCCGGGATTAACGGCACCCGTCCTGACCTGACACCTGTGCTGGGGTCACTGAGCTCCGTCTAGAAGTGCTGGATGGGACGCAGACTGTGCAGCTCCTGCCTCTTCCAGGATGGGAATCAACCCGACTCATCATCATCATCAACAAAAAACAGTTATTCCTGATAAAACTGATGGTGCAGGACACCCTTGGAGCTCGTCAGCCCCTCAGCCCAAGAGAGGGGTGCTGTGAGTGCAGAAGGAAGTCAGTCCGAGAGGGAGGAACAGGGATGTTTGGGAACAGATGTCACAGGCAGCTGTGGCTGTGCTGGATGCGGCTCCGCGGTTGCACCTCATGCTTGGTACAAGCAGCTCTCCAAGATTTACCATTCTGGGAACCACAGGCTCTGGAACCTCTGGCAGAGTTTTAGCACGATCCAAAAGGACAGCACATGATCCCTGCAAACGAGCTTTCCTAGCAGGGAAAAGGGGCTCCTAAAACCACACTGGTGCTCAGGAGCTGGAGCAGGAGTGAAACGACAGTTACGGAAATCATCCCATTCTTATAAAGCTCCAGCACTTCAGTGAACAGCTTTACCCCTTTTTTTCCAGAGCTCCAACTGCTTCCCAGTGCTCCAGACACAGCTGGGCTCTTCCCAATACCCAGGTCATCCTGAACCTTGGGCCGAAAAACCCACCAGAATGACACCTCCAAGACAGATAAAAGCCAAAAAAGTCTCCAACACAAACACAGCAGCTCCATCAAATCCAGGTTCTGTCCCATCATCATGATCCCTCCTAGTTATCAATTCCTTTCTCTCACAAAATTATAGGATTCTCTAATGAAGCACTGACAACAAACTCAGTTCCCTTGGTGTCTGCACTAAAGAAATTCCCTTTGAGCCAAGTTCTCCTTAAACCAGGCCGTGACTATTTCCAGCCTGACCCTGGTTCTCTAAAAGAGCTGGGCCCGGCACGCGCTGTCCTTGCCCGTATCCCTGGGGATGCTCCAAGTGTCCCCTCTGCAATCGAGGCCACAGCAGCTTCATCACCGATTCCACGCATTTTCTCCCCAGAATATTTCAACCCAGTGCTCCTTCTGCAAGGAAAATCCATCTTCAGTCATTTGCAGGGATGAGTTCAGAGTGTTACTCAGGATTGTGGGAGCTGATGCACCACTTGAGGGGCCAGAGCATCTCCCAGCGCTCCCCCATGGACAGCAGAGCCACATCCCGGCACCGAGTGACACGGATTCACCACAAACACCAGCAGAAAATTAAATAAATTCCAACAGAAAACCGAACCAACCGATACTAAGGCAGCAGGAAGAGCAGAGTCCTGAATTTTAAGTAATTTGGGCACACAGCTCCTCTTCCCATCCCCAACCGTGCTCCATCCTGGTGGGATTTGGATGCTCCTGCCCACACCAGGGGCTGACAAGGGTCTCACACCTGAAACACAGACGGGGGATACCCGGATCCATCTCCAGGATCTTCCCAGCTTCGTATCCTGATAGCCGCCCCTCCAGACACATCCAACACTGCATCCACAAGTGACCACGCCATTTCCACTCCAGAAGTTTCTTTAGCACAAAACCATCTTTAAGTAGCTTAAACGTCCCATTTCCCCAAAAAAAGACCCAGCAAGACATGTGCCGGGTTAGGAAGATAAAAACCAACGGTGTCAGTGATTCGGTGCAGAGAATCCCGGCTGGAAGTTCGGACTTTCCAGCTCCATGACCTCAGCGGACAAGAGGGCCTTTAGGAACCCGGAGATGCCCGGTCCCGGCTACCGCCTCGGAGCCACCCCGGGTACGCATTTCACAGACGGGAAAGCCGAGGGGCCCCGCAGCATTCCCGGTGCTCTGGGACCCAACCCAGCTCCCGGGAGGCTCCGTCCCGTTACCGCGAGTGACTCCCAAGGCCTCGGAACAGAGTTTCCCTGGAGCTGGGGATCGTCCGGGGCTGGGGCCGGGAGCTGCTCCTCGCCCACAGCGACATCACGGAGACCGGCGAGGCAGCCGCGAATCAGCCAGCCCGTTCCTCACGGATCGGGACGAGCAAACTCCAGGGTTGTTTCTGAGCTCGTGTCTCGCTGCCGACGGACCCGAGCCCGGCCCCGGCGGCCGCTCACGGCTCTGCCCCGCTCGGCGAGGGACCCCGGGAGCGGCCGCAGCCTGGACCGGGCAGCCGTCCGGACATCCCGGCGCTCCCAGGGGAAAACAAGCACCAAGACGACAATTATTTGGCCCCAAATCGCCGGGACCAGGAAAACGCCACTCCCCTGCCCCAGGGGCAGCGGGGGTCGCCCCCTCCTCGGGGAGCCCCGCACCGGGGGTGAAGCCTCCGCCGGGCGGTGGCTCCAGCGGCGGGACAGCGCGGGGGCTCCGCACCGGGAACGGGCGGGGGGCGGCCCCGGACCAACCGCGGCGCGGGGGAGCCCTCCCGGCCCCGGCCCCGCAGCCCCCCGGCTGAGGCGGGACCCGCACCCGGGACCCGCACCCCGAGATCGACCCCGGGACCCGCCCCCGCCGCCCCCTGAGGCCGCGCCATGACCCCGCGGGCGCCGCCGACACCGCCCCAAGGCCCGGCCCCGCCAAAAGTTTCCCGAGGCCCAGCGGAGCCCCGCCGTTACCTACGAGAGGCTCCATGGGCGGCCCGGCGCGGCCCGGCCCGGAGCGGCCCCCGGGCCCTCCCGCCGCCGTCGCCGCCGCCGAGGCCGCTCCCGGGGCGGGGGGGGGGGGGGGGTGGGGGAGGCGGAACGGAACGCGCCACCCGGAACGCGCCGCCGCCCCCCGTTCCCGCCCGGAACGCTTTGGCGGGCGCACGCGGCCGTGCCGGGAGGGGCCAATGGCGGCGCAGGGCCAGGCCCGGCCCCGCCCCTCCGGGGCGCCACCGCGCGTGCGCGGGGGCGGGGGAGCAGCGCGCCCCCTGGCGGCGGGACGGGGCGGTCGTGAGCGGGACCCCCCCGAGACCCCGGAGAGGGATCGAGGGCCCGTGAGGGGCCCGTGAGCCTCTGTGTGCGGCCTGAGACTCCTTGTGTGGAGCCTGGGACCCTGGTGAGGAGTCTGGGACCGTGCTGAGGGGCTTGAAACCCGTCTATGGAGTCGGTAACCCCTTTTATGGGGCCTGAGACCCCCCTTAAGGGGTCCGTAACCCCTCCCAGTGTGGGGCCTGAGACCTTGAGTGACATCCCCGTCCGTGGAGTCTGTGCCCCCTGTGTGGGGCTGGAACACTGACCCCGGAGGCTGAGGGGTCAGCATTCGCTCCCCTGAGCCTGATTCCCACTGGGAATCACTTTCCATACCAGGGAAAGCTGTCTGCTCCTTGCCCACGGCACGGGAACACCGGCGAGTGGGGCACCAGCTGCAGGGCTGGTGGGATGGCACAGCCCTCGGCCAAGCGCCCCACGTTCCCTGTGCCGAGGGCCTGACGGTCTCCGTGCCAAGGGCCTGGCATTCCCGGTGCTGTGGGTGCCCGCAGAAGGACACAGTGTGTCCCAGCACTGTGCCAGACCCGGGGGCCTGGTGGCCAGAGCAGGGGGCCTGGTGGCCAGAGCAGGGGGCTGGTGATGCCATCAGCTGTGCCGGGGTGTGCCGGGAGGTGCTGGCACAGCTCCCATGGAGCCATTGCTGGTGTATTTGCCCCTGGTCCATCTCCCACTCAGCCTTCCTGGTTTTCTCTTAGGAAAAATACAGGTGGGCCAGGCCCTGGGCTGGAGCGGTGGCCATCGGGGGCCAGGGGCTGGTGGCAAACAGGCCGCGTCATGCGCACAGCTCAGCTGATCCCGACGTTGAATCCATTCTTTGTGTCCTGCCCTTGTTTGTGTCCTGCACAAAGGGATTGTTTGTGTGTCTGGGCAGGGAAATGTCCAGCACAGAGAGGACCGGCCCAGGGCTTGTCCCTGCTGGCTGCACTGTTTGTCCACGCAGTGGATCCTGCCCGGTGTCCCTGGTGTCCCTGTGCTCCAGAGGGATCCGTGCCCCTCCCATCCCACCCTGTTCCCACCCTGTTCCCACCCTGCTCCCACCCTGCTCCCGCTGGAGCTGTGGCGAGGGGCCGGCACAGTGTTAAATAGCCATTTCTCCTTGGAATCGGGAGTGGAGAATCCGTTGCTTTTGAAATAATCGAGATCAAATTCGATCCCTTAAAATAGCAGTGCCGTAATCCTGGACAATCCTATTGCCTCAATTTAGGGACCAACGTCTGTGCTCGTGCTGGGCCAATGGTGACAGGCCCAGGGCAGGTACTGATGAGGTTAAATCAGGGTTATTTACAGATATTATGCTTGAATAAATTCCTAAGGAAGGTTTAAATTAGAAATTACGGCAAATGCAGAGGTCTTTTCCAGCCTCAACAATTCAATGATTCCGACCACTCTCAGGACATGGAACTGCTCTGCTACCCCCCCCCCCCATCAGCCTGTGGGGAAGGAAAAGTGTAAAATTTCTGCAGAATAAAAGTTGTTTAAAATGCTTTACCTGCAAACCAGGGATAAACATCCCACCAAGAAGCCTCAGAGATTTGGTTTGTGATTCATTTCACTAAAATGGCACAAGAAAGGGTTTGTCTTCCCTAAGGATAAGGACAAAGATGGATTTAAAGAGGAGATGGCACCCTGGATTTGGTTAGTTCACAAATAAAACCCTCACTGGCCTCATCCAAAAGCATTTCCAAGGAAACTGGACAATAACTAAACAAGCATTTTACAGACACTGAATCATTTAATGTCTAAATAAGGCCAGAAAACAATCACATGCAATTAAATCCTAGTTTTTATTTCATTTGCCATTATTCTGTGTATCCTTTGGCCAGGAGCACCTACACACTCCTTAAGGCATCCGTTTGGATATGAGAAACAAAACCACGTGAGAAATAAAAAATGTAAAAAAGAAAATATTTGGGTTGTAATTTTCTAGGTAAATCCCTATTTAAACCACTCAAATCTTTGGGGTTTGTATGAAGATCCGTACATGTGCAAAACTCCCCAGCTTCCAGGAAAGAAGACCCAAAGTGTTTGGAAATGAAAAGTAAAATCTCGTCAGGAAATGGAAGGATTAAAGATGACAAAGGTGTCCGTCACTCCGAGAGGAAGAGGGGAGCTGCTTAATTGGAAGTGAAAGGCAGGACATAATCCTTAGTTAATTGTTATCCCCTGCTATAAATAGGGCTTTGGCGGCGGGGGAGCGCCTGGTCCCGGGTCAGCTCTGTCGCGCCCAGAATAGCACCGAATCCCGGTGTCCGGCTCCCGGTGATGAGCGGGACCGGGCTGGCCCCGGAGCGCCAGCGTCGCCCACCCCTCGCCCACCCCTCGCCCACCCCGGGGTTCCAGGAGCAGCTTTGCCTCGTGTTCAGTGAAACCGAGTCACGTCCTTTGTCCTTGGGGACCCTCGGGTGTGCCGAGCCTTCCTGGGGGCTTGGGGTGGGTCTGGGAGGATTTGGGGATGTTTGGAGTGGGTTTGTGCGTGTTTGGGGTGGGCTTAGGTGTGGATTTGGGTGGGTTCGGGTGGATTTGGTTTGTTTCAGGGCGGATTTAGCTGAGGTGGGTTTGTGTTGTTTTAAGGTAGGTTTGGGTTTAAGTGTGTCTGGGGTGAGTCTGGGTGGGTTCAGTCTCAAACTGCTTCGCTCTTGGAGCCATTTCCACTGCTCGGGTCCCCTCGGGAGGGGAAGGCCGGGCCGGGGCTGCGCTGCTGGCGGGGGCCGGTCCCACTGCCGGACTACAGCTCCCAGGAGGCGGCGGGGCCGGGCGGGTGGGGCCGGAGGGAGCCGAGCGCAGCCGAAGCGCGACGGAACGAAGCGGAAGCGGGGCCAGGGAGAGCCCGGTAGAGAAGCAGCCCCGCCAGGATGAACGCGGTGCTGGCGGTCCGGCAGTACGTGTCCAAGATGATCGAGGACAGCGGCCCCGGCATGAAAGTGCTGCTGATGGACCGGGAGACGGTGAGCGGCGGGGCCGGGAGCGCGGAGGGCGGCGGGGCCGGGAGCCGGGCCCGGGGCCTCTGTGACGGGCGCTGCCCCGCTGCCGCCCGCAGACCGGCGCCGTGAGCGTGGTGTACACCCAGTCCGAGATCCTGCAGCGCGAGGTTTATCTCTTCGAGCGCCTCGACTCGCCCAACAGGGAGCCCATGAAGCACCTCAAGGCCATCTGCTTCCTGCGGCCCACCAAGGTGCGCAGCCCAGAGGGGGAGGAAACGGCCTCAGATCGTGCTGAGGGGGTTTAGGTTGGATATTCAGGAAAATTCCTTCATGGAAAGGGTTGTTCAGCCCTGGCACAGGGCAGTGGTGGAGCTACCATCCCTGGAATTGTTCAGATGTGTGTGATGTGGCACTTGGGGACAGGGGTCGGTGGTGGCCTTGGCAGTGCTGGGGGAATGGCTGGACACCAGGATCTCAGAAGCTTTCCCAGCCTTAACGATTCCATGATTTCATATTCCTTAACTCTGCTCTCCCTGGTGCTGTTTCCATCCAGGAGAACGTGGAGCTCCTGGTGCAGGAGCTGCGAAGGCCCAAGTACAGCGTCTACTTCATCTGTGAGTATGAAGAGTCCAAGGGTGTTGGAGGTCCATAAATCTGGAACAGGCTCTGCATCCCAGTGTGGATGGGACACGCTCCACACCTCGGTGTGGATCACATGGCACCTTCCTGTGCTGGGTGTATCAGGCAGGTGCTTCCCACGTGTCCTGCTCGTGCCATGGAATGTTCCATGGGTTTGGGAATGAAGCAGAACGGCTCCAGCTGGTTTGGAGTCGAAGCCCAGTCCTCCAGCCCAGGAATTAGTCAGTAGGATCCCAGGAATTGGGTGAAGTGGCCTCTAGATGTCATTGTGGCTCTGCAGGACACAGCAGGACCAGGCACCGGGGAGATGGGCAGGGAATGAGTTCGGAGCATCCCTGGGAGGTGGCTCAGGATTCCAACACCTGCGGGTGCAGGGTTAGAGGGTCTCTGTGGGATCTGCTCCTGCTCCAGAGGGGATCAGACTATGCCATCCCACAGGGTCTGCATGGTGCCCAACTGTCCCTTCTCTGTTTCCTCCCAGATTTCAGCAACGTCATCAGCAAGAGTGATGTGAAGGCCTTGGCTGAGGCCGATGAGCAGGAGGTCGTGGCTGAAGTCCAGGTGAAGTTTGGATGTTTTAGGTAGATCCAAACCCAAAAGCAAAGGGAAGGTCCAGGCTGCCAGACACTGGGAGCAGAAAGGGCTGTTGTTCCTAAATGGTGCGCGACAGGCCTGTGTGGGAGGAGGGATGGACACAAATGTGGGATGAAGAGGTAAAAGATTTCTCTGTGCCCTGCGCTCTCATCATAGCTGCTGCTGTTCTTGATGTCTCACAAAGTGCTGCCGAGTTCAAATCCACATGGATGTGGCACTTGGGGACATGGGTTAGTGGTGGCCTTGGCAGTGCTGGAGGGATGGTTGGACTTGATGGCCTTAAAGGGCTTTTCCAGCATCAGTGATTCCATGATTCCATGTTTGATGAAGAGCTGGGCTCTGAGCAATGCACAGTACAAATGGGAGGGGAGTTGTCAGCGGGACTGTGGGGCTTGGAGGGGTTTGGGGCGGAGGAAGGAGGGATGGTCCGAGCCAATGTGTCCAGGTGGTGGTTGGGGCTGGGTGGCCAGTGCTGGCACATGGCTCTGGCTGGGGTCAGGGTTAGAGACACGGGACTGTCCTGCTCCCCTCCCCAGGAGTTCTACGGCGACTACATTGCGGTGAACCCACATGTCTTCTCCCTCAACCTCCTGGGCTGCTGCCGGGTAGGAACATGGCGAGTTGTCCTTGGGTAACGAGTAGCCCTCATAAACTGGGGCCATGGGGGGCTGCCAGAGGGGCCAGCGGGGGGAATGGTCCTTGGCGAGGAGAGGAACACTGGGGAGCCCGGGTTCAGCCCCTGGGTTCCTGCTTATCCAGTGCAGCTGTGCTTTCCTGTGAGACTTCAGGACTTAGAAACAAGGATGTGGGAAAGTTTGGGACCAGTGCATCCATGTGAGGTGCAGCCTTTCCTTCCAGGGCCACAGCTGGGACCCGGCTCAGCTCACCAGGACAACCCAGGGGCTCACTGCTCTGCTGCTGTCCCTGAAGAAGTGCCCCATGATCCGGTACCAGCTCTCCTCAGAGCCAGCGAAGCGCTTGGCCGAGTGCGTGAAGGTGAGGGGAACCCACAGCAGGTCCCTTTGGGATGAATCCAGTCTTGGCTAGTTTTTCACACGTGGATCCACAGGAGGGAAACACCTGTTTTCAGTCAATTCTTGTAAATTCCATCATTTACTTCGAGGCCCAGCGCTGGGCAGGTCTTGTCCCACTCTGCTCCCAAAACAGCTGCTGGAGTACAGCATTCCTGGGAGCAGTGTCCCAGTTCCCTGGGGCCTTCAGCTCCTCCCTGGCAGTGCAGGCAAAGCAGCACTGTTGGGGTTTCACCCTCCCTTCCCTCTGTGCCTAAGCCCACACTGAGAGGGAGTCTTTCCCAGGTGTTCAAGTAGGATTTTTCCCATTTCTCCACAGCAAGTGATCACGAAGGAGTACGAGCTGTTTGACTTCCGGCGCACCGAGGTCCCTCCCCTGCTCCTCATCCTGGACCGGTCGGATGATGCCATCACCCCGCTCCTGAACCAGGTGAGTCACACCCAGGTGTTCCGGGCAGGGGCAGGAGTCCTGCAGCAGCTGGAGTTCTACCCCTGGCAGGTCATGGGTTGGATATAGGAGAGAAGTGTTGCTCCCCACCCCCTTTCCCTGCAAAATCCCTCTTTTATCCCCTGGCCGGGTTTTCCAGACCTGAGTGGGGGTTGTTCGTGCTGGCTTCAGTGGCAGATGGACCCAGCACCCTGGAAAACAGGGCCACTGGCTCTTCCGTGTGGCTTCTGGAGCCCCAGTGCTCTGGCAGAGCCTTTCCCAAGGAGTTGTGTGTTGGGCTGTGGGCAGCACACGGTTATCGAGTGACCTTGCCCTGCTGAGTCTCCCTCTGTTATCGATGGCTGCTGGATTTGCTCGGAGTTGTTGGATTTATTTGTTCCATGCTGTGCTGCGGATCCTGGCAGGATCTGTTGGTCTCCCTTCGTTTCTGTGGGGTTCCCTTGGAACCTGGGGATCAGGAGCCGCACCTGGGCGGGATCAGCAGCCCCAGAGCTGCTGTAACACCGGTTCTGCAAGAGCTGGAGGTGACGTGTGTCAGGGAGGGGTGTGGCTGTCACAGCCCAGCTCACACCTGGTTTGGGGTGTTCTGGACTGTGCTCAGCATTGGGCGTTATCTGCTGTTTCAGGATTTCCTATCCCAAAGAGATTCCCAGGGATGTAAATGGAGTGCTGGGCACGGCAGGGCTCTTATCAGCTGTCACTGTTCTCTCTGGGTTATTATTAGACTCCTCAGGATAAAAATAGAAACTCCTGATGTGCAGAAATGCTCCTCCCAGTGGAGCACATAGGGAATTCTGCAGTGGAACTGTGGGACCTCTCCCTGCCTAGGCAGAGGGGTGGGGGGTTTGGTGGCCAACAGAGGTTTTGGAACAGGAATGTTAATCCCCATCCCTCTTTGGTCTCTTCTGAAGATACCTGCAAGAATTCTTGATCTGGTGGGAGGTGTCCCTGCCATGAACAGGATGGGTTTAATGTCCCTTCCAACCCAAACCGTCCCATGATACTGTGATTCTGGAATGGCCCTGGAGGGGGGTGGTTTCCCTCTGCACTGTCTCCCCATCTGATTATTTATCAGTGATGTTTATCTTCACTGGAATGTCCTGGCTGGTTTGAGGGATGCACTCCCAGACTCTGCTGTGTGTCCTGGGGTAGCAGGAGTGGCTCTGGCTGGGTTCAGCTGAAATCTATTGATCTCCCAGTGCTGTGTCTCACCAAGGTCATCCCTTTGCCTTCCTCTGTCCCCTGGCAGTGGACGTACCAGGCCATGGTCCACGAGCTGCTGGGGATCAACAACAACCGCATCGACCTGTCCCGGGTGCCGGGGATCAGCAAGGACCTGCGGGAGGTCGTCCTGTCAGCCGAGAACGATGAATTCTACGCCAACGTAGGTGTCCCAGGGGGGCTTCACCAGCACCCAAATTTGGGGGTTTGCCACGGGAAAGGAGCTTCCCGATGACTTTGAGGCTCAGGGTGGGGATGTGCCATTTGTGACCTCAGCGTGCAGCACCAGTGGCATCTGACTTAACGGGTCCTGTTTGTAGTTGGATTTCAAGCCCTGCTCCAGGTTTTGGGGGAGGGAGCCACGTTTTCCCAGCTGCTCAAGGCTCTTCCTTGGTCGAGACTCTCTCAGGTGAGTTTCCCTCTGCTTCCCGCCTTGTTCCCTACAGAACATGTACCTGAACTTCGCCGAGATTGGCACCAACATCAAGAACCTGATGGAGGATTTCCAGAGGAGGAAGCCAAAGGAGCAGCAGAAGCTGGAGTCCATCGCGGATATGAAGGTACAGACAAAGCCCATCCCACTGTGTCCCATCCTTTCATGCTAGGAATAAATAAAAAGTACATCCCTCCCAGAAATCTCCTGGTAATGGGAGAAATCGTGTGGGCTCCTGGGACCAAGGTGTCTGATCCTCTGCCCACCTGCACAGGGCTTGGATTGCTGGGAATTTGTACAATTTATGGCTGGCTGCACCCACCCTCTATCTCCTGCTTTTCCCTGGAAGCACGCACTGCCTCAGTTTCCCCATCACAGGCCTTTGTGGAGAACTACCCTCAGTTCAAGAAGATGTCAGGCACAGTGTCCAAGCATGTGACAGTGGTGGGGGAACTGTCCCGGCTCGTGGCGGAGCGGAACCTGCTGGAGGTGTCAGAGGTGGAGCAGGAGCTCGCCTGCCAGAGTGACCATTCCAGCGCGCTCCAGGTACACATCCTGGCTCTGGATCCGGGGGGTTCCATCGCGTCACTCCCTTGGGAGTGGGGATTTGAGGCTGGGAGGCAGTGGGAGCTCCATGTGTGGATACCCTGTGCGCAGGGACACTGGGTGTGGAATTGCTTCTCGGTGCTCAGCTCAGATGGGAATGAGTCATCGTTAATAACTGGCTTGAGAAGCATCCTTGCAAATCCTGTCCTTACATCCCACAAGCCAACGTTCTTTCATTATATTCAGCCAGTTGGCTTCTGGCAGGCACCAGGATAAGACAGCCTCAGACACCATGCAGGAGCTGATGTGTTTGTTGGGCAGGAGAAGAGCTGGAATCCCTGGAATTGTCTTTACCTATTTTGTTAAGAAAAACCACTAGAAAGTCTCAGATCCAAGATTTCTTTGGCAGAGAGGCCTGGAAAAGCTGAAGAGAGGTTCTGTGACAGCTGAGCGTGGCCTCTTGTGCCGTGACCGGAGCAGGGTCTGGCAGAGTCAGTGGTGATGGATTCGGGCTGGTGCTCAACAGGAGCTTTGGGATGGGGCTGGCTCAGAGCAGAGCTGGAACAGCCACTCACTTCTGAGAAATGATTCCTTGATTTTCGGTAGTGGAGGGGGAGTCCCACCATGTAACAGACCATTAGATGGCACTGGGGAAGCAGAGGGACTGGGAAATGAGGAAAAGCGTCTCCAGCAGGTTTGAGATCAGTTTCTTCCCCACCTCTGTGACCCTGAACTCCAGGTGGGGGCTGGGGGGATAACACTGGACTGTCCTCAGAAGTGGGATGTTCTCCCAGCCCCTGGGCTGATGCTTCCCTATGGACCAGCGAGTGTAGGGATGGAATTCCATAGCTGGTGTCTGGCAGGATTTACATGGCTGAGTATGGAACTGGGAACGCAGCCAGAAATGTGTTTGCTGGAAGCAGCCTCTGAGGTCCTCAAGCTGTTTCACTGTCTCCAGCTCAGGTTGTTGCAGTTTAAAAGTCAAATATTCCCAGTCTGCTCCCTCCCTGTGCCGTGAGCCTTGATTTTTGATGGAATATACGTAGCACAGAGCTATGGTGCCAGGTGAATCCTGGGGTTGCTGGGGTCACCTTGGTCCTGCTCTACACAAACAGTGTTTCTGCAGTTTCCTTCCAGCCCTGTGCCTGAAGGGCCCTGTTGTATTTCCAGCAACTGAGGCCACTGGAAGACATGCAGCAGCTCAGAAATAAATGGAAACCCATGTAACTGGGATCTTTGTCCCTGCAGCCACCCCGCCCTGGGCTGTCCCTGCTGCGGCTCCCAATGGCAGAGAGAGGGGCAAGGCCACGGGACAAGAAGCAGCAGCCAGAGCCTGGAATAAGGGTGGAATTGTTCTCCCCTGATGTCACTTCAGGGATTGCTGGATCTCTGGTGGCCTTGGGCCCCCCAGTCTGGGACATTTGGGTTCTTCCTCCCCTGGGCTCTCATTAACCCTGACACAGTGCGTGAGCCCTGGGAGCTGAATGGAGGGGTTGGAATCCCAGCTCCTCCCATGGACAATGGCTGTTCTGTTCTCTGCTTCCTGCTGGTCCTGGCACTGCCAGCACAGGAACCTCCCTGGGGCTCCAGCCCTCCCCTCACAGGTGAATTCCTGACCTTGAATGGTGAAATTCCTCTTGATCCTCCTCACAGCCAGGATTTTATGTTGTGTTTCTGTCACTAGTCAGCATGAGTCAAATAGATGCCAACAAACATCTGGGCCAGGTGAATCCAGCAGCGGATCAGGAATGGTAACAGATCCCTGCTCTTCCCTCTACCTGGGATCTCTCTTTCCATGCTTTAATTCCTTCCCTCCTTTGCTTCCAAACATGCAGTTTGTTCCTCCACGTCTCACATCCAAAGGTTAGCTCAGGTTATGCCACAGCTTTATTTCTCTTGCATTGCTCCTGTGGCAGTATTGTTGCTGGGCAGTGAAACCAGTCTGATAAATGTCCCCTAAGGCAGTGACCAATGAAACCAGTATGACTGCGTGTCCCTCAGGCTGTGGGCACTGGGGCAGTCCGGTGTGGCCCCCGCGGTCCCTGAGGTGCCGTGTGTCCCGCAGAGCGTGCGGCGGCTGCTGCAGAGCCCGCGGCTGTCGGAGCTGGACGCCGCGCGGTTGGTGATGCTCTACGCGCTGCGCTACGAACGCCACGGCAGCAGCGGCCTCCCGGCACTGCTGGAGGAGCTGCGCGGCCGCGGTGGCACCGACAGGTACCGCAAGGTAACCCTGGGGTGGGGCAGGATGGGGGAATCGCTGCTCTTTGGGGTGAAACCCGCCTGCTCCGGGTCAGCCCAGGGCTGCGTTGTTGCACAGAGCCCTCAGCTCGGCTGGGACCTGCGGGTGTGGTTTTAAAAGGTGTTTTAAATAAGTGACTCGATTTCCATTTCCTAAGTCAGTGATGTTGAGGGTTGGACTCCAGAGGTCCCTTCCACTCCTGACTAGTCTGTGATTCCTTCACGTTATGAAGGATTGAATAAAGAAGGGATGGCAGGAGCCTGCTGGGAGGGGAGTATGGCTGTACAGGGGCCTGGGATGTGCTTCCTCTCTTCTTTTCCTCCCCCCTCCCCTTTCCCCAGCTCCTACTGCACAGGCAGTGGCAGCAGTGAAGGGCTGGGGATGGAGAGGCTGGCAGGGAGGGAACAGGCAGCAGTGCCAGGAGCAGCTGGGGAGGAGGTGGAGGAGCGGGATGATGTCACCTCGTGTGGAGGAGCTGATGTCGCTGCCGCAGGCGATGGAGATGAAGCTTCTCCTCAAGCAGGAGGGTCAGGGCGGGCTGGGGATGTGGGGGTGCTGCTGCTCTGCCCCCTCACCTCCATGTGCAGTTCCATTGGGATCACCTCCGTGGCTCCTTGTCCCCATTCCAGAACTCCATGAGGTGTCTGCAGTGACTCCTCACCACAGCCTGGAAGGAGTTCCCAGGCTGACAGGGCTCCTGCCCTCTCCCTGCACAGCTGGTGTCCGCCGTGGTGGAGTACGGAGGGAAGCGGGTCCGAGGCAGTGACCTGTTCAGCCCCAAGGATGCCGTGGCCATCACCAAGCAGTTCCTCAAAGGCCTGAAGGTAGTGAGCTGCCCTGGGGAAACGGGGACAGACTGAAGCAAAACTGCAGCCCAGAGGAGCAGGGCTGGCAGGAATGCTGGGGGCTGCTGGCTCAGGACTGGGATTTCATGGAGAAGTCCAAGGCTTCAGGGCCTGATTCCATTGAGAACAACGGGAGTGAGTTGCTGGAGAGCCTCTCAATCCCAAATTCAGGGGTAGTACCTGCTGTGCCTCTGCTGATCCTCCTTCCTTGCTGGGCCACTTCCTAAAGAGCTTCTCCCCGGCTGCAGGGCATCGAGAACGTGTACACCCAGCACCAGCCCCTGCTCCAGGAAACCCTGGACCAGCTCATCAAGGGAAAGCTCAAGGACAGCCAGTATCCCTACCTGGGCCCCAACACACTCCGGGACAGGTACATGGGGCCTTTGGGGCAGAGCCTGCACTGGGACACACCAGCTGCCCCGGCACTGGGACATCCCTGGTGTCCCCGGCGCTGTCCCCATAGCGGGCTTGGACTGATGATGAACAGAACTGGGGCTTGGCACAGAAATCTCTTGGATGCAGAGGTCTTGTATCCCCAAGAATGTTCCCTGGAGCAGGCTCCCAGGACTGGGATACGTCTCATCCTGTCTTGCCTTGCTGGCCCAGATGTGCCATTCCCATTGGGAGGCTTGGGTGAAGGATGAAGCCCTCACTCATCAGAGCTGGCTCTGTGATGGCCGTGCCATCTGCTGTTTGGGGACTGCCAAAAATAGTCCCAACTGCAGCTCTCCTGCCTGAGCCAGTGTTGTTCCCAGTGGAAATGGGATCCTGCTGGAGAGGGTCATGCAGCCCTAACCCAGAGTCTGAGGAGATATCAGGCTTTGGGTGGTTATTGGTGATACAGATCACATTGGGAAGGGACTGCACTCACCTTTTCCACGACTTCTCCTTGCTTTCCCGCATCCCCTTGGGCAGGGAGGCAGTGGTGTGGGGATCCATGGAAATCTAGTGGCCAGCATGCTCTCTCTGTGCCTGTGTCCCAACCAGGCAGGAGCAGCTTTGCTCCAGGCCATGCTGTCCATGCAGTGATCCAGGAAAGAAATTCTTGGTGTTGGTCCTTCCGAGGGATTGGGAGGGTGGTTATGGGAGAGGGAAGCAGCAGCTCACTTGAAAGCAGCATGTGCACTGCATACCTGGGTTTGTGTTGGGATGGAGGAAGGCATTTCTCTCCCCCCTTCCTCTTGCTTGGCTTCCCTCTACCATCCCACATTTCCCTGCTGGCTGGGAAATGTCCCCTCAGGTGAACTGAGGCACAAATCCCAGCGGTTCCTGATCAGTCACAAGCGTGAGCTGCTCCGAGCCTGGGAGCTCCAAGGCAGTGCCATGTCCTTGCCTGACTCTGGAATCGATGCTGATTTCCCAGTCCCAGCAGATCATGCGTTAAACATGGGCGTGTGGATCCACAGGGATCAGGGTGGTGCTGTTGGAGGTTGCTCAGGGCTGTGGGTGAAAGTTTGGGAGAGGTGAGGTTTTGGGGGATTCAGTGGGTTGTTTTCAGCTCTGAGCCCAGCACATCACAGGGATGAGGCAGGGTCTAGGAGAGGCACGCTCGGGATCACGGATCACTTCCTCCGAGGTGCAGGATTTATCCTTGGCTTTGTCTGATCCCAACTCAGTATTTGTGGCTGCTCCATCCCAGAAAGTGTCCAAGGCCAGGTTGGACAGGGCAAGGTGTCCCTGCCATGAACAAGATGAGCTTTTAGGTCCCTTCAGCCCAAACCATTCTGTGATTTGTGCCTTTATCCCAGGCCTCAGGATATTATTGTATTCCTCATCGGAGGGGCCACGTACGAGGAGGCTCTGGCCGTGTTCAACCTGAACCGCTCCAACCCCGGTGTCCGCATCGTCCTGGGGGGGACCACCATCCACAACACCAGGAGGTAAAATCCACCTGTCTGCAGATCGTGCCTGTAAAACTGCTGGCACAGCAGGAATTTGGGATGCCTGAGGGATCCCCACGTGGAAGTGGCTGTCAGTGCTCTGGATCCAGCTCTGCTCATGGTGGCTCAGGGACAGATCCCTGAGCTGGAGGCTTAATTTGCATTTCCATGAGCTCAAGGATAGGGAAGTAGAGGTTTCCGTAGAGTTTTTCCAGTTTATAACACTGGGAAGCCAGAGCAGCACACGGGAATTCAGCACTGAATGAACCTGCAGCTGCTTTGCTGAAGGTGGGCAAAGATCCCTGTCAGTATGGAATTCCCAGTGGGAAACATCTGGTTTATAAATACAAGTAACTTTTCCTGAGCCCAAATTACTCACATTGGGCACAGGAAAGAATTGAGGCCACAGTGGGAATTGTTTCCCATCGGCGCAGCTTGCTGCTGGCCAGGGAGGAGAGCAGGAATTGTCTCCAGATTCCCAGTGCTCAGTGTGGGATGGTGGGAAAATCCTGAGCTGCTGCAGAAGCTCAGGATCTGCCGCTCCATCGTGGGCTCCACTTGGATTGGTGCTGCCAGGAGCCACCAGGGCTGGTTTGGGCTCTCCTGCGGTGCAGTCCCTGAATTATTTACAGAAAACCTGGGATTCTGTACCCAAATTTACATTTCAAAGAATGAAGTGGGGAAAAATTTAAAAGAAAATAAAAGGCTGGTGCTTTGAAAGGGCTGGATGCGGCCAGGTCCTGCCTGGGGAGGACAGCAAAGCCCTGCCCCAGATGATCCATTTTCCTTTGGATAAGGTTTCCCTGAGGATGGAAGGACAATAAAGATGTCTCCTGTCCACTGTTATCCACAATGCCAGCACAGTGCCCTAGGATCAGGGATATCTCAGCACATCCCTGAGGTGTCTGATATGAGGCAAGCCAGGCTTTAGTGTGTCCCAGCCCCTCACGTAATCCACGGCCTTTCTGATTCCTGCGGGATTAGGGCAGATATGTCACCAGAAACAAGGGGATTTGGGTGTTAATGCACCGAGCAGCCATGTAAGCACCTAATCCTGGTTCCATTGTTCTTACTCCCTGCTGGAACTGGGACCAACATCTGTGGGCCCAGAGGGGTGGCCCAAAGGATGGAGAATCTGCTCTGCTCCTGGGGATCTGCCCTGCTCCTGGGGTTTCCAGAGCATTTCCGCAGGGTTTGGAGGAGAAAGGGTTACAAAGGATCGATAATCGGCTAAAAAGGGTTGCCAGGAACATCTGGTGCTGGGGCTGACTCATTCTGGGCAGGTTGAGCATGAACCTGCTGGGACTAATCCTAGGATGTGGGGCCTGACCCAGTTACCCAGTTACAGCCGCAGTGGCGGCACCGGATCCTCTTGGGGACCCTCCTGACTGCGGAAGGTTCATTTCTCCTGGGAGTTTCATCTCCAGGCCCTGGTTGGATGGAGCAGCTGTGGAGGTACCTGCAGATGCCTGTGCTGGGTCCTCGCCTGTTCCTGGCAGGATCTGCAGGGTCCTGGGAACAGCAGCCTCAGCAGGGGGGGGTGTTTGGCTCTTGCCTCCCATCATTCCAGACCGGGAATGTGCTCGGAGAGGCCGTGCCGAGGGACCCCGAGGTGTCATTGGTCACAGGCACAAGCTGCTCCAGACAGCACGGGACCAGGAGACCCTAAAAACACCAGAGTCATTCCCTGCCAGAGCTCAGTTCTGCCTGGTTCTAGTGCCTAAAAATAACCTGGAGGAGGGAGAGCTCCGGCTGGAACACGGAGCCAGGTGCCAGAGCCTGTGCCAGAGCCATTGCCGCTGTGGGCAGTGCCCTGGCTGTGCCCCCTCCCAGCTGTGTCCAGTGGGACTCAGCTGGGTGTTGCTGCAGGGTTTTGCAGGACATTTTAGGGTTTTACTGTTTCTCAAACCCCTCAAGATTCACAACCTGGGCAAGAAGAGCTGCCCCAGCCCCGGTTTAGGGGAATCCCATTGCTGTAGGATTTGTGGCATATCTTGGTTTGTATTGCTTTATCTTTTGGGGTGTTTTTTAAGCATTGCTGTTGAGATCACCTGATCAGCACATTGAGGGATGAGTCAGCCTGGGAATGGCCGTGGCGTCTCATTGCCAGAGGAACTGTCCTGCGGCTGAGAGCATTCCTGGCTCTGGGAGCTGCTCCCAGCCGCGGGTGTGTGATGCCACCGAGCCTGAGGCTTGTGCTGGGGACAGTCACAGCCCCTCTGGCCTCGGACACCTCGGACAAGTATCAGTGTGCCATGAGCAGATCCCTGGCCCTTGTTCCACTGACCTGAACCTTTCCCGGCAGCTTCCTGGAGGAGGTCACAGCCGCGGGGTTCCGCGGGCGAAGCACTGAGAGCTCCCAAGTCCCAAGGTCCAGCAGCCGACGGTGAATCCAGAAGGAATTAATCCTTTTTTGCACATTCAGAGGTTTCCCAGACTAGAGCAGAGCAGGATGGTCCTGCCCTGCAGCTGGAGCTTCCCCTCCACACCTGGAATGGCAGCAAGTGCTGGAGCTGGCACGGACCCAATGGCCGGGATCTGCTCCCACTGCAGCTCCTCCTTGTGCCCTCACAAGCAGGGCTGGGACTGGGATTGTCATCTGAGGAGAGCCTGGGGAAGCCCTTGAATCCCTGCAGCTCCTGGCTCTTTACTGGGACAGACGGGATGAGTCCCATGAGGAGCCCAACGATGCAGCCCTATGCTGGGGGAGCAGCTGTGGGGGTGCAGCTGGTGGGCACAGGAGCCCTTTGCTCTGTTGTCTGTATATGTTGAATCCTATTAAATCCCCCACTTTGGCCGAATCTGTCTGTTGGATGATTCTCACTTTCCCTTTCCCAGTGCCAACAAGGTGCAGTTAACAGCCTGAGCCTCCTCGGGAGCTTTTGCTCCCCTCCAGGACCACACCAAGGAACCTGCAACTGTGTTTCCAGCTCTGCTCCGTGGCCTCTAATCAGCATTTGATTGGGAATTAACAAGCCAGATCAAATGAAATGAGCTCCTAAATCCCTGGGAATTATCTTGGCATCACAACTAAGTCCTGTTGATGTGGGAGAGAGCAAAGCCCTGCAGGGAGGAGGGGACCTGGCCCTGGGGGTCCTGGGCAGCTCTTTGGGGAAGGGTGGGGAGAACACAACCTGTGCTGGGGAGAGGTTTCTCTGCCCACAGCCAGGGGTGGAACTGGGTGGGCACCTTTACGGTGAATTTTTGGTGAATTTTGAGTTGTTGGGACAGGCAAAGCCACCAGTGCATTCTCCCTCACAGGTGGCTCAGGTCTCTGACAGTCTGAGACCCCAACAGAGGAGAGCTGAGTCAGGATGCTGGACAGCCCCCTGCCCCATCCGCCCCTCCAGCAGCCCCTTCCCCAGGCAACAATGCTGTAATTATCGTCAGAGACACAGAAAAACATGTGTCCTAGTTAAACTCATCTTGCCTCCCAGACAGCAGCTTCACACTTGATATCCAGAGGCAAAATGCTGTGGGGGGGGGGGGGGGGTGGTGTTAAATACATAAATAAACCAAGAGTTTGCTGATCTGCTCTGCAAGATGAGATTTTGGCAACTGTTTATTATGGATCAGCACAGGGAGCAGCTGCAGCATCAGGGCCAGGGGTAGTGAAGGGCCTGTGTGAACACAGGGAGAGACACAAACACACCTTGGAGAGGCTTTTCATTGTGCCCACAGCGATGGGGATGGGGACAGGGCTGGGGGTGAGAAGCTGCACAGTCCTCATCACCTGTCCCACGGGTGAGCAGCCTCTAGGGTTGGCCTCATTGCTGGAAGTGCAGCAGCCTGTTCCTGGTACAGAAATGGGAGACGGGTTCCCTCCTATCTCCTTCCTTCCCTGTTAAATTGTTGATGTTTCCAGCTCTGAATCATTGGTCACATCCTTCACAAACGTGACTCACTGTCGCACTGTCAGAACAGCCCGAGGATTCCAACTGCAGCTGAATTTCTGCTCCCAGGGATGGGGTGGGGTGTGCAGGTGCGTTACCCGCTGTGGTTTCAGGGCAACTCCCCTGGCACCAGAGGACATTTGGGAAGAGCGTGGGCCCTGGATCCAAAGGGCACGACAGAGCTGTCCTGCTGCCACCAGCACTGCCATCTGGCATTGGCCATCAGCCGGTGCTCTGCAGGCCCTGGCCACCAAAAACAGGATGTGAGGAAGGACAAGTCCGGCTGGGAGGCAAAATGTCATTAAATAAACTGGCAGGTTCTGTGGTGTCCCAGGGATACACTGGGGGCTCTGGGCAGCCGGTGTGGCTCATCTGTCCCTCTGCCATCAGCCCTGCCTGGGCCAAGCTTTGGCCACGTGGGGTAGAAGGGAAAACTGAGGCACAGAGATGGCAAATCCTGGTCCTGGGCCCCACGGAGTTCAGGGCTGCACAGGCACAGGACAAAAAGGCAACCCCTGAATTTGGTGTCGAGAGTGACTTGTGTCCCCGTCCTAGGTATTCTCAGGCATCCACAGCTCATGGCAAAAATGCCAGTGCTCAGAATGGGATAGCAACACTCACAGAAGCTCTGCAAATGCTCCATAATCCAAGTACATTCCTAGGACTCTGCGTGCATTAATTCCAGAGCACTGGGGTGAAACTACAACTTGAAATCAGGGGTGGGGGATGTCGTCCAGTGATGGGATGGACCGTAAAGCTGGGATGGGATGGACAGTGTCATTGGAAAGCTGATCCACTGATGGATGATGGATCAATCTATTTCCAGACAGAAAATTTTCTCCTTTCTCTGCTTTTCCCTCTACCGCACCCATTTCTGATCCATAAATCCCATTCGTGACCTCAGTCCCACACTCAGACAGTTCTGCACTTGCAGGACATGAAGGAGATGGACAAAAGCCAAAAAAGGGCATTTTTTTAGGAAGCCAAGTGCCTTCTCACTTTTGGAAGCCATGCTCTGAATCCTGCTGAATCCCAGCTGTCAGACCCTCCGTGCTGGAAGCGACCCCCTTCCCCCAGCCCCCTCCCCAGGAGATCTCCCAGCTCCTCTCTCCAGAGGGATTTGTTCACACTTCCCAACACCTTTCGGGGAGAAAACCCTCCCAGTGCCACCCGGCTGCTTCTCCCTCTCCTAGGAAGTTTCCCGGTGACCCGTGACACCGCCGGGAACGCGGCTGGGCCCCGGTGGGGGACACCAGGCAAGGCACTGCCCTCCCCGCGCCCGCTGCCCCACGGACCCCGTGTCCCCCCGGTGAGTCAGAGACAAAGAAGAAAAACCCTCGTGGGCTGCGATTCGCCCCGTGCCGTGAACCCCGACGTCACGGGCGCGCGGCTATAGATGGAGCTCGGGAGCCCGGCGCAGCCCAGCGCAGCCCCCCGAGCTGCGGGATGGTGGCGGCGGGGGGGGACGCGGCGGCGGGGCTGGCGATGGCTCAGAGCGCCGGACCGGGCGCCGTGTAACGGGAGAGGGCCCTGAGCCACGCGGGGCGAAGGCGGCGCGGATCGCGGGCGCAGTCCCGGGTGTTCCCCCGCGCGAGGAGGCCGCGGGAGCCCCTCTGCGACCCCCCCGCCCCAAATCGCCTCCGAGCGCACCGAGGAACGATGAAAAAAAATAATTCTGCAAAAAGGGTGAGTAGAGAATCGGTTCTTCGCCGGGGCAAGGCAAGGTGAGGGAGGCTCCGGGATGTTGTGGGGAGGGGGGGCTTGTCTCTTTGGGGCCGGTTGTTCGCTTCGCCTCTGCTCCCCCCCGCAAAAAGCGCACAGACCCCCGAGCAGATCCAAAGAGACCCAAACCCTGCGCCCGGCCCTTCTCCTGCCCCTGCCCAGCGGCTCTCCTGCCTCCCGCACCCGCCACAGACACTGGGTGATGTAGGCAGGCAGTTTTCATCTTGGAACACAAGGAAACGATACAATCCGGAGGCACCATCAATCCGCCGCTCTGTGCCGTGCTGTGTGCTGCACCCAGCGATCCGATCATCGCTGCCTATGGAGACGCCTCTGATATAAACCAACCATAGATTTCACCTTTTGGATTAATTGGGCATAAAAAGCTCCGAAATGCAATTTTGACCGCAGTAAAAAACCCAGCTGGTTTAAATTCCGCCCATCCCCCTCCTGTTCCCCTTTCCATGGGTAAATGCCCGTTGGATGAGGCGATAGAGACACCGGCCTGTCTTATATAACCACGGAGGGAACCCTGCCCGCTCCTCGCAGCGTCCTCCCGGTGCTGCCGCTGTCGCTTCGTGTCTGCAGCACAAAGATCCCCGTGGAGTGACCCCGGGGAAGGACTCGGTCCCGGCGTCGGCGAAGAGAGGGGCCGGAGGAAGGGGGAGACAAAAGTTGGGCAAAGAGGGAGGGGGGGGAGAAGAGGAGTGTAAAACCAAGAATAATCCCGTTTTCCCCCATTTTCTTCCCTCTCTCTTTGTGTTAGGGGCACCAGGATGGAAACCAGCAACCTGTGCAGCCGGAGAAGGTCGGCTGGGTGCGGAAATTTTGCGGGAAAGGCATTTTTAGGGAAATCTGGAAAAACCGTTATGTGGTTCTGAAGGGAGATCAGCTTTACATCTCGGAGAAGGAGGTAGGATCGGTTTCAGTTTCCTTTCCCATCCCCCCTTCCTCCCTTTGCATATGAAAAGGAGCAGCCCCGGCCCTTCCCAGCGCCCCTCCAGCGCCAGCCGGGCCGAGGAGGTTCCTCGGGGGCTTCTCTTCTCCCCGCACTGGCGCCGGCGGGGCCCGGCCGAGGTCGGGGTCGGTGTCGGCTCTGACAGCGATTCCCCCAGACAGCTCTGCTGGGAGACATTTTCCCAGCGAGGAGACACGAAAGCATTCACTTAGCGAGAGTTAAGCCCTCAAACCTCTTTCCGCCGCGGCGACAGCAATGCCGGCTCCCTTCTGTGCCTGTCCTCCGTCCTTGAGCCCAACACTGCCTTGTTCCCACCTGCTCCCTCTATTTGGAAATAACTCCACTCTCTCTACTGGAATCGAGCCATTTACAGGTCGATCTCTTGTATTTTTCCCCCACGCCAAGAGAAAAACGGGGACATTTCGCCCCGGATTGACATCCTGTTGTAACACGTGCTCCCTCCGCTGCCCCTCGTCTCCTTGCTGGGGTTTGGGATTTAACGTGGTGTTGACATTGGAGGTAATCAGATGTGACTGTCAGGCTGAGCCAGCACCTGGCTGTCCTTGCACGGCCCCCCTGTGCTTTTTGTCTCCATAAATCCATGAGAGAGAACTCCCCAGGCCAGAGCCCTTCTCCCTCCTATCCCCTTGGACATCCCAGCGCTGCACTGGGCAGAGTGGTGCCCACAGCAGGCATGGGGGTTGCTCCAAGTCAGGGAATTTGTAAAATCCTGGTCTCTCTGGGTTTCCCCCTCAGTGGAGGTCATTTCCTAACAGACGGTGGTTGGATGCACGGCTGCCTGGTTTCGCTCTGTCAGGACCTGGAGAGAGGAAGGGACAATTTGATTTAAGGCTGGTTGAGCCATGGACATGGCACAGGCAGAGGACCAGGGCTTGTTACAACAGAGAAATGGCCTAAAAAGTGGACTGAATGGCCAGGTCATGCTGAGCTGCTTGCTGGCATTCCAGAGCTCGCTCCCATTAACCTCCTGGCTGCTCCAGAGCCGGAGAGAGACACAGGAACAGGCAGTAGATGTCTGCAGGATGGGGGTATGGTGCCTCAGGAATACTCAGGTAAAGAGAGGTGATGAGAAAAGGTTTAGGGACTGTGGACAACGCTGGTGGTAGTGAGACACAAACCCCGTGATGGATCTACAGATACATTTACAGATCAGGAAAGTTGGATGGATGTGAGTGGCACAGAGCCAGCGGCACAAATCCCCCGTGGCTGTGGCCCTCCCAAATTTCTTAGCAGTAATGCAGAACAACACAATTGGACTGCTGGGATGGAATTGGGAGTAGGCTGGACTAGTGAGAGCAGGTGGTTCAAATAGTAATCAACACAGGCAAGAGGTGCAGGGAAAAGACATCTGTCCATCCCTCCCAAATATGTCCAGGTAGCTACAGCTCGAACCCAGGTGTGCTGGGAGCCCCAGAGAGGCTGGAGGGGCCATGCGGAGCCTGTTGCAAACAAGAAGCTCTTGTGTTTGTGTTTCATACGGGGAAAAACTCACAGCTGGGCCTGAGGTGGCCCCGGGGCTCCACGTGTGTGTGAGAGACCATAAATAACACGCAGCAGCCGCTGCTGAGGCTTTATATGGAAGAATCTGTGGTCGGCAGAGATGTGGTCACAGAGATGACATGTGCTGCTGGTGTGCACTGAGGTGACTCTGTGCCTGTGGCACAGAGGAATACGCCAGTGTCAGGGGTCTGGCATCCTGGGGGTCTCATTGTAGGGAATCCCGAGGGGTTCCTGGGGGGCGTCCCAAAACTTCCCGCTCACAGGGTCTCAGAACGGGCGGTGCAGGGTTTGATACCAACGGGGGCATCAGCACTTAGCAAGGCCAGGACCCCTCCCAGGCCCCAGGGAAGGCCCACGTGTGGCTCCAAGCTCTGCTCCCAGAGCACCTGCTGTTTCCTGGCAGCGCCTGTCGCGCTCAGCGGCTGCTCCAGAGATGGTTTTGCAGGTGAAGCCACATTCCCGGCCCTCTCCACCATCTTGGAGCAGAAAGGGTTAAATCCCAAGGCTCCTGGAAGCTCCTCGGCTCTGCCATGTGCTCATTAAATGAATTCAAACCAGACATTTATTTACTTGTGCCTGAATTTCTCCATCTGGGAAGCAGGGCAATGAATCCCATCTCCCCAAAGCACATGGGGAAGGGGAATTGTCTGTTCCACACCGGGATCCCCTGGGAAGGATGTTGGCTAGGGGCAGGTGTTGATGCTGCACGAAGAGACCGTGGAGCAGAGCTGAGCATGGGCTGAGGTCTGGAATGGGGAGATTTCCAAAATTTAGACTAACAAAATCCCATCAATATCCACGCTGATTCCTCCTGGGAATCTGTGTGCTTTTCCAGTTGTCTGCCTAGGACCTGGGCTTGCAGGTCAAAGACCAGCCCTGATTATTCAGTTTTGTCAGGAGAATTTGGGAATGCCTGATAGGAGCCTGGGCTTCTCCCTGGCAGAGCCACGTCTGTGAGGAGAGGAAATGTAGTTTTTCAGCCCAGCTGATGGAAAATGCTAACAGGGTGTTTGAGTCCTGCCCTTTGAAAGCCGTGGGACTTGTCTGACACCTCCTGAAATGGGAGCTTGAGGCTCCGGCCATGCTCACTCTGCTCCCCCACGGATGCTGAACTCTGTGAACTCACACCAAAATCCTTCGTTATTCAGCGTTTGGTCATCGGCCAAAACCAGCTCTGTAGAGAAGAGCTGCAGCAGGCTGAGCTCTGCTGAGCACACCGCCACCTTCTTAGCTCACTCTTGCATTCTTTCCCCTCGCTCTCCTCACGACGGTCCCTCCCCCCGGCACATTTCTGGGAATTGTTCCCTGTTCCTGGCCCAGCTTTGTCCCTGCCTGCGCCGGGGAGCAGCGGCCGAGCTGACACAGCTGGGCTCGGCACTTCCTCGCAGGAAGCCGGGGGCCGCCAGCCGGCTCGAGCCCGGGCGACGAGGGGGATGAGGAAACGCTTCTCCTGAGCGTTCCCTTGTTTGCCACCAAAGACATCGGCTCAATTAGCACAAGAGCACTCGAGGAGGTGCTGCTCCTCACCGCTCCTCGGTTCCAGCTTGGCACAGCTGGCGAGGGGCTGGGGGTGTGTTTGCATACTCGGTTCTCTAGTGCTCCATGGGGTGAGTTTGCCCCCTACACAGCACAATGGGATTTTAGGAAGAAATTCCTCCCTGTGAGGATGGTGAGGCCCTGACACGGGCTGCCCAGAGAAGCTGTGGCTGCCCCTGGATCCCTGGAAGTGTCCAAGGCTAGGCTGGATGGGGCTTGGAGCAGCCTGGGCTATTGGAAGGCTGTCCCTGCCATGAACAAGATGAGCTTTAAGGTCCCTCCAAAACCATGCCATGATTCAGTGATTCTGGGGAACCTGTGTCTCTGGTAGCCTTGGCGGTGACTCTTTGGAGAAGGGACTGAAGCAGCCACATCCTGCCACCATGCGCTCATCAGCTCAGGGCAGCGACCTCGCTGTGACAAAGACGGGAAGGTCCCGCTCATGCATGTGCATCCCTGTCCCAGTGACAGCCTGGCTTCAGACAGATCTGCAGGAAGCTCCGTCCCTTGCTGAGGTAGAGCTGCGCAGCTGGAGGAAGTGAAACTTTGGTTGCAGGCTACAAGGGGAACTGTCTGGCCCAGAACTGCCCATGTTTGGGTATTTGGCTCCACTGAGGGTCTGGAGGTTTCTGGTTACATGCTGAGCCACACTGTGACCTCCCCAGTGTCCCGTGGGTGCCTTTTCTGTACCTTCCACATTTCTCCGTGTCCCATTGCAGCAAGGAACTGCTCAAGCAAATCTCCACCAAAAATCCCAGACTGGTGTGACTGAGAATCTGCCCTTCCCCTCCATGCATGGTTTGGCCCCAAAACACAGCCCTGATCTGGGTCCAGGAGGTTTGGAGTCGCTGCCGGGGGCTGGGTGTCTCTGGGGCCGACCCGGGCGGGCAGCAGCTGCGGGGGAAGGAGTGCGAGGAGTGCAAGGAATGCAGCTCCTCTCCTCGGATCCGAGCAGCATCAGCAGTGTCAGCCTTGGCACAGGCAGTGACACCCCGAGCTGGGGCAGCTGCCAGGGGTGCGGGGCTGCATGGTCTCATGGCTGCAGGGAAATGTTCCCTGCTGTAGGGATATGGGGGATGCTTCGGATTCCTTTTCCATGCCTCGGTTTCCCTTCCCTCACCTGGCCACAGGTAGGAGCCAGGTGGAACCACAGGGCAAGGTTGTTTTGTCTGCCTTGAACAACTCGACAGCAATGCCAGCAGACAGCCAGGGCAGCACCTGCTGGGATTGATTCACCTTAATCCTTCCAATCCCCAGCTCCCTGCAGGGCATGGAGGGCAGGACCCACCTGCTGGTGCGGCTCTGAGATCCCTCAACTCCTAAGCCCTTGGCAGCTGTGGGGAAGGAAAGACCTGCTGGAAACCTCCTAGCTGGGAATGGTTTTGGCAAAATCAACCATCAACCTCCTGCTTCATCCCTTCCTACTGAGAACTGATAGCAGAGGCTGCTTCCTCCTGGGCACTGCCTGGGTGCTGGGACACATCCATCCAAATCCTCTTTGGAGAAACCTGGAAGGTTTGATTTGGATGGTCCCTGTCTCACTGAGAACATGGAGGTGACACCTCATAGGTTTGTCACCCACCTGCGATAGATGCAGTGACTGGGATTTCAGCTCTGTTGGCCACATGGTCCCAGTGGGTCTGTGGCTCCTCAGGGGCTGGTTTTGTCCTGTTTTCATGGAGAATGGGCTGCACGACTGTTCTCGGCCTCTCCTACCTCCAAGGCTGCTCTGAGCTGTCTCTCATGCCACCACCTCCCTCCTTTTGGCCTCAGCCTCCCACAAAGGACAAAAGATCTGGCAAGTGCCTCTGGAGTTGCCTTTCACCTTCCTTCTCTCCAGTTTCTCTCTGCACACTGGATGCTCTGTTACATCATCATGGGAGGGGGCTCGGCTGGCCATGCCCCTTGTGAGACACCCGCTGTCCTTCCTGTGCCCCCTGGACTTGCTGTGCCACCACAGCCACCTACTCCAGGCTGCTGCTGACCCTCTTCCCCCAGGAATCCCACTGTGGATGTTGCTCATTCCCAGTTTTAAGCATTTTATAACAGATCACACACAGGAGCAGGATCCCCTCAGTGTGTGTCCAAGGACAGTGTCAGAGCCCAGGCTCGTGTCATTCGGAGGCGTTTAAAGGATGAGCTGCACCTGCAGGGTGTTTGAACCAAAGACACCTGCTCTGTCCTGCAGCCTCCTGTGGATATTCCTGGAGGCAGGAGGTTGAGTCCCAGCTCTGTGAGCTCTGCAGAGGAAGGGGGGGGGGGGCTGGGGAAGCCCCAGTGACCCACATGAGCAAACATCTGGAGCAAGGGCTCTGATCTCAGCCACAGAGCACAGCTGGGGGCTCGGAGGGGATTGGCTTTTCCTGCTGCAAATGAGTCGGGCTGAATTCAGCTGGGATTCTTGGAAAGAGGTGGATTGTAGGATGGGAGTGGGAAGAGATCAAAGCCGATTAGCAGCGTGTAGGGAGGATGTGCAGCCAGACAGTCTCTGTTCTCACACCCAGACACAGGGGATGTGTCACAAGCAGGATGGCCGTGCCAATGATCCTGGGGACACACTCGGGAGCACAAGGACAAAGGACAGAGGGGAGCTGCAGTCATCAGGCAGGGCCAGATGGTCAGTTTATCCATGTCCCTGGTTAGGAAGCTGGTTTAGTCACCCTCTTTCATTAAATTCTATGGAAGAATCATGGGGAGTTCCTTCAGTGCTTCCCAAAACTGAGGAGGAAATGCACGAAATGGGGTGGAGTCCTTTCAGGAAATCCAAGGGCTCAGACCTCACCACCATCTGCCTTCCCAGCACCCAAGTTACACACCCTCCAATCCAGCCTGGAATGACTGGCTGGAGTCAGATTAAGCAGATGGATGTGGATTTGAGCCTGCTGCAGTGTCTGTAATGGACATGCAAGCCCGAGCTGTCTCCCACCCCAGTTTCTTACTTCCTTGTGTTTACCATGGAAGAGCAGAGCTTCCCTGCTGTAGGACTGAACTTGAGGATGGTGCACTAGGAGAGCGATGAAGAGGAAGGGTACGGAGAGCTTTGCCATCTCCCCTTTGCTCCAAGTGTCCCCGAGGGACGGCACTGTCAGGTCAGGGGTCAGCATCCAGAGCCCTACGTGCCCCCAGATCCCTGCCTGGCCCCCAGTGCAGCTGCAGCCTCAGTGGCCCTGTGCAAGCTCCATCTTTAATTTGAGCCTCTGTGACACTGATCCATCACCACGTACCTGTCACACTGTGGCAGTGCAGAGTGTTGGGAAACAGACCTGGAAAATGGGAGATCTTGTAAAGCGGTCAAGGGCTCAAGGGCTCTCTAAAGGACACTGAGAGCCTCGTGACAGCCTGGCAGCCCCTGCCCTGGGTGGTGGGTTCTGCCCACAGCCCCCTTCCAGGGCTGGGGCTCAGCGTTGTGGGACACTCTGGGACCGGCCGTGCTTCCCCCGGAGCCAGCTGCCAGCACAGGGTAAAAATAGGAAGTGCTAATCCTTATCCCTCCAGCTCTTGTTCCGCTGTCTGCAGAGAATAATTGTCCCTTTGAACCAGAGATGAGAGTCCACCTTCTCCAGCACCTCCCACCTCCACACCAGCCCCCTCCTGACACACAGGGCCCTCTCCTTGTGGCTGGAGTAAATCCTGCATGTTTTGAGGGTCCAGAAGCAGGAATGCTGTGTCTGATCACACCTGCGTGGCCGTTCAGCCTGCACCCAGTAACTCTGGGGGTAGAAGAGGCAGTAATTAACCTGGCAAAGTGTGATTTTCTTGCTATCCTTCTGAATATGCCCTGTCATTCCAGAAGAGACAAGTCAAAACCCTCATGTTGAAATCCTGCTGGCTGGAGCAGCAGAGCCTCTGTCTGACATCTGCAAAGCTCTAATTTTCTTGCTGTTTTGCAGGTAAAAGATGAAAAAAACATACAGGAAATGTTTGACCTGAGTGACTACGAGAAATGTGAAGAGCTCAGGAAGTCCAAAAGTAGAAGCAAAAAGAACCACAGCAAATTTACCCTCGCCCACTCCAGGGAGCCTGGAAACATGGTATGTGGGGCTCGCCCAGATGCAGCCAGCCCAAGAGCCACTGGCTCCAGGGGTGGGCAGGGATGTGGATGGTCCTGGGGGATGCAGGGAAGGGAGGGATGTAGATGGTCCTGGGGTTTGCTGCGTGGGGCAGGCAGGGTTGGAGGCTCAGCTCTGCTTTGCCTTTTCTGTAGAGGCCGCAGGCCTCAAGCTGGCCAGGGCCTGTCTCTGTGTGAGTTCCGGCACTGACCTGAATTCCCTCTTTTGTAGGCACCAAATCTGATCTTCCTGGCTGTGAGTCCAGAAGAGAAAGAGTCCTGGATTAACGCCCTCAACTCTGCAATCACACGTGCTAAAAACCGGATCTTGGACGAGGTGAGCAGGATTCAGGCTCGGCCCCGGCTCCCCTGCCTCAGCCTGGGTGAAGGTTTGAGACTGCTGGGAACAGCCCTGTCTTGGTGACACATCCACACAAAGTGTCTGTAGCAGAGCTCCTCCCGCTTCTCAAGGGGAGTGTGCAAGTCCCAGTTACACAAAGCAGCTTCTGCCGGGAAAAATAACAGAGCAGCTCCAGTTCAACATCCTCCTGGGGACACAGGGTGTACTCAGAACACCAGGTGGGCTGGCAGAGGCAGGTCAGGGTGAGCATTCCCGCATAGTTTCCTCCAGTGTGAAGGAGAACCTACCTGGAGCAGGTTGTGCCCTCGCTCCAGGGCTGACTCTCACATTAATGTTTCATGGCAACCCTTCCTCAGCTCAGACCTGTCTCAGATCTCCCATTCGCACTCAGCTTCCCACAGAGCCATGGCACTGCCAGGAGGCTCTTTCCTCTCCTGGATGGCAGCACAGAGCCTGTGGTGAAGGAAAACCAAGGTCAGACCATGGGAGAGGCTTTAGAGCAGGAAGCAGCATGGCAAACACCGGCAGACATGGCTTCCAGGAAAGTCTGTCACGGGAATCTTTGCAAACAGGTTCGGTTGTCAGCAATGACTTGAGCAGATCTGATCCCATCATGGCACAGAGGGGAGAGACCAGGGGAACACTGGGCTGCTTCTGAGGCTGGATTCCTACACCCCATTCCCTGCCAGTCTCCTCCTGATTACAGCTCCAGGAGCTGGGAATGGCTTGTGTTCTGTGCTCACAGCCGGTGTCACCCTGCAGGTCACCGTGGAAGAGGACAGTTTCCTTGCCCACCCGACGCGCGACAGAGCCAAGATCCAGCACTCCCGGCGCCCTCCCACGCGGGGTCACCTCATGGCTGTGGTAGGTACAACCAAGCCCAGATACCTGCTCGAGTGAAATTCCTTTTGAAGTGCTCCATTTGTAAATAAAGTGCAAGGAGAGCCTGTGCTGGAGCCCCATCCTGAACTGAGAGTTGCCATAAGGACAGCTTTGAGTCATCAGCTCTCGTCCTCTGTTCTCCTGGACCATTGCACTGTACAAACCTTCTGGCAAAGTCCCAGTTTGCCATCGCTGACACCTGCTCCTTCAGTTTCCCGCTGGGAACAGCCAGGGAGCTGCTCGTGGGTGAGCAGGGAGGGCTCAGCCACCATGCTTTGGGTCTGTGGATCTGCAGCTCAGCCAGACCCCCCGCGCCCAGGCTCTGTCGCTGGGTGAGAGAGCATTCCCACTCCCCCTCTGTAGTGTGTATCCGCAGTGTAGAGACCCTTGGAAGCACGTGCAGCTGTTCTGGTGCCAACGCAGCTCTGCTTTCTGCTCCTCCAGGCATCTACCTCAACCTCTGACGGAATGCTGACCCTCGACCTGATCCAGGAGGAAGACGCCTCTCCGGAGGATCACAGCACCTGCGAGGAGAGTTTCCGGGTGGATCTGGACAAGTCCGTGGCACACCTCACTGCTGGGCGGCGCCGCTCGGACTCGGACAACACCAAGTCATCGGAGAAAGGGCGGACAGGGAGCCTCCCGCGGCAGGAGGTGACCTCGTGGGACAGAGCTGGGCAGCGCAATGACTCCTTTGACAAAGGGACCATGTACACACCGCAGGTCCCCAAAAAGCTCTCACACTCAGAAAAGAATAAATGTGCCTCCATGGAAGAAATCCTGTCCCGACGGGACTCTTCCACGCACCGGGCGGTGCTGAGGAAGGGGCTGGAGGCTCAGTTTGCCTCGGCAGAGCCGGAGCAGCTGTCCCGGATACAGGAACTGGTTGCACTGAAACTGGAAAAAACTCAGGAACTGCTGACAGAGGTGAAGGGCTACGGGGAAGGCAAGAGAAAGACCAAGGATTCCAACACCAGCACCACCATCACCACCACCTCTTCTTCCTCATCATCTTCCAAGTCGGACTCTGAAAGGATCCTGCAGGAATCTGAGAGGCTGCTGGGGGAGGCTTCCTCCACCTGGAGCCAAGCCAAGAGGGTGCTGCAGGAGATCAAAGAGCTGAGGGACCTGTACAAACAGTTTGAGCTGCAGCAGTCAGACTCGAAGCCCAAACAGAGCTCACAGTCGCAGTTTAGGAAGAGCATGATGTGAAGGCAAGCCTTGGGATGGGAGGGAGGGACTGGGGAGGGTGGCCATCTGGTTTTCTTTTTTAATTATTATTATTATTTACAGTGTTCAAAAGAGTGAAAAGGTGCCTGTTCTCACCCAAATTTGCTTCTCAAAGCTTGGACCCTTCCTTTCCTCCATCGCATCCCTGATGAATCAACCCAGTGTTCCAATAAATCAGTTGCAGTTTACACCTCCTTTGTAAGAGCTCCCTTTGCACCGCAGGCCGCAGCTCCTGTCATGCTCCAAGGACAGGAGGGAGCACTGGTTCCCAGGAACTGCCCATGTCTGCCCGGAGCATCCCATGGGGCGGAGCTGGATGAGCCCTGGCATTGCTGCTCTCATGTCTGGGCTGTGTCCCAGACTACATCTCCTTCACCGGGACACTTGCCCTGTTCCCTCACCATCCTCTCAGAAATAAATGACATTAAAAGGTCAAAGAAGGTGTCCATCCCCACCACTGCCTGGAAGTCCCCATTGTCTAGGAACTCTCCTGAAGATGTGGGAAGTCCAGGCTGGTCTCCAGCATTACACAGGCCATCGAGGCATTTGCTGAGCGCCGCTTGCAGAGTCCTGGCACAGTCCCCTAAAGAACTTGGGGCTGGCAGCTGTTATTTTGGGGTCCAGACAGAGCTCTCCGGAAGGGCAGCAGTGACGCAATCCACATCCACCCTGATGCTGTCGGGCCGTGAATGCTTCACAGACCCCCTTGGTCCCGAGCAGTGGGAGGTAGCAGCGATGTGTCTTCCCTTCTGTGCAACCAGAGGATCAAAGCCTTGGATTTGACAGCCCACACAGGCAGCTGGGGGGGGTTGGGCTTTTTCCTTCTCATTTCTCTTTTTTTTTACCTTTTCTTTGAGCTGAAAAATCAGGGAGTATGTGCAGGAGCCGGACACTACGAGCCAATGGCAGTTTTGGTAGGTTTGCCTTGCTCACTCAGGTGTCACAGACAGCAGCAGACTCTGCTTGGGCTGCCCAAGATCTGAATCAGCCCCACTGGAATGAAAGCTGAGCCTGGAGCAGAGCTCAGATCGTCAGCTCACGGGCTGGCTCAGCTTTCACACCCACAAGCAGGACGTGGCTGTGTCTCACAAGTTCACTCGTGGTAACACCCAACTGTTCCTTGTTTTTTAAAAGGAAACCTAATTCCCTTACCTACATGGCAAATAGTCCATGAAAATATTAAATCCACAGAGTTACTTCCTGATCATGGTTGGTGTTTTCTATTTCCTTTCCTGGCTGCGATGACAAGATTTTTTTTAATTAAAGAAAAAATAAAACCAAACCTTAAACCTTTCTCAATGAGTTTGGCTTAACCAGACTCCAGTGATGCTTCCAGGGATAACTTTCAGTGCCTTTCCATGTTGATGAACTGGATTGCTCCACAAAATTTTTTGCAATCAACCACTGAACCTCACTTGTGACCTCCTGCATCCCTGGTAGTGCCAGCAAGGTGCTATATTTGTGACTCCCACCCCAGCAACTCTCCTTGGATTTTGGAATGCTCATTGCCATGCTGCTCCAAGTGGAGGCCTCTGAAAGAGCCACCACACATTCCAGGAAGGGCCGAAAGGTCACCACGAGCAGGTGCTGGTGCAGCCACCCCTGGCACACCTGAGCAGCCCTACCCTGCTCTTCAGGGAGGCCCTGAAGCTCCTAAGGGCTGTTTTGGAGGTCTTGTCTCTCTCCTCACCCCTCACAGCTTTTCCCCCTCTGTTTCCCCGCCGCCTCCCGCCAGCCCCCTGCCTGGCCCCCTGCCCTTGGTGGCATTCCCAAAGCCTCTGGCATGGTGCAGGGAGCCCTACGGAACTTCAAAGCCAAGGGCAGCACAGACGTGGCTTTGTGTGTCACCCCCAGTCTATCCATGGTCTATCCATGCGGGAATAACGCTGCACAAAGGGGCCGTGCTCGCCCAGCAGCGGAGCAGCCATCTGCCATTCCCAGAAAGGGCCGGTATTGTCCAGTGTGGCAATTATGTTGGCTCTGGAGACAAAACGCTGGATCATTACAGGAGTACAGAGCGCCCTGGCCGGGTGGTGCACAGCAGAGAAGTCTGAAGCCCAATAATGGCCAAGAAGTCTGGGTTCTGCCCAACTGTGCCTTGAAAACATGTACAGAACAGGGAAAAGGGGGCTGGGAAGGGGATTTCCCATTACACTAGAGGGAGACGGGATTGGGACTGGATTCTTAAGATGTAGGCAAAGCGTCTCCTATAAAAATAGCTGCAATTTGCTCAACACATGCTGAGGAGCGGGCGAGCGTGTGCTGTGCTCGTCAGCTGGCACTCGGCTCCAGTGCCTGCACCCCCTGCCTGCTTCCCAGCACAGCCAATCCCCGGAATGCTCCTGCTCCCAGCCAAATAAGGACCGCGGGGCGAGGAACCCCGGCTGCATGCGGCACACAGGAGCCCACCCACCCTCCCAGCCAAAGCGCCTTTTTTTGGTTATTTTCTCCCTCTCCGCCTCAAAAGCAAACCCCCTCTGCCCTCCCTCCCTCCCTCCTTCCTCTGCCTTTCTAAGGGAATAACAGAGAGACACCTTAGGATGGAATTCTTGGGAAGAAATTCCTCCCCTGTGAGGGTGGTGAGGCCCTGGCATGGGCTGCCCGGAGAAGCTGTGGCTGCCCCTGGATCCCTGGAAGTGTCCAAGGCCAGGTTGGACGGGGCTTGGAGCAGCCTGGGATAGTGGAAGGTGTCCCTGCCATGGCAGGGGCATGGAACTGGATGAGATTTAAGGTCCCTCCGACGACCCAAACCATTGCATGATTCCACGGCTCTATGAAACACTGGCACCCAACAGCCTGGGAAGAGCGGGCTGAAAATCCAACAAGCCCCCACAAGCCACAGGGGCTGTGCTCAGATGGAGCTGACCCCACCCCACACAGTTCCTGCCCAGGGAGCACGTTTTGGGGTGCAGCCCCACAGATCAGCCCCATGTGACACACGGCCACCCTAAGTTTCACCCACAGCAGATCTGGGACAGAGGGAGCAGCTGCAGTGTCTCCGCAGCGCTGAGAGGCCGCTGGAAAGCAGGAGGTACCGATTAAGATGCTTTTGGTGGCTTTAAATAGAATTTACACTTGGAGGCAACTTTCACGCTGCTGACAGGCGGCAAAACTCGGGTGTAAAGCAGAAACGGGTTCAGGTTGTTCCAGTAGCAGTGGGCTATTCTGCAGGCTGGAATTACACCTAACAAAGCAGTTCACAGGAATTAAATTGTGGCGGATAAAGTCCGATTTCTCTGGCAGTTTCCATCCTTGGAAAAAGCCCCTAACCTCCCGAGTGGAGCAGGAACGCCAGTGACTCATGGCAGAGGGTTCTCAGGCTGAGGAGGGGGTGGATAAATAAAATTTTCCAACACAGCCAATGCTCCTGCTGTGCAGAAGGATTTCTTGGAGTTACTGATGGAGAAAACTGCAGAAATTGTTGCTTTTTTGTTTTTCTCCAATAAGGCAAATGCCTTAAAAAGAGAAAGTGGGATTTGTGTCCAGAGGTGGAAGGTGGGAAGCTATAGACCCTCCAGTATCCTAACTGAATAATACGTTCAGCATACCCTTAGAATAAATTCCATGGGATCCCAAGACACTCCGATATGTTATCAGAGCTGGGGGCATTCTTTCCTGGACACCTGTGCCAGCAGCTGTAGGTGAACACCCGGCGCTCCAGCAATGCCACTTGCTCACACGACCCTGTCCCTCCTCAGCTTCTCCCCCCATGGGACAATCAGTTTGGACTTTTGAAATAAAATAGGAAGCGTGGTTCTCCCTACCTTGGAGTGCTGGAGGATTGAATCTTCTTCCAAGTCCCTAGAGAGGAAGAGACATAAAATAGTTTGACCCACATTCACAAGAATAATTATTGACTTAACAAGTTCCAACTGGGTTTTCAAATTAAAGCTAAGCAAGAACAGACCCACTTCCCTAAAAAAGAGAGAAAAGGGAAAAATTCAGTGGTTTTGTATGCCAGATACACCTGTGTGCAAATGTATCCCTGGAATATGCACATGTGGAGATTTGTGTGCATTCCCTCTGGTTAAGAAGGAATTCTTTGGTGAGATACACAGTACGGTGCCTTGGATTTCTTTTCCCTAAATCCAATTTGAGCTGTTGGGGAGTTCCTCACCAGGCTCAGAGATCCCCACACTCCCCTCCCTGAGTGGCCAGAGGGACTGGTTCGACACTAGGGATGTTTGACATGACACCTGGTAAAGTGACACCACAGAAAAGGTGAAAGGTGCAGCTGTAGTTGTACCTTTTGGAAGTGTTTCCTGAGCCTGGCCCAGGAATGGCAAATCTCCTCTGCTTTCAGACACTGCTGTTTTGTTTGAGTCTATAAAATGTCTTGAGGGACTGAAAACTACAGTGACTCTTCCACTTCCTTAATTTGTAATGTGTTTAACAACTTGTTGTTCTGTTTTGACACGGATCATCCCGGCTCAGAGGCAAGGCAGGATTTTTAAATCTTTTTAACATTTGGGAATGTTTGGGAGAGGCCAGACGAGCCAGAGTTCACAGTGTAGAGCTCAGCCCTCTCCTAACACTAGTGGCTTGGGAGTTCTGCACTGAAATGGTATTTCAGAAATATTATTGGATTTCTCCTTCCAAACCCCTGCCCTGGGGCCGACAGAATGGGGCCTGTGGTTGGAATAAAGAGCCCATACATGTAGGACAGGAGGACAGAGGGAACCATTCAGAGCTGAAGGAATCTGTGGCTCACAGGCTGATGCTGGGCAGTAGGCAAAGGTCTGGCATCGACTGGAATGAGCTAGTGGAGATGTGGACATCATTATTTAAAGGACTCTCAACAAATAGGCTGAGTCATTAATGGCTTTAAATTGAAAGAGAGGAGGTTTAGATGGGATTTTGGGAAGGAATTCTTCCCTGTGAGGGTGGTGAGGCCTTGGCACAGGCTGCCCAGAGAAGCTGTGGCTGCCCCTGGATCCCTGGAAGTGTCCAAGGCCAGGCTGGACGGGGCTTGGAGCAGCCTGGGATAGTGGAAGGTGTCCCTCCCCATGACAGGGGCATGGAACAGGATGACGAAGAGCTGAGAGCAAGGGATCAATCTGAGTGCACCCAAACTGTCCCTGGCACTGCCCAGGGCTCTCCTTCACTCTATTAGCGCAAGCTGCCCGCAGGCCAGCACTAGCCCAGCTCTGCTCGCCGGGTGCCACTGTGGTTTGTGCTGCACCATAAGACACTCCCCGGGTTTCTCCAGAGCAGCCTCCCCTCCATGCAGCCCAGTGTTTCTCCTCCCAGCCCACTTGCTGCTATATATAATCTGAGCGCTGTCTACCTTTCTGCAGACCGAGCTGGGAGTCGTGCTTCCCAGAAATCGTGAGGTGGCATTCAGAATTTCAGGCTGGAAAAGCCTGCTCGGAATGCCTGCTCCGGGCTGTTGGCTCTCTCTCTTGTCCTTTATAGGTCACAGGGTCACTCGGTTTAGGTCTGCTGGCAGGACACAAACTGGTAAAGTTCAATAAATGAGAGGCCTGGCTCATACTGGCTCATAAAAATAACATTTGGCCTCTGTATGTCAAATAGATCCTTTGGAAAATCAGTTCCTCTCTCCTTGCTCAAGTCAGATATTTGCCTGATGCCATCTGCTCCCTCCTGCCTTCCAGGGAAGAGTTCACCCACCAGCTCATCAATGAGAGCAAAATTACAGACAAATCTGGCTAAATTCTTGTTTCTTCATGGGCACAGCTCATCCTTCCCGTGACCTGAGTTTGTGCTGCTGCAGCGTTCCTCAGGCAGCTCGTGACCTCAGTTATTCCTCAGTTCTCAAAACATCACTGCCTGTATTTTCATATGTCTTAAAACCAACTTCCCTTTTTACAGTGCCACTGAAACAGTTTTCTGTCATTTTCTTACTGCTCAGCAGTTTGGGAATGTTTCATTACACAGAAAGTTATCTCAGGGGCTCAGGCCCCAGGATTTGAGCATTCCTGAGTTATGGAATAACAGGATCAGAGTATGACAATGAGTCCAGAGCCTGTGAGGCAGGGAAGAATGGGGCCGGTTGTTCAAACGCTGCCTCTGCCAGGTCCTCGGGGAATGATTCGGGATGAATCACCCTGTTCTGTGTGCCCTTACCCCATGCCAAGGGTAAGTATGAGATCGCTGCGCTCAAAATAGGAAGAAGCTGCTCCTCCCTTGTGATTCCTGGCAGGTGAGCTGCACCTTCCTATGTCAGGGACAGGATTCCTGCGGGAAGGAAGCTGATGCCACAGGGCCGGAGGCATGTCTTCAATTAACTGATGGTGCAAGTGGCAGTGAAGGAAGTATTGCCTGGTACAAAACATTTCCTAAGATCTTCCCACTTCATTTAAAGGGAAAATACAAACCAGAGGTGCCAATTTAGCTCCAGAGGGGAGAAGGGAGACTCCAAATGGGAACAGACCAGGTGCTCAGTACCGGGTAGAGCAGTGAGGGTGCCAGGGAGGAGGGAGCAGGGTAAGGAGGATTGTGAACATATTTACAGCCATCTGGCACCCTGAATTATCCAAACAATGAGGCTGCTGGAGCACTCGCTGAAACACAGAGGGAGAGGGAAGGAAGGAGTTTGTTTGGGCAGAGGGTCCTGAGGGCTTCATGCTTTCAATGTATGCTTTCTGGAAATGTTTTATATCACTTATAAAGTTATTCATGTTACTGAAGATGTAGGGAAATGAAACCAGAAGGAAATGGAAGGGCTACTCCTTCTGGAGTTTTTCCTTCCAGGTTTCTAGAAATCAAGTCATAGGAAAGAAAAGATATCTTGGGAAATCCTGGTTTCTCGGGAGGCAGCAACAGGGATCAGAAATAAATCAGGAAAAGTCTGTCATCACCAAGCTTCCATGCTACACAATTGTGCAAAGCATAAACCCACCAAGTTCAGTCAATTCCAACCACTGATTTCCTACATTTTCTGCCTTTGATTTCTTCCTGTGCTTAACAAAATTCTTTTCACTCTTCTACCTACTTGCTCTTGATAATCCTAGCGCACCACAACTTCTGCAGAGCATTCCATGCCTCCCAGAATGCACCCTGTCATTATCTTTTGGTGCTGCATTTCTCATTTTAAACACATTTGCTTCGTTTGACTAAGTTCTGGAGTGTTGCAACACAGGGGTGTTGGGTTTTCCTCCTGTTTCTTTCACAGTTCCTGCCAACAAGTTCACCTTCCCTTTTTTTGGTCATTTATGGAATGTGTACAGAAATGCGGAGCTGCGGTGTTTCTCTGGGCAAGAGCCCCTTCCGACTCGGGATATTCTTGGATTCTCTGCCGCATTTTCGTCCTTGAATTACTGCAGCTAATGAGTCCAGAACCTTCCAAAAGGTGCCATTTTAAGGAGTCACTCGGACTCTTCACGGGTGGAAGGAAGCTCAGAGACAGCCGGACTCTGCCTCCGCCTCGCCAAAGCCGGCGCCCGTCGCTGGTCGCGCTGTGCCCTCTAGTGCTCGTTCTCCCGATCCAGGGCTTCTGCAACCCGAGTTCACCGGCAGGACTGGGAATGCGTTGTTACGGAATAGCCGTGGGGAGCTTTCCATGGAACTGCAGTTATCGAACTGTTTCCCTTCCCTGCTCCGCCCATGGCACAGGAGGAATCACACGGGCTCTGCAGCAGCGTGTTGGTGCCCGGTTCCCCGTGCAGTGCACGCACGGATTGACAGGAAACTATATCCAAGAACAGCGAACCTGAGTGCCGCCCGTTCCCACCCCAGCCAGGCAGCCCTAACTTTGGTCCAGACCTGTTTGATTCCCAGTGGAAACACATTTTCCACACCATTAGAAATCCAGGTGTGTTGGAGAGAGGAAAGAGAGTGTTTTGGGAAGTTTACTAAAGCACTTCAAAAAACTTGGATGGAGATGCACATGAGAATTCCCAAATTTAACCAGTTTGTCTCTGCAGGCATTTGGTTATTCCCATCTTCTCCGGGATTCCTCTCTTTGTTCTAGGGAATACTTTTTGCTTTTCAGTGATGATCTGGGAGTCTTCTTTGTAGTGAGAATGCTTAACATTAATGTAGAAATTCTGCAGCAATTGAAGTGATCCAGAACCTCAGAGCAGAGAGAGGTTAATATTCTTCCTCCTTCTGTCCCTCCTGTTGCTTGCAGAGGAATGGTCTGTGCAGGGATGTGAATGAGGAGGAACTCTGGATGACGGTGGGAAATAAAGGGCTCTCTCAGGGAAAACCTCGTTAATTTGTGTAATATGTTAATGTAAAAGATTTCACCAACAAGCAGCCTTCCCCCCCCCCCCAGCGCTACACGACTGAGATGGACATACCCCTCAGCAGATCATCAGAGAAAACATTCTCATCTCCACAAGCCTGTGCTTCAAAGCACAGCCCAAACACAGAATTTAACACCAGAAGCTTTTGGAGCCGCACAACTGTAGCAGGAGTATGGGGTGGGTGTGCACAGGAGGTGTGAGCATAGCCAGTATTTGGCATTAAAAAGTCAGCACTCAATTACATTTTTAAATACACTTATGACTTGCACAAAAGAGGGCAAGACTTGAATTCCCAAGGCTGATCCTACGGCTTTTGGTGTGGATCCTCCAACAGTGACGCTGATGAAAGAAGAGATTGAAGACATTCTTGGTTTCCAGGAACACAAATTACCCAAGTCATTCCAGCTGGGTTTTGCTGTGACATGGGAGCTCACTCAAAACACACGGAGCGTAGAAGAAACACCACAGCACACTTTTAAGCAGAATAATTATGAGTCATCATGATGATAAAGCTCAGGGACACAGATGTGATTCTGAAATCAGTTCAGACAGGCACTTGCTGCAGAGACACCTTAGTTTCAAAACACCATTAGCCAGGAGCTCCCTTCCAGCCTCAGATTCCTAATTAAACATGATTCCTGCATGTCCTCAGCATTCCCAGGGACAAGGATGTGACCAAGACCCTCACAAACAGCCAGAAGATATCAGTGCTTCACTGAGGCCATGCTGAGGAGTTCTGACTGGCTACTCCTCAGTCATCACTAGATTGTTTTATTTGAATTAACTCTACTCTAGAAGGAAATGCCCCTCAAACACCCTGTGTGAACATGTTTCATTCACACATGAGAGACCAGCTCCTTTTCCAACATGAACCCACACTCTGAGGTCATTTTTTTCCTAGAACAGAATCCTTTTGTCAGTGCCAAGAGTTCCCAGCTTTACTGTGTCCTGTGGTTTTCTGCTGGTTTGCTGTTGTGGCTGAACATTTACTTTTGGATTCTCCCTCATTTGTGCCAATTAAATTACAAGCAGGAGGAAAGACTTTCCTTGGCTATTTTTGGGGCTCTTTTTTTTTTTTTTTTTTTTTTTTTTTTTTTTAGTGAGACACACTCAAAGCAGAAACTGAGCATATTACGAAGGATATTATGAACTGTAATTTTAAAGTTTAAAACCAGAAGAGTATTCCCCAGGAGACCAAACTAGCTCCAGTGAGAAACCTCCCAACAGCGGTAGCAACACGAATTTCCCAGCCCCAGGCTCTGCAGAGGGACATTTTCCATGTCCTGCTTCAAGCAGCTGCTGACCCTGACTCCTTCTGTCCTATCCCATGTGTTTTGGTACCCCGGGGGAGCCGCATTCCTGACTCTCCATTTGTGCCGGTCGATCGATGAGCAAATGGAGAACACGAGTGTGCACATCTAATGTGACAGTGCAACCCCTGGCCCAACCAAGAGACTCAGAAATAGATAAAAATAATTCAAGCATCATTTTTATCTTGTAAATTCAGATCTCGTTCTTCGGTTCAGACCTTTGCAATGGGTATGACTAGTGAAACTTGTGTATTTTTAGCATGCAGCAGGTCTTGCTGCCAAAATCAACAACAGCTCTGTTTGCTGTAGAATGGGGCAGTTTTCATTCTGAGATTTCTCATTACTCCATCCTGCAGCTCAAAGGATTTTAGTTTTCTCCAAGGCCAAATTCCTGAATTCATGGGATTCCACAAGAATGTCAGCTTCCCCATTCTCACATAAAAATATAGATGAGGAAAGTTGAAAGTGAGCTGCCTGCAGGCTGGGCATTGAGAGACCCTCGGGGTTTATATCCTCAACAGTATGAGGTTTTTAAAATTAATTTCATTTGAGGGAGAATAAAGGGGGGAAAAGGGTAAGTGGTCATTACGGAATGTGTGGGAATGGCAAGGGACAGTTCTAGTAGTTCTTGGTCACATTTCATACCAAAAAAACCCTCCCTTTTTTGAAAGTCTGACCTCTGGGAGCCCCAGACCATCACTCCCCTGGCCCAGGCACCCGGGTCACAAAACTAACCCCAAAGCCCTTCAGTACTGTGGCTGGGTTGAATTAACCTGGAATTGGGCAATGGGACGTAGGGATGTAGGTGAGAAAGGGGAAGAGTTGCCTCATAACCTGCACATGCCACATTCCCCCGGGAAAGTAGGACCAATTTGGGGGACATTAGGAACTACATGGCAGCAGGAGCTGCCTGAAAGCACACACCTTGAAGCTCTCTTGCTACTGAGCTTAACTAGGCAATCTGAAGAATTTTATGAGGAATTTCTTCCTATTTTCACCCGGCGCGTTTGTACCAAAGCCTGGCTGAATTTACCCTTCCTCACGCGACGTTGATAACCACCTTCGGGATCACGGTTTGTATTTTGAGTATTTTTCTCCGCTTGGATTGTGAATCACGTTGTTTTCCACCACAGGAATGAAGTTCACACAGCCTGAGGTGAAAAGCCTCTCCTGAAGGCTGGTGGGGAGCAGAGGCTGTTTTGGGGTGGGAATGGGGCATTTCGAGGGAGAGCAGAAGCTGTTTTGCGGTGGAAATGGGGCATCTGGGGGCACTTCCCCCTCACCGCCGTCATGAGGGGCCTGAGGGGCCGTGGGCGGGGCGCCGCGCGCGCGGGAGGCGGGAAGGCGGGGGGGCGGAACTGCGGCAAATCTCAGCCAATCAGCGGCGGGGTCGCGGCTCGGCCCCTGCTGCCCGCATCTGGGGAACCCCGTGAGTCGCGGTTTCCCGCGCTCGGGGGCCCGCGCGCCCCCTCAGGCGCTTCCCTGGGGTGGGGGGAAGGCGCCCGGACCCCTGAGGAAGGAAGAGGACGGGAAGCAGCACCACTGGGAGGGGGAGATAAGGGCCGGGGAAGGAGCAAGAAGGGGTACCACAAGACAAAAGCCCCCGGAGAAGGAGGAGGAGGAAGGAGCAGGGCGGAAGAAGCGGCCCGGCCGCCCGCCGCACGGCTTCCCCTCACTGCAACAAAATGGAGGGCGGGGGGGCTGTCCAGTAGGACAGTCGGCAGGCTGGGCCGCTGCTGGACCATGGGGAGCGGCCGCATCCCTTGGTCCCTGCTCAATCCTATCCCGAGAGCCCGGGAGCGACAGGTGCCTGGCGCTGTGGCAGCAGGTGAGCTGTGTAAACAGAAGCTGGGGCAGGGAGAGCCGGTTCCACACACGTCCTGACAAGCCGAGGAGCCCATCAGCCACACCGCAGGTTTTTCCTGGCTTTGAAGATGTGCCCCGACAGCACTCGAGCTTTTTCCTCTCTCCTTTGCCATCAAAGTACCATATGACAGCCTGGTTTTACCTCACCCACCCGCACCCCCAAAGGAGGGATTTAACTTGTTTAAAGTCATCCTGAAATTCAGGTTCCCTGTTTGGCTCCAAATCCAGAGGGAAATGGGTGCACAGGGTTAGAGGCGCCAGTGTGGGGCTTCAGCTGGAACTGCAATTCTTCCCCACCCTTTAAAACTAACTAAATAAAATATCCCAGAAAGTCACCACCCATTTCTTGCCTAATTGCTCATCCAGCAGCAGAAAAGCCTGTTTGCCAAGGGCTTTCTCAAGTGCATCCAAGGGATTTTTGCCGGGAATGCTGGACTAATCCCAAGATAAAACAATGCTCTCTCTAGCTCGGGAGGAGCAGCAGGGTTTTTTTAAACATTGTTCTTGTGTGAGGAATAATTCAGCACCAGACTTGGCTCAGGCTACCAGGCACAAGGCAGGATCTGTGAAAAGCAGATCTCAAGACTCATCCAGAGTCGGATGTAGATGACATCTGTGTTAAACTCACCTGGAAGCACTCAGGGAACCATCCAGGTTCTCCAGAACATCCTCAACTGTTACAACGTTACCAAGGACTAAAGCACCACACATCCAAATTCCATCCCCAGAAAGACACACCAATTCTGCAGGTTTCCACCCCACTTAAACGTAACAGGAAAGAAAATTCCCTCTTACTCCATTCCTTGAGAAACGTTCTATTCTCCACAGGTGGACATACCCCGAGAAGTAATCCAATACAATAGTCTCAATTTATTTGAAATAATTCGGTTTGAAAACTTTTTAATTTAAAATTTACAGCACACATGGGGAGGAAACATGTTTTGTTACAACTAAAAGTTACCAGAAGAGTGCTGCAGGGCTGTTGTCTTTAATTTAACACTGTCATGGCTTTATTCAAAACACAGTTGCACAAAATCAGTTACTCCAAAGTTTCAGGAAAGAGTCGGAGAAGGAACCGAACCACACTATATACAGACTGCCATACAAAGAGCATTAAAATAGGACAAAACCTCTACAAAATATAAAACCCACCCTGACGTATTTGCATGAAAAGACCACCCACCAAGCAAAAAAGTTTCAAAAGTTATCTGGAGGCTCTGAATTCCTCGTTAAAAAACGCTGTTGCTGCATGCCGAGCGGAGGACAAGGGACCGGGGATGGTGACACTGGGACAAACAGATTCTTGGGGAGTTGGGTTTGTGAGGGCTCAGGTTCCACGTGGTGGCTGACGCACGGCACTGCGGGTGTTTGGGAAGTGGGAAGTCTGGCCTAGGGAACTCTGTCTGGTCTCAGGAGCTGGACTCGCTTATCCAAACAAGCCCACTACCCACATAATTTTAATCCATCAAAATAGACTCTTTTTTTCCATTTAAAACTAATTTTATCTGCATCAGTAACAGTTAAGTAAAACCCTGACATGGAGGTGCTCTAACGTACACACTTATAAATAACGAGTTTCAATCTAAAGACAGTGAGCAAAAGGATGGGAAAACACTTTTTCTCTCAAAGCTGAGCACGGAGTGAGTGCCTCGCCCAGAGCCTCCAGGACATGACAGCTGTGCACTGACCTGCCCAGGACTCATCACAAACACAGGACTTGGTTGTGGCTGCAAAGGAAGTTTCACCACGACTTTTCTAGTGTCTTTAGAGATATTCCTTAAAAAACACAAAGCCCAAGGAGCCAGTTGTTCCCGAGTGTGCCACTGCCCACCTGACTCCGCTTCAAGACCGGGAAGGTTCGGCCCCGCTACACAGCTACAGGAGACACCCAGAGTTAAGGCTCTAGTTGGGGGGAAAAAACCACACACACAGGGAGTGGGGCTTTGCAGAACTTCAACCCTGCACGATCTAAACTCCACTGAAGAGCTGGAGGTCACACTGAACTAGTGTGTGAAATTCCCAAGGAACATCCACAGGGAACCAACCAGGTGATGAGGGACTGACTTGCTTAGGCCCAGGAACCTCCTTCTTCCCACCCGCAGGCTCTCCCCAGTTTCCGGCAGCTAGTGACAGCCAGGACAGATACAAAAATAAGTCTCTGGAATAAAGCTGTGTGTGATATTTGGTTCAGGACCTATGTGAGACAATGTCAGTCAGTGTGATACCGTGACTACACTGTGTGAAACCCAGATCACGCCTGAAGGAGGAATGCCGGAAGTCAAAATTTGTTTCCAACAGGAAAGATGATACATTGGGGCAGATTAGGAATTATAAAGGCTGCTAGAAAAAAAGCTTCTCTGCACATCCCCCATGCTTGCTCCTGACGTGTCTCTGCAGCCACTTGATATAAACCCCCAAATATTCCCAACTGTTACACACAAACCAAGCGTTTTGCCTACAGCCAGATTTAAACAGTTTAAGAGGTGACGTGCAGAGAAGGGCCAACTTGGGTTCATCCTTCCCTTCAACAGTTCTAGGAAAGCTGGGGGGGGGGGTGGAAAACAACATGCTTGGAGGAGTTACCCGTTCACTTCTGCATCAGAAATGCATATTTCATCTATTTTATACATTTTATAGCCATGAGTGGTGCAGAATTCCCAGAATAACAATGCAAGAGCAAAGTGAGTGAAGGTTTAACAAAGATTTCTAGCAAAAAGGTTTAAAACTACACATAGTTACTCTGTTAATACCTGCAGTGACAATGGACTTGGGAGAAAATTTATGGATTGCAACCCTTTAAGGACCACAACTCTTTCAGTTTGCCAAAATACACCCTTGAAGGAATCTAGTGAATACTCCAAACACTGAACATTGGAGCAAGCAGGAAAACAAAAACATCTTCTGAAACGCACTGTGGCTTTACCCTGGAACACCCAAAAGAGAGAGGAGCCTTCAAAAAAATCACAGGAGTCACTTTTTTAAAAACTTAACCATGGGTGTCATCCAGTTGGGGGTTTCCAGTTGAATCCATGGAAATCTTGGCCTAGAGTCAACTGATTTAAGAGAGTGGGGAATTTGCGGTAGAACGTTTTTCTATTCAGCTTTTTTAAGTGTAAAAACTTTTAAAATCCTGAATGAAAACTCCCAGTATTAAACCCATGTGGCATGGGGTTGGATTCAGGGCTAACAATGACCAACACAGCAAGATTGTACGAAATTAAAGAGCTCCAAAGAAAAGTCTGGGGGGGGGGGAATTTGCCAATGGCTTCAGTGATTATAGGGCTGAAAATTGTTCTCTACAGAAGGTTCCCTACGGGCTACCAGAGCTTATCTGGAATGATAAAAAGGGGCAGGAATAGTAAAACCACACTTCTGCTATAAAAAGTTAACATAGGATTTCTGTCAGGACATCTATGGTACATGGACATACAGAGCTGCATAATCACTATTGCGTCTTCCATAACTGGAGAGTCTGGTCCTGCAAATTAATCTTCCTCTTCCTCACCTTCATCCTCGGGCTCTCGTTTCCTCTTCTCCCCTCGGACGCCCTCTGCTAAGGAGAGAGGGATGCACACAGCCCATTACGCTCTGCCCACACAGCACCCAACAGCCCGGTGACGGGAGCGGGGAGCGTGTGCGGTGCAGACGCGTTCCTGGCGGAACATCCCTGCGTGACCAGCACCAGGATCCTGCACAACATCCCCGAGTTTTTCTGCAGGGAAAGGCCGGGCTCGGGTGGAGCGCTGTGCGCTCTGCTGGCGGGAGCCCGCAGTGCAACGCCGCCCCCTCCAACCCGTGAATTCCCCAGCAGCCGTTCCCTGGCCAATGGCCCACCCTGACTCCAGGGCTGCATTTGTACTAAGTGAAGAATTCGCACTGCTCCCTCAGAATTCCCGTTTTTACAAGTGGAAAATCCAGCTCCCAAACCTGCTCCACTGAGCCCAGCATGTGGAGGAGATGGGAGCTCAGCTGGGGACAAATTCTGGGATTTGTCTTTACAGAGACGTGGAATTTTTGATGAAAAATCTTATTAAAAAATACTCCAGTAAGCCACTTCTTGCAAACAGAACTTTGTTCCTGTAGTAGAATTGCTTATGGAGAAGCCACTTTCAGCTGGATAAAGGGAAAGCTCCAGCTGCTCCTGGCTGTCAGGCTTTGCCAGCAGAGACTCTGGTGCACTTGAGAGATATTTTCAAGGTATGTGAATAATAAGATGCACAGCAGAGTCCCGCTCCTCTCTGCATGCCTAAGAGACAATGTCTTTCCTTTCAGAAAACTGTTGTTTCTTCCTCACTTTTACTTTACTTTTATTTTGTTTTTGTGTTAACCCACATGTCCCAACCCTACCAAGAATTATAAAGAATTGATTGTTTCAGTCACAACTTGAATACTTAAGCACTTACCTTCTTCCTCCTCATCACCTCCTTCAACATAGTCATCATCATCCTCTTCATCCTGTACAAAAATTGGGAGACATTTTTACAATTGCTGTTTATCAAAGTCTTGCTTCCATGATGATCCCAAGCAGAAATCCAGGAATTCCCTGCACTTTCCCCACCAGGGCATCAGTCAGCCCCAGAGTCTCATTTCTTTGCTTTTCTCCACTGTTCACTGCCTTAAGCCAGCTCAAGGTTATTAACAAATTAACTCTGAGACAAATGCCAGCAGCTCTAGATTTCCTTTGAACCCGCAGTCAGTAAGGGCTTGGAGGAAAAAGTGTACAACAGCATCATCTTCCCAAGTTTCTGTGAAAATGAGTAAGTTGTTGTGTTGGTTTTTTTCGTCTTGTTCTAAAGCTGATAGATGAGAAATGCAAACGAATTAACAATCAGCTCCAGAGAATTCGACAAACTCAAGTCTTGTTTTTATGTCCCTCTGCTTGGTGGAATTTTATACACGGGAGTGTGACAAGTCAAAATGGGAAAACAGGCCCCCGATATTTGTCCTTGGAATACTGGAATTAAACCCACTCCGCATTAACTCCAACAGGAAGCAAACTCTTATCAAAGAGCCAGTACTGGCTGGCCACAGGAGCTTTTGATCCAAAACATGGGTGCTGCTGGCACACACAAACCCCACACCAGACACGCTCTCCTGTCGAGACCCTGCAGCCATCAGAGAGGAGGACCTGACCAGGACCCAGGGATTTACTTCTGTCCTGTAATTTGTGTGACCAGTCTATAGCTACAAGACTCTACTCATCACCTTCTGAAAGGTGGCTGTTTTCCGTGCTCTGGGAACTGTACCAGAACTGTTTTCCATAACCACAGAACCCCACAGGAGCTTCTCTTCGCTTTCTGCATTTGGCAGAATTTACAAACTTTACCTGAATTTCTTCTTTCATCAGGTATGAAAGACCAACTTCCTCCTCCTCTTCACCTTCCCCCAAATCTGAAGCTCCATCATCTTCATCATCTTCCTCTTCATATTCTCCTGGAGGCCCAGCTTCGTTCTCATCATCATCATCATCTTCATCCCCTTCTGCAGTGAAGGACACACATATAGGCCAGAAGGTCAGTTCCATTCACTCCTCTCTGAATATAGCAGGATGGGCTGGCTCTAATAGTTTTTTTCCTGAAGGATTTGGGGATTTTTACTGTTTTTTTCTAAATCCAGGCAACACATGGGAAATGACCATAATTGTAACCAAGTTACATCTTGTCTTTTTTTCCTCTAAGAAAGACTCCCAGTGTTTTTCCATCACAAGCTTCAGGCAAAACTCTCGATGTCTGAAGGAGCTACAAATGTAAACCCCTGCCAGCAGAAGGGGCTGACAGCCAGAAGAGCCCCCTTTAAGGATTGCAACTAAGGTGGGACCAAAAGGAACTATGTATGCTTTTGGATCTAAAAATTGTATTATTATACTGAAGCAGGGGGCTGAAGCCATTACCAAACCCTGTAAAGTCATAATTTTTTATTCAAAATAGCGTGCGTGTCCCCTCGCTCTGTATCACTCAGTAGCACAAAGGGCTTTACAGCTGGCAACAACTTCGAGAATATTTGTGCCTTTGCAAAAGTGTCTTTAGTCCAATTCCCTTAAGCCTAGGTGGCTTCTGCAGGACTGGAACCCTCTGATGGGAGTTTTTGCTCTGTATCAGTGCATTAATACCAAACACGCTCTGGGCTCTGCTCTTCAGGAGCACAAGCAGAATTGCACTCGTGTGCTCAGGAATTCCCTGCGCTACACTGAGACCTTTATTCCAGCATCCCATTCCTACCCCGTTTGTTTCAGGAACTTACCGTCATCATCATCTTCTGAGTCTGGTGCCTCGTTGTCCTCCTGATCGAACCCATCCAGGTATGTGATCTGCTGGAGCAGCTCAAAGATGCTGTCCCTGTAGTCCTCAAGGTTTGTGATCTCACAGTTGAACAGGTCAAGGCTCTTCAAGTTCTTCAGATTTTGCTGAAAATAAATGAAAAGGTTTTTTCCCGTGGTGCTCCTGGATACAGCAGGGTCACAGCCCAAGCATAACTGAATTTACTTCGTCCTCATCCCTCATTTCTAGTCATTCTCCCTCAAAGTTCAGTCCAAGTTGCTGGCAGTGTCTGAATCCCCAATGAAGGCACTCATGGAACAACTCCCACACAGCTCCCGAACCCCCACACTCCCCCACAGCTTGGGGGTTGGGTTATGTGTGCAGAGCCCAGTTTTGGACAGAAACCCAAATCATCCAGAAAAACGGGCAAATGGATCACCACTGGCAGCTCCCTTCTTTGCTTCACTGTCCCACTCCCGGCTGTATCCCACCCGTGTCTGAGTCACTTCACAGTTTAATGAAAACTCATCAGACAAACACGCCTTAACGAACAAGCACAGGGAAATCAGCACAACACACCTTGGCCACTTTTTCTTCAAAAATGAAACAAGCCAAACCATCGCTGATTTGGGACATCCCATTCCCGACACAGAAGCATTTTCCAGTAGGGGGGTTACACAAGCTGTCCTATAACCGTGGCACAGAGTCCATCAGACTGGACCAACCACAAGATTGACGAACCTTTGTACCAATCCATTGCAAAAATACTAAGGGTTCTTGATAGAAAATCGTATTTATTAAATCTCCCCAGAGCCCCTCCCACTTCATACTCACAAGAGCTTCCACAGTGCCAAGATCTTTGATTTTGTTGCCACTTAGATTTAGATATGTGAGATTCGGACATCTCTCTGCAAGGACCTCCAGGCCTCCAGAAATGACGTTGTCACTCAACTCCAGCTATTGTACAGAAAAAAAGGAATTAAACAGTTGGATTTTCAGCCTTAGATTCAGCTGCATCATTGTTAATTGTTCTCCCTTTAAGAGTGTAATCACTTTTGAAGACTCACCCAAGGTAACAAGCTTTGGCTGTCAAAAAGTTCCTTTAAATTGAGAATTATAAACTGTTCCTTAAAAGTCTCACGGGTTTGGGCACCTCAGTTTTAAGTTACCAGGACTGGAGTTCACTGCCAGCAATGAGCAACCCAAGGGCCTCTTACCAAGGCCCCCTGGTCAGCAAGGCATGGCCAACCTTCACAATGTCCACAGCCAAGCAGCTACTGCCCCAAGAATCGCTGACCAAGCCCAACTCGCCATAACCAACTGGAGACACCCACAACTATTCAGATCTTAAAAATACATTTCAGAGGCCCATGAAGCACCTTCAGCGCCACACAAGTCCAACCACGAGTGCTGAAAGGTGCGACCACAGCTTGGCACCTATGAGTTTGCCGTCCCAAAGCACGGGCAGCCAGGAGATACCCACCTTCCGGAGCTTACTCAACGTGGGGAGTTTGGCCAGCGACGTCAGCTCAACATTGGCCATGCTGAGAAACTGGAGTTCCTTAAATGAGTCATTGAGCCCTTCGATTTCCCCGTTGCTGGACCGGCAGTTATCGAGCACCAACTCCGTCACCTGCAAACAGGCCAGCGAGGCACGTGTGGGTGCCACAGCAGCGAACCCCCACACTCACCTGAACCCCAACCCAGGGACTGGGCAGTGGCTGCTGGTTTGGGGCTTGATTTAAAATCAGACCAGACTTCTGCCCTGAAATCACCAACACCCACCTAATTTTAAAATTATGCAGCAGTTTCCCCTCCTCCAAGCACACATCAAACTCTGCAAAAACTGCCAGCTGACCCCAAAACTCCACCGATGGAGTACACTGGAACAGGTCCCCACAGAACCACTGCAGCCAGGGTGCATCAGCTGCCCATTACGCAGCCAACTGCTGACTTCTCCTCAGGACTCATCATTTAACTGTGCATAATCAAACTCATAAAACCAGTTTCCCTCTGAACCTAAAACCTTCCGACTCCAGATTATTTTCCCAGAGAGTCCTGGAGATTAACTGAGTTCAAATAAATAATTTCCTTGTGCCTAAGCCACTCGATAATCAATACAGGTTGCATACTTGCAGAAGCAGCAACAAGAAGCAGCCAATTATTTTAGAATTATTTTATCCAGAGTGGATCATCCACTCGGTAAAGGACAGGCACAAGGTGACTCTTCCCTTCCCTGCACACTAACAAGATTTTGGGAGTGTTGCAGACCCCCAGGGGCACGAAGCCAGCTTCCCACTATTACTTTATTTCTTTCATTAAAAAGACTCCATTATTCCATACAAACACCGAGTTTTAAGGAAAGCTGCTGGAGACAGAGCGAGGTTCCCAGCTTCGTCCCCGGCAGCCGCACGCTGGCAGCGCGAAGAGGCCTCTCCGGGTACCTGCCACCCGCAAACACGACTCGGTGGGTTAAATCAACAGTTTTGGGCAGATTTTTCCCCCAAAACCCACATGCGCCAGGTCAGGGAAAGCGAACGTCTCAGGACTTTACTCTTGGGACGAACCAGGCGCTCATTTCCTCAGGGGGAGGCCGGGAAGCGATGCTCCGGAGCCCCGCGTGGGGCCGGGGAGGCGGCGGGGGCAGCGGGTGGCCCCGCCGCGCACGTGCGCTCCCGCGATTCCAGGGGCTCGGGGCTTCTTTTTTTTTCTTTTTTTTTTTTTTTTTTTTTTTGGCTCCTTCCAAAGAAACGGGAAGTTGGAAGCGCGAGGGGACGCGGGAGGGCTGTGGACACCCCACGGCACGCCCGGCGGGGCGGCGGGCGCGGGAAACAAGGTTAATTATACTAATTAAAGGCGCCGAGATGAGCGACGGGCCGCGGCCGGGGCCGTCGCCATGACCTGTTTACTGCGGCCGGGGAGAGCGGCGGATTAACGTCGGGGGAAGCCGAGGCCGCCGCGCCCCCCGGGAACTTCGGGGCACCCCGAGGGAGGAGGCGGAGGGGGAACGCGGGGGGGCCGCGGGTCCCGGGGCCGCGCCGGAAGCGCCGCCCGCGCCCCGCCGGGCCCTGCGCCACGGCTGACCCAGATTCGGCGGCGGTGCCGCCGGGCCCGCGCGCCCCGAGGCGGCGGCGACGGCTCCACGGGGCGGGGGGAGCGCGCCCCACCGGCCCCGCCGCCCCTCACCTTCTCGGGGGCCCGGTTCCGCAACTCCAGGTTGATGCGCTTCTTCATCTCCATCGCCCCCCCTCCCGCGGTTCCGCACTGGCGAGGGAGGGTGGCCGAGAGCGGCCGCGGGGTCGCTGCGGCTGCGGCGGCTGCGGCGGCCGCCGGGAGCGCGCCGGGAGTGGGTCGGGGGTCGCCGGGGCCGCCCCGGCCGCGCCGCTCCGCCGCAGCTCCGGCACCGTCAATGGCCGCCCGCACACTGCGCCTCCATGACACGGCGCATGGCGCCCCCCCCGGCCGCGCCACGCCCCGGGGCGGGGCTTCCCCGCGCCGCGCCACCATTGGCGCGCGGGGCGCCGCGCCATTGGCCGCGCGCGCTGCCCGTCCGGGCGCGCGGGGGGCGGGGCTTATGCTCGCGCGCGGGGGCCGGCGGGTGCGCGCGCCCGGAGCACGCGGGGCGGGGCCGCGCGCGGGCCCGGGGCGGCCCTGGGGGGGGGCGGGGGGCGGGGCCGGGCCGGGTCGGGCCGGGGGTCGCGGCCGCTGCGGGGCCGGGCCGGGGCGGGCCGGGCGGGGGTCGCGGCCGCTGCGGGGCCGGGCCGGGCCGGGCCGGGCGGGGGTCGCGGCCGCTGCGGGGCCGGGCCGGGCCGGGTCGGGCCGGGGGTCGCGGCCGCTGCGGGGCCGGGCCGGGCCGGGTCGGGCCGGGGGTCGCGGCCGCTGCGGGGCCGGGCCGGGCCGGGCCGGGGGTCGCGGCCGCTGCGGGGCCGGGCTGTGCGCGGCCATCCCCGCCCGTGCTCCCTCTGGGGTCCTGCCCCGCCACGCCCCGTTGCCCGGCCTCGGGCGGGGTCTGCCCGCGGGGGCCGCCCCGCCGCTCCCTCCCCGGGGAGCTCCGTGAGCCTCGGGGCGCGCGTGGGTCCCGTGCTGGTTCGAGGTGGGGAGAGGTTCGCAGCCCCGGTCCTGGGCCGTTCGGCGCCTCCCGTCGCTCCCGCGGGGGTCACACGCCCGGTGTCACGGGCGGGGGCCCGGGGTCTCACTCGCCCTAGGGTGCAGCAGCTTCTGGGAATTTGTGCTATTTTTGGTTAATTTGGGCGACGGCAGGACTGCCAACGCATCGGGGAGGGGAGACTTGTTCACACAGCTGGGGAATAGCCCGATTCCTAAAATCTGAGCTCCTCGTGGGGGGATAGATGAGACTCACATCCCACTCTGAGTGGATACTTGGGATTCGTATTCCCCTCGGGGTGCATATATGGGATTTATATTCCCCTCTAGTTGGATATATGTAATTTAGATCTCCCTGGGTGGATAGATGGGATTTATATCCCTATGGAAATTCTTTTCCTATTTAAAATGAATGAATGTTTCTCTATTGAAGCTTTTCTCCTGGAAAATGATCCTTGAAAAGAGCCTGCGAGCCGCCAACATCCCTCATGCCCAGGCAGGACAATTCTGGGACAAGCAGTTCCAAATATTTACATGTTGACTCTTTTAACTTTGGAGGCACAAGTAACCGGAGGCATTTTGGCAACTTGGTGACAGAATTAAAAAAACACAAAAACCAACAACCCAACATGGGAATCTCGGGTTTGTTCCGGCTTTGTGTAAACTCCATGGAGAAAATATTTCCTGTTTCAGGATCAAATGTGGAGAGGTCAGCCAAGGACTTTGTCTTGTATTTTAGAAAAGGGTTAAAAATGGGGTTGGAAAGGCCAGATATTGTGGATTCGGGAATGGAGGAAAAATGGGAGAGGTAAGGAGAAGCAGGTGAATGATTATCTACTTGTGTTCCGGATCCACAGGATGTGGATGGAAACAGTTCCTGTTCTCCACAGTGGAGCTGGAAAGGCTGACCTGAGGTCCGTGTTGATGGACAATAATCCATCAGTGGTGAGGATGAGAAGTTGGGAATTCACCGAGGGAAGACAAGAACTTGGGAATATTAAATGCAGGAGAGCAGCCCCAGCCCCCATCCCTAACTGCCTAAATCTGCGCAAAATCACCTTCACAGGTCACTAAACAGGGTGTTTGCAGGCCTGGAGCCGGTTCCCTCCTCACTGCTGGCTCTGGGTGGCTCTTCCCTGACTGTGTTTCTGTGTCCCTCACTGGTGCTTTTGGGGCTGAAACCCAAAAATAGCCCTCGTGGGCTGCGGCGCCCCCGGGACGTCGCTCCCGGATTGTGGGAGCTGTGCTGGGAGCAGGTGCGGCAGGATTTGGCGCCGGGATGGTTTGATAAGGAGCTGCTGGAAAACGCCAGAGACCTTGAGAGCTTTCTGCATGCTTCCTGCCGGGAGGTAGCTGGGAAAGGTTCTCACAACTGCAGGGAAAATCCTCTTGGCGTTAAAGCTGCTTATGCCGGCGGTTTGCTGGGAAAGCTGGGTGGCTGCTCATGGAGACGGTGGCTGTGGAGCCACCACCACCCTCCGAGTGGGGGGAAAAAATCTGGGAAAGGAGCTTGTGAAAGAGCCAGGAGGATGGTGTCGTTTTGGGACTGAAGGGGTCTGGGTGAATATTCCCAGCTTTGGGAGCAGGGAGGGCATGTCCAGCTGTCCATCCCTGGTGTGGTTGTGTCAGGACATCCCAGTCCCGAAACACCACTGGAAGGTGAGAATTGGGTCGGGAAGGTTTGTACCTGGAGGATTTGCTCTGGAAGGGAGCGATACAATTCATAGTTAAGCCGGGGTACAACAAACCGGTTTATTTTCCGTGTCTGCATTAGAGGGATGGTTTTTAGGAATAAACTCATAACCTTCATCCACATCTTTTATTTTCCTTTAATTGCTTTTTACTCCACTCCAGGGTTGGAAATCTCACTGCTGTTTGATCCTAAATAATTTTCCGGGGCGTTCTTGGCTTTTTTCAATCCACCTTTATGGCAGCACAGAGCCAGGAGGTGGCACTGCCAGGCAGCGCATCCGGGCTCGCTCCTCCGGCCGCTTCTGAACCCGTTTCGAGCCTTTCAGCTTCCCTAGGAAAAAAAACTCTTCTTCTTTCCGAGGCTGGGGGCCTGGGTAATCTGTGAATGGTGGGACAGGCAGGGGCTGGCCCCGCTGCTCCGTGCGTGCAGAGGAGGTGAGCGAGATGGGTGGTGCGTGCTCTGGCGCTTCGGGACATTCTCCCGGGGTCTGGGAGGTGTCTGGAGGGAGCCAGGGGCTCTGGGCACTGTGACCACCGTGAAGCTCCTGTTGGCTTGACTCACCATCCCTTGGCTTGACTCAGCCTCTTTTGTCTTGTGGGGTTACCTGGGTATGCCTGGGCCAGTTTTCCATCCCTTCTTCCTCTTCCAAGGAAAAGCAGCATAGGCACCGAGCGTGGAATCACGCTCCTTTCCCCCCAAGAGGAGTTTAACTCCCATTTCTCGACCAAAGTCACCCATTTCTGCAACAGATTGCTCTCCGTGGGGGGGGTTGGGGTGGCGGGACATTTTCTGGTCCAGCGTCTCATCGCACCCAGATATTGCGGGCGTTTCTGGAGAATAAACGGTGCAAAGAGCGATGTGGAAGGAGCAAAGCTGGAAGCTCGTGGCTGGGTTTAGAGGCTCGAGATGATCCTTCTGATGGGACAAGCGCTGCACGCGCTGTTTGTGTTTGTTATTCCAGTCCTGGTGGTGGTTAGGAATTATTTACCATGAGAGACCGTGCACCGAGTGTTGGGGGTTTTATTGGCAGAGGTTCTTATTTACAGCAGAATCCGAGGAAATAGGAGAGGACTGAGGCCTTGCAGAGCTCTCCGTGTTCGTGCCACGGGGCGGCACCGTCCCTCCAGCAAAACCTTTGGACACAAAGTCACGGCGCTTCTGGAACGGAGGCAGCGCCTCGTGGAGAGGATGCCGTTGTCGACGCCTGACAGTGTCCTGGTCACCATCCCAGCCGCCGTGTCTGGAACAAGGGAAAAGCTGAGGAAGTTCCCGCGTGTGGCGGGAGGGGGGTCGGCGTTTCCTGGGATGTTGGAGAGCTTCAGCTGTGGGAAAATGTCGGGCAGGTGGGACGGAGCTGTGGAGGAACCTGGGCAGGAGGGTGGAACCAGCTGGTCTGTGAGGTTCATCCCAACCCAAACCATTGCAGGGTTTTATGGAATGGGGGATTTGGGTGGATGAGCAGCGGGAGGTGCCTGGTTGCTTGCACCCTTGAAGGTCCCATTGAATGCCAAGAGGTCATTGGGAAAACGCCCTGGAAAGCCTCTGCAGGCCATCAGTGGCGATCAGAGCTGCTGGTGGGTTCCCTGGCTTCGCAGCTGGGTGCCTGGAAGGGTTTGTTATCTTTCCATTGCTTTGGAAAGTTGCTGCTTCAGAAAGAATTGGATTTCCCTGGGTTAAAGGACATGCTTTGAGTGAGTGTTGAAATCCCAGAGTACCTTGGGTGGAGGAGGCTGGGGGGGTCATAGCAGGAGACCCAGGAAGCTGAGGAGGACGATGAGGCTGAGGTGGCATTGCAGGGACGATCCAAATGACTCCTGGGAGTCCTGGTGGGTCAAGGAAAACAAATCAGTCCCAAAGTCCCACATTTTAATGTGCTGAAAACCCGTGGCAGAACTCATGAGCTGACAAGCACCCACCTGACTGTCCTCAGCATCCCTGGAATCCCCTGGAGCATTTGTATCTGGTCTTCCTGAAATCTTGGTGGTGGAATTCTCTTCTGGAAACAACTTATCCCAGTCCACTTCTCCAAGGGTGCTTGTCTGGATGTGGAGAAAAATAAATAACGTGGTAAGTAACAGCATAGGATTAACTCCTATGCAGACAGATCGCTCTTTGGGATGGGTTTGATAGTGTTTAATTGGGAAAACAAGGAATTTCCCACAGCTTCTGTGCAAGCTGGAAAAATAAATCCCAACTCAAACCATTCCATGATTGCTGTTCATGGATGCTCTGCTCAAACTCACTGGAGTTGTTCTGGGGTCTAAAAATCAGCAGGTTTTATCCATTTATTTTTCCTTGTGGCAGAGATTTGGGTGAGGAAAACCTGTTTTTTAGGGGAATACCAAGAGGAACCCAGCTCACCTCGTATGAATCCAACTCGTACACGTACGTGGCGGGGGTTGCCGTGATGTTGTCGTAGTAATAATCTTCTGTGGAGTAATAGTAGTTGCCTGGAATGGAAACAGCTCCCGGTGAGGTGGCACTATGGGGGCTGGGGACACCTATCCAGCATGGGAGGGATGAGTCCCTCCTCCATGTCCTGGGTTGTGATCGCCCAGCTTTTCCCCTCTGAACAGCCAGTGGAACTCCAATTAATCTGAACAACCTGGATAAATCCCTGGAAGTGTTCACGGCCAGGTTGGATGGGGCTTGCAGCAGCTTGGGCTGGCGGAGGTGTCCCTGCCCATGGCAGGGGGTGACATGAAAGTCTTTAGGGTCCCTTCCCACCCAATCTGTTCCATGAACCCATGGAACCTGAATGACGGTCAGTGCAGAGGACTCAATTCAGTCGCTTCTCAGCGCCTTTCCGTGGGCAAAGCCTCATCTCCCTGCCTGCAAGAGGCTGGATGGAGACTCCCACAGCCTTCCCAGCCCCGGTTATCCCAACTCCCTCCCGTGGCTTGTGGAAAATGGTAAAAATGCTTTTAAAAAGGCATTTCTCACTTAAATGAGCCATGTAGTCGTATAAATCCTGTGCGATCTCCTCCACGTCATCTTCGACCTCCGCCTTCCCTGAAAGCAAAGGAACAACACGCGGATCATCATGTGGAGCCTCGGGTCGAGCCGTGGGCGCGGGGTCGTGTGAAGTTTCATTGATTTATTGGTGCTTTGGGCAAAACCCATTTCCTGTGGGAGGGATGGATTTACAACGTGACCCGTAATTAGATCCCAGCTAAAGGTGTGGGAGGTCAGAGCAGAGCTGGGGTTTTCCTTCATTTCTGGGTATGGATGTGCCGGAAGCGAGAGATGCCGTGATGGGGATGGAGCCTCTGGCTGTGCTTCTGCAGCCCAGACCCAGAGCCGGGGTGGATCTCCCTTTGGGATGAGCCGCTCATCCAGGATCCGGCTGCTCCAGCGCCTTTGACTGTGGAGCTGCCAAGGGCCCAGAAGGGACCCTCATGTTTCCTTAGGGCTGAGCCACTATAAATAAATTCTGACCCATGTGACATTGTCACAGTTGGAGCGAGTGGCTCATTCCCTATCCCAAACAAAGGTTCTGTGGGTTTTCATGGTTTTTGGGAGGATTCTTTAAAGCAAATTAATCGGGAATGTTCGAATCGAATCTAATAGTCACAGATTAGTACACTAAGATACTCATGGAATAATGAGATACCTTTATAGTTTGATAGTTTGATATTCATTTTTAGTCATAAATAATTATAATATTGTCATTATAAGTTACACCATTAATGGCTGGACTGATGCCTTCAGTCATGCCCAGGGCCAGCTGCAGCTCCAGGTCCCTTTCCAAACCCTCCCACTTCTTCCTCTCATATTCCTGACTTTCCCAGTACCGGCAAAGCCTGGGGGAGAAGCCCGTGTCCCAGAATTCTCGTTGGGGAATTCTCTGGAAACTGACCGAGACTGGAGAATCCAGGGCGGGATCGGGGCTCTGCCAAACGCCTCGACCTGTCCCACTCCCACCCTGAGCTTTCGGGGAAATTTGGACCGAAACTGGGACCTGCCCACCCACCCCCGCTCCTTCTCGTGCTCATCCTTGGAAAACGCTCCGGCAGTGCCGAACTCGGGCTCTGGGGCACGTTATCCTGTGCGCGGAGCTTTCCCACAAACCCTTCCGAGTTGGCTCTTGTATTTGCGTTGGAGTCACACTAAGAATAATTGGGCAACTGTATCCCGAAAAGAGCTTCCAGCTGGGAATCCCCTCGCCTGATGTTTCACGTTTGGGTCCGTTCCTTCGGTGAAGAGAAGGAGAAGGAGGAGAAAGAGGAAGGCTCTTGGCACGGCAGAGATGCAATTTCCAGTCCCCTCAGCAGCCGGTGCTGCTCCGTATCCCACCTTCCCAGAGGTGGGGGATTATCATGCTCATCCCTAAGCAGCTCCAGGTTGGGGTTTTCCTCCCAAAATACCCTGATTCCACTCTTTCCCATCTACAAACTGCCCACGTAATTCTCAGGAAATCCTGTTGGGTTTTTTTCTCTGTCTCCTAATAGCTCCCAGCTGGAGTTTGCGAACGATTTGAACACAATGCGGGAAACATTCACTATCCCACTGTTCTCCAAGCACAGGCTTCATGGAACCTTTAGTAATTACATCGTGTTTTCCCGGCGTTTCTTTCCCTGCAGCCCCCTTTCAGCCCAACATCTTTCAGCCCCCAGACCCCCCCCCCCCCCAGTGCCCCGCGGCATCCCAGGAGCGTGGGAATAATCAGAGCAGCGAGCTAAAATCAAATTGCCCTTGGAAAACCCTGTAAGAGCCGGGGAGCGCATTTACCGGGTAAGGAGTGAAGGACCAGGAGCACCGCGATGCAGAAGTTCATCGTCCTCCGTTGGGTGTCGGCTGCCGGAGCGGCTCCGCTCCTGCTCCGCGGGACCTTCCCGAGGGGACCGGAGGCAGGAAATGACTCGGGCGGTTGAGCCGAGCAGCCTCCTCGGCAGCGCGGGTTGTGCCCGGGCTGTGCCCGGTGCTGCAGCGGAGCCGCGCTGAGCGCGTCCTGTGCTCCGGCGGGGGAAGTTTCCCGCTGCAGAGGCGTTTCGGGTGGCCGAATTGCAAATCTGGGGAAGTTTTCCCCGGGGAGGGTTAGTGCCGCTGGATGCGTTCTCATATGGAGGGAGGATGGTTTTGATTACGTTCTAACGGAGCAAAGCAGAGCTATAAATAGCAAATTCTTCTGGGAGAGAAGGCAGAAATGCTGACTGGGAGCCAGAGTCAGTCCTGACTTCCCGTAAAATCTTGGGGGATTTTCTTGTCTTGGCTTCATTTCCCCGTACCGTGCCTCAGTTTCCCCATCAAGAGGAAGAAACGTGAGCAGTCATAGATTTATCTTATTTTATAGTGGGTGAAAACACCCTGGGGAGGAGAAGCCGACAGCGGAGCTCCTGCGAGGAGCCGGCGGGATCCAGGTGGGAACTGGTGCAGACTGAAGGGGGAAGGAAAAGGGGAAGCGAAGGAGACAGAGATGAATAAGGTGATGAAAAATCAGTATTTTGGTGACTCTTGGAAATGGAGGTTATAAAACCAGGAAAGAGCAAGATGAGTCTTGGATGGTCCAGGAGGAGCTGTGTTTTGGGGCGCAGGGCCATGGAATGGGTTGGGAGTGACCAAAAAGTTTGTCTCATCTCCTGTTGATTTTAAAACAAGGATTTCTGTAGATTTTAAGGAATCTGATCGATTTTAAGCCAAAAATTCCCCAAAGCAGACTTTTTTTCCTACCAAGAGTGAACCCAAGTGAAGAACTTCTTCAGCGCATCCCAAAGCCAATTCCCAGCCTCCCTGGGCTTCTCTGTGCTTTGCAGAAGGAGCTTCTCCCGTCCGTAGGGAGATGCTTGGCAAAGGGTTAAGTGCCAAGGAATGCCGAGCAGGAAGTGAATCTCTTCAAACCCTCCTCTCCACAAGACCCTCCTCTCCCTCCTCCACAAAAATAACATCGAAACTCAAAAGTCCCAACCCAAGCAGAAATCTGAACTCGTTGTGAAGAATCCCGCCAGGGCTCAGCCGGGAGGCACTGGGGGAGCGCGGGAGGGTTAAAAGATCATGGGATTAGAGGAATGGGGAGGGAAGGGGCGAGGAAGGTCCGTGAGGATGGTTATGGCTTATCCGATGGGTGGGTGGGGCTGAAGGGACAAACGCTTGGCGTGGGAGCTGGGAGTCAGGATTCAGCGGGGTCTGCTGGCTCAGGGCTGGGAATGACCCTTCAGGACTGGGTGTGATGTAAGACTTGCAAAAATTGGGAAAAGATTGGGAAAGCTTGGAGAACCCACTAAGGGACCTGGATAAAATGTGCCATAAGGTGGTAAAAGGGGGAAACAGCTGCTCTTCCCTGGCTGTGACCAGCTGGAACATCCCAGCAGCATCCTGCATCCCAGGTGCAGATCCCGAATTGTGTTTCTGGATGGAAAAGGAAACCACTCTATTTTCGCTCCGTTTTTTTTTTTCTTTTCCCCTTTTTTTCTTACCGATTCTTCACATCTGGCACCAGGGAGCAAGCCCATTGCAGCCACAGAAAGGAGCCAAACCAAGGGCTTTTCCATCTCCCGTCCCAAAACCTTGTTTCCTGTTCCCTAAATCCCTATTTTGCTCAATCTTTCTGCTTTTACATCTTTATTTTTTAATTATTAAAGTTTTTGTGCCAAAATCCAACAGTAAAATCTGCCACAACAGCAGAGCAGCAAGGGAGGGAAAACTTAACATGTGAACCAAAACAGAGGGGAAAAGGAAGGAAAAGGAGAAAAAAAGAAGGGAGAAGGAGGCTCCTGGTTCCTGCCGTGCTGAGGGGGCTGCATCCCAGGGATGCTCTGGGCATCCAGAGCCTGGTGCCGTGTCGGGGAATTCAGTCCAAGGAGGAAGGTGCAGATGAAGTCAGCGGTTCTCGGATGCGTTGTGTCATTTCCCAGATTTAATAGGCGGAAGCAAAACAAGAAGGGAAATTAATGCAACGCAGCCGGTAGCTCCGGTTCTTCCCTGAACAATGCCTCGTGCCCAGGAGGTGGCATTCGCAGAATTCCTGCGGAAGAGGCTGGAGGGGACATTGTTTGGAGTTTTCCTTGCAGGAGACGTGAAGGTGGATGAAAAATCCGACCCCTCATGGCACCAGTGCCCAGCGCTCCCTGCGGCACCATCAGTCCAGAGGGAGGGGGAATGAGCTGCCCATCCCATGGGATTCCGGAGGGAGGGGCTTTGGAGCCGGCCAGGCTGTTCTTGCTGGACGATGGAATGTTTATAGTCTAAATAAAGTTTTCCTGCTCTTCCCAGCTCTTCTGTAAACAGCGGCGGTGGGGGACAGAATCAGAATGGGAGCTGTGAGGGGCTTGGAATAGAGGAAAATGCCGGTTTAAAGAGGAATTCCTTGAAAAGAGAGGAGAGGAGAGGAGAGGAGAGGAGAGGAGAGGAGAGGAGAGGAGAGGAGAGGAGAGGAGAGGAGAGGAGAGGAGAGGAGAGGAGAGGAGAGGAGAGGAGAGGAGAGGAGAGGAGAGGAGAGGAGAGGAGAGGAGAGGAGAGGAGAGGAGAGGAGAGGAGAGGAACTGGGAGTGGGTGATACTGGGGACAGGTGACCCTGGCGATGGGTGACCCTGCGGACAGGTGATGCTGGGCACAGACCGTGTCAGGCTGTCCCCGCGGTGTCCCGCAGTGCCGCCACTGTCCCGGGTGTCCCCGCGGTGTCTCGGGTGTCCCCGCTGTCCCGAGTGTTCCCGCTGTCCCGGCTGTCCCCGCTGTCCCGGCTGTCCCGGCTGTCCCCGCTGTCCTGGGTGTCCCGGCTGTCCCCGGCCCGGGACTGGTCCGACGCCCCGGCCCGGTCCTACCCCCGGGACTGGTCCTACCCCCGGGACTGGTCCGACCCCCGGTACTGGTCCGACCCCCGGCCCGGTCCTACCCCCGGGACTGGTCCGGCCCCCCGGGACTGGTCCTACCCCCGGCCCGGTCCGACCCCCGGCCCGGTCAGACCCTCGGCCCGGTCCTGTCCCCCCACCGCGGGGGTCTCCGGGCCGGCAGGGGGCGGTTGGTCGGGTCCTCCCGGCCGGCAGGGGGCGCGGTGCCCGCGGCCGCCATGGGCGCCGCCGCGTTCTTCGGGTGCGCCGCGATCGCGTTCGGCCCCGCGGCCGCGCTCGTGCTGCTGACGGTGGCGGCGGAGCCGCTGCGCGTCCTCGTGCTGGTGGCGGGGTGAGCCGGGGCGGCCCGAGAGCGGCGCTGAGGGGCCCGCTGGGGAGGCCGGGAGCCCGTTGCGGGAGGTCTGAGAGGCCTTTGGGGGATGCGCTGAGGGGCCGTCGGCGGGCCTGGGAGAGCCCTGGGGGACGCTGGGTGCTGGTGGTGCCGGGGGCGGCTGAGGGAGCTGCTCTCGGAGTGAGGGAGCCCTGGGTGCTGGTGGTGCCGGGGGCGGCTGAGGGAGCTGTTCTCGGAGTGAGGGAGCCCTGGGTGCTGGTGGTGCCGGGGGCGGCTGAGGGAGCTGTTCTCGGAGTGAGGGAGCCCTGGGTGCTGGTGGTGCCGGGGGCGGCTGAGGGAGCTGCTCTCGGAGTGAGGGAGCCCTGGGCTGAGGGGGCAGCACTGGCGCCGCTGGGCGCTCCCAGCCCGGCTGTACCGAGCAGCTCTGCCCGATGCCGGTGCCCGGAGCGCCAGCCGGGTGTCCCGTTTTCCCCCCAGGGCGTTTTTCTGGCTGCTGTCGCTGCTCGCGGCCTCGCTGCTCTGGTTCGTGTCGGTGCAGCTCAGCGGGCGGGAGGACGCGGCGCTGCTGCTGCTCGGGGCCGTCGCCGCCGTGCTGCTGCAGGAGCTCTGCAGGTTCGCCTGCTTCAAACTGCTCAAGTAAGAGCCCGCCCGGGGGCCCGGGGAGCTGTGCCGGTGGCTGGGGTTGTCCCAGGGGTTGGGGGAGCCAAAGCAGATGTTGGGGCTCTGTGTCCAGAGCAACCCCACCCAGTCTGTTCCCTGTTAAACCCCGGGAATGAGCCGTCTCTCCTCGCCCGGCGCTGGCCCGTGCCTCTCCCTTCCCCTCTCCCGTGGGATGGGGCTCACGCTCTCTCTCTGGCGGGGCAGGAAGGCAGATGAAGGGCTGGCGACCCTCAGCGAGGATGGGAGGTCCCCGATCTCCCTGCGGCAGATGGCTTACGGTGAGCAGACCCCCGGCGCCGGGTGCTGCATCCAACTCTCCTGCCCTTCCCTGAGCCCACCAAGCCCGGGGCTGTGGAGGCCGCGGGGGCTCCCCTGACCCCCGGCTCCCCTCCAGTGTCCGGGCTCTCCTTCGGCATCATCAGTGGCATCTTCTCCATCGTCAACATCCTAGCGGACTCCAGCGGGCCGGGCACCGTCGGGATCCATGGGGATTCCCCGTACTACTTCATCACCTCCGGTGAGGTCCGGGGACACGGCAGGGAGTAGAAGGAGGAGGAAGGCTCTGGCTCTGAGGCTTCGTGTCTCTCCCCACAGCCTTCCTCACCATGGCCCTGGTACTGCTCCACACCTTTTGGGGCGTCATCTTCTTCGACGCCTGTGAGCGGCGCCACACCGGGGGCCTGGGGCTGGTGGTGGGCGGCCACCTGCTCGCCTCAGGGCTGGTGAGTCCTGGGGGTCCCCGGGCTGGAGGAGGTCAGTGAAGGATTTGGGGGGCACGCGGGGGATTTGGGGGCACACAGCTCAGCAGGGGTTCAAGGTGGGTTTCCACAGGACTGGGCACTCCTTTCCCTGCCATGGCTGTTTGGAGGGGTCAGGAAGGTGTGACCCGCCTCTCTGTGTCCCCAGACCTTCCTGAACCCGTGGTACGAGGCCAGCCTGGGCCCCATCTTCATCCTCACGCTCTGCACCGGCCTCTGGGCCTTCCGCACTGCTGGCGGCTCCTTCCGCAACATCCTCAAGTGCCTCTCCTGTAAGGGGGGGCCGGGGTGTCACTTCTGGGGGCTGGGGGGGCCAGAGCTGCTGGGATGGCTCTTGTTGGACGGGGGTCACGTTCCCGGGGGCTTCCATGAATCCCCAAACGACCCCCACCTTCAGAAGTGCCCCTTTGCCCCCCAGGTAAGCAGGAGCCCGAGGGCCGGGTCATGCTCTACTCGGCGCTGCAGGTGCCTCCCAAGGAGTGAGGGAGCCGTGGAGTTTGTGTCTGACCAGTGTTCCTGGGGGGCCTTTGGGGTCTGACTGATGCTCCCAGGAGACTCTGGGGTCTGACCAGGTCTGACCAGGTCTGACCAGTGCTCCTGGGGGATTTGGGGTCTGACCACCACCCCCTTCCCTTTGTTCCCAGATTCTGGTACACCTTTCCTTCAGTTTGAGGCTCTGGGCAAGGCAGGGTGGGCCAGATGCCCTGGGGGAAGTCCAGGCCTGGGGAACTCAGGGCAGCACCCCCCATTCCCTCGTGTTTGTCGCCCTGGGGGGGTCCCTACCCCTGGTGCAGCCACTGGTGCTGGGGGTGATGCTCTGGGGTGGGGGGCAGCGGGACTGGGGTGCTCTGCTCTCCTCACCCCTGTTCAGCTCCCAGGGGGGTTGGAGGTGCAGCGGGGGTTAAATTATTTTTCGATTCAGAGTAAAATCCTTTTACAAGAGCACGGGACACTGTGGCTGCTGGGGAGAAGGGGAGGGGGAGAGGGGTCGCTCCCCCCATCGTGCTCTGCTCCAGCCCTGGGGGGCACCCAGGGGGTCCTGGTTTCTCGGGGGTGACAGGATCCAGCCCCAAAGCCCCTCAAAGGCCCCCACTCCCTCCCCACAAAGAGCTACCAGGAGGGGGAAAGGGCTTTATTTGCAGTGGGGCTGCGGGCGGGGGGCTGGGGGACAGCGGGAGCCCCTCCCAGCCCAGCCCAGGGGTCAGTGGGAGGGTCCGGCGTCCATGGGGGAGCGGCGGGAGGAAGCCTTGAACACGACGTCCTGCGCCTGCGCCCGCCTCGCGCTGCCGGGGCAGAGAGCGGGGTGAGGGGGGAGTCTCTCCCTGGAGATCGGGGCCCCCGTGCTGCGGGGGTCCCTCTGAGGGCTGGGGGGGGTCTCACCGCATCCGCTTGGCCCCAAAGTGGACAGCGAGGAAGAGGCCGACGCAGCCGGCGACGGCGCCAAAGGTGATGGCGATGACCTCACCTGTGTGACACCGGGGGGTCAGGGGGGCCCGGGGGTGACCCCCCCGCCCAGTCCCGGCCTGGCCCTACCTGTGGAATATCCCTCTGGCTCTGTAAGGGAAAGGGCGGATCAGGACCAGCGCCTCGTGCCCGGCGAGGGCTCCAGGAGCCGTGGGAGGGTGCAGGGGGCCCTCCCCAGCCCTCCACTCACCCCTGGGGAAGGACGAGAGCACCAGGCGCTGGTTCAGCTCCTGCGGGGCCCGGAAATTGTCCACCAGGAGCTGGGGCTCCTCGGGCTCAGCCTCCTCCGTGGAGTAAAGGCTTCCCTGGAGCTGCTCCAGCTGGAAGGGGAAGGGGGCAGCGCTGGGGGCATGTTCGCCGAACGCGGGGGGTTCCCCAGAGCGGCTCCTACCTGTGCCCGGCTGATGCGGACGGGCTGCGGGAAGAGGCTCCAGAGCACGCTCTGGAAGCAGGGCGGGGTGGTCAGGGACCCGTTGTACCGGTAGTAGCGGTCCAGGTGCGTGGGCAGCAGGTCCCGGATGCTGAAGGACGGGATGGCCACGGTCTGCCCTGTGGGGGGGAGCAGTTGGGGGTGCCGGGAGGGGGATTTGGGGTCCCCCCCTGCCTTCTGCCTTTGCCACCCCCTCCCTCTCCTCACCTGTGTGGCGGATGCTGCCAAGGTGCCTCAGGATGTTGTCGTAGGCGGGGTGGGGGTCATCGCCCACCTGGGGGAGCGGGGGGGGGGGTCAGTGAGGGGCTGGGGGAGCCGGGGGGGCTCCGTGGGTGTGGGGTCCGTACCTCCAGGAGGACACCGAGCACGGCCAGCCCGCCGGGGTGCTGCTGCGCCGCGCTGGCGTCGGCAAAACGCTCGGCGTCGAAGTGCACCACGTGCATCTGCAGCACAGCGGGAACCCCCTGAGCCCCCTGCCCCAGCTCCCATCCCAGCATCTCTCGCAGTGCCCAGACCTGCTGCCCGCTCCCGGACCTGCTCCCACTCCCATTTCCCACCCGTTTTCTTCTGCACCCCATCCCCTCCCTGCACTCGTTTCCCATCCCTGGACCCATTTCCCTCACCACGACCCCTTTTCCATTCCCTGCAGCAAATTCCCGCAGTGCAAACCCATTTTCCACACTGTTCCCATGCTATTTCCCACACCGACACCCCTTCCCACAGCCATTTCCCACACAATTCCCATGCCACTTCCTTACCCCAGGCCGGTTCCCGTGCTCCTTTCCCACCCCATTCCTCAGCCATTTCCCGCCCCCAGACCCATTTTCGGAGCTGTTCCGTGGCCGGTGCCCGCCGGTACCTCGGCGGGGGCGCGGTGCCCGTCCAGCAGGTGCTCAGCGCCAGCGGCGTGGCCGGGCCGGCCCCAGTGGAAGTGCAGCTGCACGGCAGCGAAGGTGTGGGGCAGCCCCCGGAGCCGCAGGGACGGCGGCAGCGCCAGCACGGCTACGGGACAGGGGGTCAGCAGGGCTGGGACACCGGGGACTCCCCGGCTCTCCCGCCCGGCGCTCACCGGTGTGGCCGTTGTTGGCGAGGGTCAGGCGAGGGCTCTCGGGGCGCTCGTAGCCCTCGGGCTGCAGCGGCGGCAGGGACGGGTCCGGCTGCGCCCGTGCCGTGGCGATGTCGATGGGTGACTGCGCCCGGCCCCCGCACTCCGGGTGTCCCTCGTGCCAGTGCTGCTGCCCGTGGGGCCCTGAGGGGGACCGGAGCCCAGGTGGGACCCCCCCCCCCCCCTCACCCCGGGGGCTGCTTCACCCAGCGGGGCCCCGTGACCCAAAACGCCCTCGGGGCCTCCCGAACCGGGACACGGGTGACATTTCCGAGGGCCTCGTTAATCTGCTGGGGACATTTTTTCCGGCCGGGGGAGCGGGGACAAAGCCGAGCCTGCAGGGCCGGGGGGGCACCCATGGGTCCCCTGGGCCCGGCAGGATGGGGCTTAGCGGGATTTGGCCAGGGCCGGATCCTAATTGGATTTGGCAGCAGGAGCCTTATGTAAAGGAGCACAAAGGGACCATTGGAGCGAGGGGGGCGAGGGGGGGGGCAGGACGGGGAAAATGGGGGGCTGCACCCATTCCCCCCCCGCCTGTTTTAGGGGACCCAGGTGTGCAGGCAGGGGAGGGGGGGGTGTCACCCTCCCCACCTCCTGCCCATTTGGGGGGACCCAGGTGCCCAGGATCGAGAGGGGCCTGTCACCCATGCACCTCCCTACCTGCTGGGGACACCCATGTGAGCCCCGCAGCTCAGGGGGTGTGGGGGTGGTTTCGGGATGTGGGGATAAATGGGGGCTCCCTGGGTGGGGCCCCACTCACCCTCGTACGTCCAGTGGGGACCTGCGGGGGACAGCAGAGGCATTGGGGTGGGCGCTCGGCTGAGCCCCCTGGCCCGACATGGGGGCACTGGGGGGGCTGGGGCTGCACCCCAGAGCGGGATCTGCCAGGGGCACCCCGGGGGGACTCACCAGCGGGCAGGGCGGGGGCCAGGCCCCCGAGGAGCAGCAGCACACTCAGCATGGCGAGGGGCAAGGGGGGCCGGGTGCCACCGGCCCGGCCCTAAATACCCACCCAGGGGGACGGGCCCCCCCGGGGGGACGGGGAGGGCTGGAGGGGCCATGCCCGGGGTGTCGGGGTGTGGGGACGGTGGAGATGGGGCTGTGGGCTTCCAGGGGCTCTGGGGCTGCAATCTCTGGGCTTGTGGGGTGAGGGCTTTGTGGGACTGGGGTTTGGGGGACTCTGGGGGGCTCTGCGGGTTTGGGGGGCCTGAGGGGAGCCCCGGGCCTTGTGGAGGGTCGTGGGGTGGGGGCGTGGCGGCGGCTGGGGGTCACCCTGGGCCTCCTGTGGCGGGAGAGCCGGGCAGGGGGCTCTGGGCCCTGGGCGGGATTTGGGGGGCAGGTGGGGGGCTGGGGGGGGGTTCGGGTTGGGAGCGCGCGGGGGGAGCGGCGGGCAGACCCCGCACGCGCTGCCCTGGCCCCGCCCCCTCCCCGAGGAGCCCCGCCCCGCGGGCGGTCCCCACGCGCGAGCGCTGACGTCACGCGGGTCCCCGCCCCCACGTGAGGGCCCACGCGCCGCCCCGCCCCGGTTATGTAACGGCGGGGGGCGGGGCCACCGCGCCCATTGGCCGAGACGCGCCGTGGGACCGCCGCCCATTGGCTGCGGGCACGGGGGGCGGGGCCGGTGGGGCGGGGGCGGGGCCCGGGACCCCGCAGAGCCCCCCCGCCGCCCGCCAGGGGGCGCTGCCCAGCGCCGCGTGCCCCGCACCGCCGCGCGGGGGGGCGTGGCCATAGCCCCGCCCTCCGGCCAATCAGCGCGGGGCGGCGGCAGCGAGCCAACGGGAGCGAGGGGGCGGGGCCTCGCGGGGCGCAGCGGCCAATGGGAGCGCGGCGGGGCGGAGCCCAGACGGAGGCACGTGCGGCCGCGCACGTGTCCGCGTGGGGCCGCCGCGGGCGGGGCGGGACCGGGACCGGGACCGGGGACAGAGAGACCGGGACACCGGAACAGCGACAGCGGCACCGGGACAGCGACCCCGGCACCGGGACAGCGTTACCTGCTCAGGGACACTGACAGCGGCACGGGAAACGGGGACGGCGATACCAACAACGGCATCGGGACACCGGCACCGGGACAGGAACGGGGCCGGTGATACTGGAACAGTGATACCGGCACTGAGTCAGGGACGGGAGCAGCGACAGCGGCACCGGGGCACCGGCGCTGGGACTGGGACAGCGGCACCACCGCAGCTGCAGCCGGGAGCAGGTGGGACCCGGGGTGACCGGGGCCGGGGGTGGTCCCGGTGACGGGGCTGTGGGGTCCGCGGCTGAGTGGGGGGATCCGGGTCGTGGTCCCGGCGGCTCCCAGTGCGGGGGGGGGAGGGTCCCCTTCACGGGTGGGGCTCCTGCAGGGCGATCTCAGTCCCGGGGAGAGGGCGGCAGGCGATGGAGTGAAGGGAGCTGGTGGGGGGGTCCTGGGACTGGGCAGTCCCGGGGCCGGGGTGTGCCGGGGCTGGGGGAGGTGTCCTGGCACTGGGCAGTCCCGGGGCCGGGGTGTGCCGGGGCTGGGGGAGGTGTCCTGGCACTGGGGATGGTCCTGGGTGAGGGGTCCCTGCACCCCCACCCTGTCTGAGGAGATGCCAAACCTGCCCCCCCGGGCCCTGGGAGGTGTCACTGGGGGTGACACTCCCACGGGAGAACAAGGCAGTTCTTCATCTTCCATTTTTGCCCGATGTCGCCCCTTTTTTTCCCCGTTTCTCTCCCTCCTCCAGGCAGCCTCGGCCGGGTGACCCTGCTGGAGCGGAACCCAGGGAGAGGCTCCTCTGGGGGGACCACCCCCGCCATGGAGCCCCCCGCCCGCGCCTGCTCCTGCGGCTCCCCGGCCTCTGACAGCGAGGCCGAGGCCGGCAGCTCCCCGCGGAGCCCCCCCAAACCTGAGCGCGGCCGCAAGCGCCCGGGGGGGCTGGACCGAGCAGACCCTGAATCGCCGCCATCACCCCGCGGGGGGAAGCGTCCGCGGAAAGGAGAGGGGGGGGATGCCCCTCCCAACGACGGCGATCGCCTCTTCGCCCAAAAAGTGAGTTTTTGGCAGAAAACGAAGGGGCACCCCCAAAGATGGGAGGTGGGGGAGGGCTTGGTCCCCTAAAAAGATGCCTGGGTGTGCCTCAGTTTCCCCACGTGAAACGAGCGGGTGGGGATGAGCAGGATTCGGGGGCTGAGAGGGCAGTGCGTGGGGGGTGAGGGGGGATAAGAGGGTTGGGGGGTGCAGCCCAGTCACCCCCTCCTGCCCTTCCTCGCAGTGCCGGGAGCTCCGGGGCTTCATCCGGCCGCTGGCGGAGCTGCTGGAGGGGCTGCGCCGGGGCCGCTATGACAGAGGTGGGTTCCCCCCGCCCCCCCCATATTCCCCCCAGACACCCCTTTTCCCCTACGGAGAATTCACGTAATTTTGGGACTCCCCAGGGCTGAGCAGCTTCCAACAGAGCGTGGCCATGGACCGGCTTCAGCGGATCATCGGGGTCCTGCAGAAGCCAGAAATGGGGTGAGTGTGCCCCAGACGTCCCCGGGGGTGGGCACGGGGACACCCCCGTGGCTGCCCCCCCGCAGAGGGTGACAGGAGCTCTCTCCCCGCAGTGCCCGGTACCTGGGGACGCTGCTGCAGGTGGAGGCAATGCTGCGGCTCTGGTTCCCCCACGTCGCCCCCAAACCCGCGCTGGACCCGGCCCCCTCCGCGGCTCCCCCCCGCCGCCGCCCCCCCGCCGGCCCCCCCGGGGCTCCCCGGTGCTGCCGCCTGCCCGGGGACCTCCCCGGGGACCTCGCCCTCGCCGGCCCCGTGGGGATGGCGGGGTCGTTAAAGCAGCGGGGGTCCCCCCAGAGCCAGGCCAGGACCCCGGAGTCCCCCCCGGCGCCGGACGTGTGACGCCCCCCCCGGCTCGGGGGGGGGGGAAAATTTCTTCTGCATTTCTTGGTTTTGCCTTTTTTGATTGTTTTTTTTTACCGGTGGTCAGTGAGACCCGCGGGCGGGCGGGACTGACCGGGGGAGGCCCCGAACCCCCCCAGAAGCCCCAACCCCGGGGCGGCCGCGTGCCTTGGCCAGAGCGGAGCCCCCTCCCCGCGGGGGCTGGGCCCACCCGGGCTTGTGCCTTCCCCCCGCGGCGTGGGGCTGGGGGCGTGCATGGCCCCCCCAGAGCGCTGGTGGGCGGCTGAGGGCTGCGGACCCCGAGGGGTGGCGGCTGTCGGGGGCTGCGGCCCTCCCAAGCGGGGCTGTCCCACGGCCGGCCACGATGGAAGCAATAAACGCCGCGGGAGCGGCCGGGGCCACCCGGTGTCGTGTCCTCTGTGCCTTGGGAGGGCGGGGGGTGGGTTCCTGTCCCCGGGGCAGTCCCGTCCCCGGGGGGTTCAGAGCCGCCCCCAGCCCTTGGCGCTACTTCGTCCCCCTCCGCTGCGGGACTCCGAGGGCGCACGGTGCCTCCAGTCCCGGCTACGGCCAGGGCCGGCAGGAGGGAGAGGCCCGGGGCCCGCACGGGGCCCGCTCAGAGCCCGCGTGTCCCCCCCGGTGCCGCTGCCCCGAACCCCGGCCCTGCCCCGCCGGAAGTCCCGGCGGACCGGAAGTCCCTCCCGCCGGAAGTTCCGCCATCAGCCGCCTCGGGTCGGGGCGCGGAGCGGCCGCGGCTTCACCGGGGTCAGTTGGGGACAGGACCGGGACCAGGGCCGCGACTCTTCGGCCGGGGCCCTACCGGGAGCGGTCTGACCAAGGACCAGCCGGGGGCGGGGGGAGCCGCAGGGCAGGGGCAGCGCCCCGCCAAGACCGTTCGTGGGGCAGGGGATCCTCGCTGTGTTCCCTTGGGGCTCTGCGGGGCGGACCGGGCCCTCCGCGTCCCCGGGAGCGGGGTGGGAAGGACCGGCCCTTCTCTGTCCCGGGGGTTCCCTTCCCGCCGTGTCCCGGGGAGGGGGCAGGAGGGACTGGCTCCTCGGAGCGCCGGGGCCGCCCGGTCCCAGCCGCCCCGTCCCGCAGCAGTGCGGCCATGGCGAACCACCTGCGCTTCGTGGGCCGCACCGTGATGGTGCAGAGCGGCAACGTGGAGGCGGCGTACGGCGTCCTCAACAGGTGAGGAGCGGGGGGAACCGCGGCGCCGGGCGGCGTTTGGGCCCGAGGGGCCCCAGTTCCTTCACGCACTGGGTTCAGAACCGGGATTTCCTAAGCGGGAGGTAACGGGAGGGTCATGCCGGGCTTTTCTCGTCAGCTCCACGTCCTGCCGCCCCCTCTGATGTGGGTGTCACTAGAGTGAAATACAGGAATAACCGAGCCCAGAACCAGGCGAGGGCAGCGCTATTCCTTGGAAAGCGGAGGAGGAGATGATCCCACGGCTGAGCTGAGTGCTCCCGCACACACCTTCGTTAGTCCCAACTTAGCGGGGGCGATTCCTTCCCCTCCTCGCTCTCCTCACGGATGGACGGCGAGGAGAACGAGCCGATGGCGCTCATGGGGACCGAGCTGTGCCCAGTGTTCGCAGCGTGCGGTGGTTCTTCCTCCCTCCTCGCACATCCAGAACCTTTCCTGCCGCTGTCACCGTTCTCTCCCTTCCCGCAGGATCCTGGCGCAGGACGGCGTGGCCGAGGCCGTGCGGCGCTCCCGGTACTACGAGAAGCCGAGCCGGGCGCGGCGGCGGCGCGCGTTCGAGGCGTGCCGGCGGGTGTACTGCACCGAGATGGCGCGCAAGATCGCCTTCCTGGCGCGGAGCAGCCGGCAGGACCCGTGGCTGGGCTGCTGAGGGGAGCCGGCCCCAATAAAGCCCTGTCGCTCTGATGCCCGTTAATTGAGTTTGGTTAATGACGGCGCGGGGGAAGGGGCGGGGCGGGGGCGGGGCCGAGCGCGCGCGCCCCGGGACCCCTCCTTCCCGGCGCCCCGCGCGCGCCGCGCACGCGCCGCGCGCCCATTTCCGCTTCCGCCCCGACGCGCCGTCACCGTCAGGGGCCGCCGGGCCGGGACCGGGACCGGGGTGAGGGAACGGGGCCGGCGAGGAAAACAGGACTCCCTCCGAGGGCGTGGAGGGGACGGAGAAAGCGGGCGGGCTGCTGGGAGGGAGGCGGTGGCGGAGGTGGCCCCGGGCCCGGCCCGCGCGGAGCCGCTCGCCCGGCGCGCCGCGCTGAGGGGGCCGGGCCGGGCCCCGGCCGCAGCAGCTCGGCGGGGGCTGCGGGCCCTGCGGGGCCGCTGAGGTGCGCGGGACCGGGGTCGGCGGGAGCCCCGTGTCTCCGTCCGTCCGTCCGTCCGTCCGAGGCCGAACGAGGCGGCGGAACCCCGGCGCGGTCGGGCGGTGCTCGGGTACGCGTTCAGTGATACTGAGGGGGGTTACGGGGCTCGTGTCCCCCCGGGCCCTCGGAGCGCTGCGGCTGCTGGAGCTGCTCCCCACGGGCACGGCTCTGCGCTCCCGGGCTTCCCAGGGAAGCAGCCGTAAAGCTGCTGCATCTCCTGCCGCTCATGCTGGAGCTCAGGTCGGGTGGAGGCTGAGCCGGCTCTAATTCCACGAGTTTTGTGGTTCATTACGGAGCTATTGATGCGTCGGGGCCGTAATTTGTTAGTTCTGCTTGTCCTGAGCCTCTGCTGTACAGTTTCTTGGGGGAAACGCCAGGATCCGGGTTTGTGCTCTATTTGGACCTGCCTCCGAGGAAGCTGCCAGGAAAAGTAGAACCCGCGGAGGTTTCCAGGTTCTGGAGGGAGCCCGGGCCCTGCAGGAAGCAGCAGTCACCTCCTGGAACTGCTCATGGACCTGAAATTCAGGGGATCTGTGTTAGGACTGACCCCCGGGGCCCCGTTCCCAGGTCCAAGAAGGATAACTGAACCCTAGGATCCCACTCCCAGTGCCAGGAAGGACTCCTGGAGAGGGACCACCATGGCTGAGCTCATCCCTAAGGAGATTTTCCCCGCGGTTCCCAGATCCGATTAGGGCCTGGAGCCAGTTAAAAGCGGCTGCAGCCACAGCCCGGTCTGTGAGCGCTGCAGGATGTGAGGGGATGCGAGTGCCAGGAAGCAGCCCGGGTTTGGGGCTGCACGCCGGGGAAGGGGCTCAGACTGGTGTGTGCCCCTGACACAGGGTCAGTGGGAGCGGCAGGTTCTCCTGTGCCACGTGTTCCACTCGCAGGGCATCTCTCTTCCCAAACCACAGAGCAACCCCACGGAGGGATCTGGGGGGCTTGGAGGCCTTTATGCCTGGCCTGGCAGCATGGAGAGATGTGGGGAGCTCGGGGAGGGGCTGTCCCGAGAGCAGACATTCCTGGGCTGTTTCTGGAAGCACAGGAGCGCTGTGGAGCGTCCGTCCGGGATCCGCGAGGGAACGCGTGTGGGATGCAGCAGGTCCAGGGTCCCCTAGCGGGGTCAGGACCTTCCTCCTCGTGGGGCTTGGCTCGTTTTAGCCCAAGGTTTAAAAACAAGGGAGCACAAACGGTCTCCAGGAGCTTTTCCCACCCGTGGACGTGATCCTGAGGGAGGAGGGCACGGAGGTGACGATGCCCCAGGACCCTGTTTTATGGCCTGTGTCTCCTTGCAGGTCCGAGCCGGGGGGTTCCGCTCAGCCCCGGGCAGAGATGTCGCTGTCCAAGCGGGAGCTGGACGAGCTGAAGCCATGGATCGAGAAGACGGTGAAGCGCGTGCTGGGCTTCTCGGAGCCCACCGTGGTCACCGCGGCGCTCAACTGCGTCGGGAAGGGCATGGACAAGAAGAAAGCGGCCGGTACGTCCCGTGGGGGGTCCCGAGCTGGGTTTGTGAAGCGGCCCAAGCCTTCCCAGGGTGGAGGGGCAGGGGCACAGGGCAATTCTCTCAGCCTCCGTGAGGTGAGTATGGGCAAATCCACCAGACGAGACGCAATGGACAGCCTTGGAACACGTTACAAAATCCAGTAAGTGAAAACGAATTCCTTGTTAAGGAATTGGAAACGGTAATTTAACCAGGGTGCTTTTTCTGCCCATTACAGCCCTACTTTGCTTCTGCCTGAGGCCCGGACTCCCTTAATCCCTTGGTTTAAAGCTCCTGACAACAGGATCCACAGATCCCAGAGGCTTCCAGAGCCTCAGAGGCCTCCCTGTGTTTGTAGAGTTGAATCACATTTAAGCGTTCTACAGTTTCCAAGGAATCTCTGTGTATTCTCCATCCTCCTGCTCACCCCAAGCTCACAATTCTGCACTGATAGGATTTTCCTCTTTTCCAGACCACCTGAAACCCTTCCTGGATGATTCCACCCTGCGATTTGTAGACAAGCTTTTTGAGGCAGTGGAGGAAGGACGAAGCTCTCGGCACTCCAAATCCAACAGCGACCGGACCCGGAAGCGGGAGCTAAAGGTGATTATTGCTTATTGATTGTTTTTTCCTGTGGTTGGGTGGCCTGGAGGCAGCACTGGTGCTCTGGCACACTCTCCTCTTCCAGAGAGGTACAGCTTGGAACGTTCAAGAGAAACGACTCCTCTCCGTGATGAAGTGTGGGAGCCTTTACCTTGCGGTTCTCTTTCCCAAAGCGAGGTGGAAGCCTGGCTTTGGCTTTCTGTTAGGCTGGCGGAGCGAATCCACAGGGCTGCATCTCCCTTCTCCTCGGTGCTCCTTCTGCTTGTGTTTTCATTTGGAGCCTGGGAGAGCTGCTCCCAGCGCGTTCCCATCGCTCTCTGCCCCGCGTGTGGCTCCGTGGTGGATGGTCTGGTGGGTTTTCATTCCCTTTCTCCACCCAGAATCAACTGTAGGTGGTTTTTGGCAGCTCCTGTCCTAGCACAGGGTTGATTCCAGCTGGGATTCCGTAGCTCTGGTGTTTCTCCCTTGTCTGGGATGGTGCAAGGCTTGTGCATCCAAAGCTGTTTTCACTTCCTTTCTTCTCTTGAGGACTTTGCTCACCATCCTCTAGAATTGCATTTTCCCATCGCTCTGCTGAGCCTGACAGGCCCTTTCCGTGCTGCTCCTACTCAGTGATTTGCCTTTCACTCTTCCTGAGGTTCCTATTTTACGGCAGTCTGGCTTTCCCTGACACTTGTGGTCAGCACTGAACCTCGGTGAGCCACAACGATCCCATTCAGGATCTGGATCTCTTTGGGAGCGCTGGGACAAGCTGCCTGCGCTCCCTGTTTCCCACCAGGAACTTGCTTTTCTTCCCTCCGTGGCAGCGGGTGCTGGGCTGGTCCCCGGGGCTGTGGGAATGCGAGGGTCGAGCAGGGCTGGAGGTCCAGCTGCTCCCCTGGGCCAGCTCGGGGGCACGGCACAGGTGGGGACATTGGCAGTGCCATCACGTGATGGTGGCAGGAGCGTGGTGACAGCCCGGTGGGGTGGCTGGAGAGCAAGCGCTGGCAGAGGGATCTGGTGCTGGCAGAAGGGATCTGGTGCTGGCAGAAGGGATCTGGTGCTGGCAGAGGGATCTGGCGCTGGCAGAAGGGATCTGGTGCTGGCAGCAGGAGCAGAGCTGGGGGTGCAGCAGGGGACCCTTCCCCAGTGAAGCCGCAGGGGTGCCTGGCCTGAGCCAGAGGCTGGGCAGCAGCAGCAGAAGCTGATCCTTCTTGTCTTGGCTCCTGGCGTGGAGAGGGGTGTCCCTCCTGCCAAATCCTCACTCTTCTCTCTGGAATCACATTTCTTGGAACTTCTCCATCACGCTCTGGGTCTGTCCAGACCCTGCAGAAGCACAAACCGGTCTCTGAGGTGGTCAGGTCATGGCAGCACTTGCAGACTGACTGACCCTGCCCCAGCGCAGGCTGTGGAGAGGAATTTGTCCTGGCACACGTAGATCCCATAGCGTCGGGCAGTGATGGTTCCCAGCGCCACTTGCCGTGCCGCTTCCCGCTCCTCGGTTCGCTCTGGGGTAGGTCATGGCTTGGGAAGGTCAGGAACTGAACGCAAAGTTTCCACACTTTATACTATGGGCAAGTCCTTTCTCTTGAACTTGTAGGTTTTCCAAGAAGTACCTGTGTGGCTGAGGAAGTGTCCTTGTAGGATATGAACCGTTGTAGTGAAGAAGGGATTGCAACTAACGCTTACAACCGGTGTGTATATTTTCTTTTCAAATAACACCTTGACACACACACTACAGTACCCACCACACGGACAGATCCAGGTTTCCATGCACAAACCAGGCACTGACGATGGAATCCACGGCCGCAGCCACACGTGCTGGGCTGGGCCTGACCAGAGCTCTGTGGAAAACGTACCGTGCCTTTTGTTTGGTGACCTGATGCTGCTGAAAGCCCATCAGCAGGCTTGTTGCTCCATGTGCTCTCTGAGCTGTGCTTCTCTGGAGTGGCTCTGGCCTTGGGTCTGGGCTGGAGTGTGAGGGAATGCTGCAGGTGTCCCAATCCTCCCCGGCTCCAGGGCTGCATCCTCCTTCTGGGAGGGCTGCATGGTAGGACAGTGCAGATTCCTTCACCAAACCCTCTGAAGTTGGTGGAAGACGTGGAGATGTTTTTATCCCAGTCAGGTCAGCTCTGGGCAGGCTTTTTCTATCTTTCTATGTCGCTGAGACCTTAAATCCGGGCAGGCTTTTTCCATCTTTCCATGTTGCTGAGACCTGAAATCTCCCCAGTGCCAGTCCCCCGCTCTGAGCACCCGAGGGAGCGGTGGCGGCCGTTGCACAGGCGCATCCCTGCGACGTCTCCTGCCCTTCACGTTCTTGCATGGACGTCATTGGTGTTTCTCTGGTGGAGGACCAGGGCCCAGGCTCAGCGTGGGCTCAGCCTGCACGTGCTGCCCCGGAATTCTGCTGAACGGAGCCGGAGCTGAGACATGCTGCTGGTTTCTTGTCTCAAATCGTGCTCTGGGAGGAGAATGCTCCATTCTAACCACAGCTTTCTTCTCTTTCTTTACATCAGGATGTGTTTGGTGATGACTCGGAGGTGTCCAAGGAATCCTCTGGCGTCAAGAAGCGGCGCATCCCCCGGTTCGAGGAGGTTGAGGATGAGCCTGAAGTCATTCCAGGCCCGCCGTCGGAGAGCCCAGGGATGCTGACTAAGCTCCAGGTCAGTCTAGCTGGGCCCTGTCCCAACACGGTGTAGAGTTTATCCTAACTTATATCCCAAATGGAGGAATCATATCCCAATGGCAAAGAAAAACTCACTGTCTGCTTTCCCACAGATCAAACAGATGATGGAGGCAGCCACCCGGCAGATTGAAGAGAGGAAAAAGCAGCTGAGTTTCATCAGTCCTCCGACACCACAGGTACCTGCCGGAGGCCTTGGGCAAATCCCGTATGTCCCTGGTCCTTGTTTCAGCTGTGATACGTTGGCCTGGGTGTGCTGGAACAAAACTTCCTTCTCTGTCAACAGCCCAAAATTTCTTCTTCGTCCCAATCGGAACGGCTCCCCATCGGCAACACGATCCAGCCCTCGCAGGCAGCCACGTTCATGAACGATGCCATCGAGAAGGCCAGGAAAGCTGCGGAGCTGCAGGCCCGGATCCAGGCTCAGCTGGCCCTGAAACCAGGGCTCATCGGCAACGCCAACATGGTGGGGCTGGCCAACCTGCACGCCATGGGCATCGCGCCGCCGTGAGTACCCGATGGGGCGGACGCCGGAATGCCGGGCAGGGGCTGGCCAAGGGTTTCTCTGGTGCTGTTGGGTCCCCAGCAATGCTTTAACCGCTGCTGAAGGAACCAATTTTATATTAAGGAGGTGAAATGGAGGTTCCTCCTCCCTTGGCCAAGATTCCCAGCTTGTGCTCGCAAGGTTGGAGTCCCTTCTGGCAGTACAGATGGGCTGTAAAAATATGGAAACTGTGGAAATAAACTCAAATTTCCTTTGAATCAGTGCTGTATTCACATTTGAATGCAACATATCTTGTCCTGCCCCCAGGAAAGTGGAGCTGAAGGATCAGACCAAGCCGACGCCGCTGATCCTGGATGAGCAGGGCCGGACGGTGGATGCGACCGGGAAGGAGATCGAGCTGACTCACCGCATGCCGACCCTAAAGGCCAACATCCGAGCGGTGAAGAGAGAGCAGTTCAAACAGCAGCTTAAGGAAAAGCCCTCGGAAGACATGGAGTCAAACACGTACTTTGACCCCCGGGTCTCCATAACCCCGGCCCAGCGGCAGAAACGCACCTTTAAGTTCCATGAAAAAGGCAAATTTGAGAAAATTGCCCAGAGGTTGCGAACGAAGGTATCAGAGGTCTCGTCCTGCTAATGAGAGCAAGGCTGGGAGGGGATTCTCCTCTCCTGGGCTGGGAAGGGACCTGGGCTGGCTTTGATTCAGAAGTTTTCCAGTAAAGTCACCTGAAACTTTTCCTTAAAAACCCTGTTCTTGTGGGGAGGGTGCCCAAGTCAGGGCTTGTGTGTGTAAAGGCTTTTGTCACCACTGTCTTCACCTGTTGAAAGGCAAAATCTCCTTCTTTTGACAAAACATTGGAAGTTCCCAAGAGAACAGATCCCTTTCTGGGTGAGGGATCAACCCGGAAGTGGAGATTTAAAAGGAATTTTGTTAAAATGCTCCAGGTTGTTGGGGAGAAGGGGAGAGGCAAAAGCCCAGGGATACAGTCCTTAGAGGGAGATGTTCCTTTGGGAAAGTTCCATGGTCCTGAAGGACTCAGGAGTAAGAGCAGAGTTTTGGCAGGCTTGGGAGCTTCCCTTCACCATCACGTGCTGTGTGGTTCCTCTCGCAGTCTGCTTCAGGTTGTTTAAGGACCCAGATAATTCAGCAGGTGATCCGTGTTCAGCTTTTCACAGAGGTTCTGCTGTTTTGGAATGACCTTTCTGTTCCATCTTCCGCCTCATTCTCAGGCTCAGCTAGAAAAGCTGCAGGCAGAGATCTCCCAGGCTGCCAGGAAAACTGGGATTCACACTTCCACCAAGTTGGCTCTGATCACCCCTAAGAAGGAGCTGAAGGAGGGGGAGATCCCAGAGATCGAGTGGTGGGACTCCTACATCATCCCCAACGGCCTGGATTTGTGAGTATTTCCAGGTGCTGGTGGTTCTGCCACAGCAGGAATTCCGGGAGCTGCCTGGGGATAACGCCGTGGGTCTGGGAAGCACGTGGGGAATCAGGCCAGACGTTCGTGCTTGAGCACTGAGTTGCACCTCTCATCTCCAAGATCCAGGCACTGGGTTTGCTCCCAAAGTCTCTCTGGGGGCTGTGGAGTTGGGGGGATATTTTAGCCCAGAGCTGGGGAGGTTTGGTTTGGTTTCCAAGCATGAGCATTCTGCACGAGCTGTGTTCCCCGTGGATGTGGGACCTGCCTCTGCACCCCGAAATGGGGGGAGACACCTGTACCTTAACGCCGTCTCACTGTGGGTCTCCTTCAGCCCATCTGGGATTTGTGCAGGAATTCGTGCTGGGAATTCTGCCATGATGCCCAACTCTCTCCTTTCTAGAAAAGGCGGGGCGATCTCAAAGAAGGACGAGTACTTCGGGATCACAAACCTGGTGGAGCACCCGGCCCAGCTCAACCCCCCGGGTATGGCCCTGGCTTGGGGGGTTTGGCTGTGTCCTCCTGGTCCCAGGGGGGCCACGTGTCCCCCCGTATCCTCCAGGGCACTCTCCTGATGGTCTCATTTCCCTGCCAGTGGACAGTGACACGCCGGTGACCCTGGGTGTGTATTTAACAAAGAAAGAGCAGAAGAAATTACGGCGCCAGACACGGCGAGAAGCCCAGAAGGAGCTGCAGGAGAAGGTCAGGCTGGGCCTGATGCCACCGCCTGAGCCCAAAGGTGAGTGACAGCCAGGCCTTGTCCAGGCACGGATGTGTTGGGAATGCTGTCTGGGATTGCATGGATCTGAAACGCACGGACGGTGGGTTTGCGTGTCTGCAAGTGCTCTGGTGGGAAGAAGGTGTCTGATGGGAGCCTCTCCCACTGCCATGTCCCATGGGAGCCCTCCCAGCTCCTCTTCCGTTCCCTTGCAGTGAGGATTTCCAACCTGATGCGGGTACTGGGCACGGAAGCTGTCCAGGACCCAACCAAGGTGGAAGCTCACGTCCGAGCGCAGATGGCCAAGAGACAGAAGTAGGTGGCACCTTGTGCTGCGACGTTTTGGGACATTTTTGGATGGATTTAGCGCTGGTGGTTTGTTTAGGACCGGTCTTTTCAGTGCTGCCTGTTTGCTTCCAGGGCTCACGAGGAAGCAAACGCGGCAAGGAAGCTCACAGCAGAGCAGCGGAAAGCCAAGAAGGTGAAAAAGCTCAAGGAAGATGTTTCACAGGGAGTTCACATAGCTGTGTACAGGTGAGTGAGCTCAGGGAGTTCAGTGCATTCCCAGGTGAGCTCTGTCCTGGCCCAGTTGGGGCAGAGAGGGACCTCTCAGGGCTGGGAAAATAGTTCTGGTTTTCCACAAATATTTGATGTTTTTTTCATCTTATCCTTAGGGTCCGAAACTTGAGCAATCCAGCAAAAAAATTCAAAATTGAGGCGAATGCTGGGCAGCTGTACCTCACGGGCGTGGTGGTCCTGCACAAAGATGTCAACGTGGTGGTGGTAGAAGGAGGTGAGGCCTCCTAGGCAGGCTTGGGTCACCACGGACCATTCTGGAGCTTGCCTCCAGCGGGAATTGCTATGGAAATCGGTGACAGGGTTAGGGAAGGACAAGGAAGTGAGGAGGCAATTAGAAACTCCCTTAATTACATCGCTAACAGGGTTAGCAATGACTGCAGGGTGCAGTAATCCGGTCAGAAAACCCGGATCATTCCATGAGGAAGGGAACCTCTGCCAACTGCAGGTTAAGGGATTTTTGTTGTCTTGATTCTTCTGCAGGCCCGAAAGCACAGAAGAAATTCAAACGTCTTATGCTGCATCGAATAAAGTGGGACGAGCAGACGTCAAACACGAAGGGAGAGGGTGAGCGATGCCGTGCTGCTGTGAGAGGGGGGAGTCCTGCTCCACCTTCAGGGCTAAATGGGCTTTATTGGTGGGGTTTTTCCAGATGATGATGAGTCTGACGAGGAGTCTGTTAAGAAAACAAACAAGTGCTCTCTGGTTTGGGAGGTGAGTCATGGTGGTGGTCCCATACCAGCGTGGGGCTGAGGTGGGATCCAACTCTCCATCACATTCCTTGAGCTGTAGCCTAAAAAAACCCCACGTATTCCTGCGTTCCCCGCGTCCCCGGAGCCGCGTTTCCTGCGCAGAGGGTGGGAATTCGGGTAGGACGTCACCCCTTGTCTCCCGCCAGGGCACAGCAAAGGATCGCAGCTTCGGCGAGATGAAGTTCAAGCAGTGCCCCACGGAGAACATGGCGCGGGAGCACTTCAAGAAGCACAGCGCCGAACACTACTGGGACCTGGCGCTCAGCGAGTCCGTGCTCGAGTCCACGGACTGAGCCTGGCCACTGCGCCGCGGCCACTCCTGCCCCGCAGCCCCCGAGCCGGACAGCTCCCCTCACTCTCCTCAGCACCCCCATTAAAGACATATTTTTTAAAACAAATTGCCGTTGTGTGTTTTTGGGTAAAGGGGGTGAAGGACGACGTTGCCCCTGCGTTTGACGTTGTTGAGGGAAGGGACAGGGACCTGTGAGGGGACCGGGGGAGCAGAAGCCACTTCCCCTCTTTTCTAAGGACATAGCCCCAGGCTGTGCCTGGGGAGGTTCAGGTTGGACATGGGGGAATTTCCTCCTGGAAAGGGTGGGCAGGAGCTGGTGGAGTCCCCATCCCTGGAGGCGTTCAAGGCACTGATGACTGGATGTGGCACTCAGTGCCCTGGGCTGGGTGCCAAGGTGGCAGTCGGTCACAGGTTGCACTCGGAGGTCTTTTCCAACCTCAGCGATTCCGGGATTTACGCCATAAACGCCGTTTTTACCTCGCGCGGTGCCCGCGCTCTCGGCCCCCTCACAGGCAGCCAGGGGGGGAAGCGGCTGGCGAGGGCGCCGCCATCTTGCCGGGCGGGGCGGGCGCGCGCGCAGGCGCCACGGGGGCGGGGCATGCGCGTGCGCGTCCCGCCCGTGTGCGGGAGTCACAAAATGGCGGCGGGGGGGCGGGCGGCGCGCGCGGGGGGGGGCCGGGCCGTGACCGCCTCCGGTACCGGCACCGCCTCGGGCCGGGACCGCCTCCGGCACCACCCGGGGCACTCCCGGGGCCCCGCGATCCCTCCGGGCTGGGACCGCCTCTGGCACCGCCCGGGCCGAGCGATTCTCCCCGGCCGAGACCGCCTCCCGCCGCCTCTGGCACCGCCCGAGCACCCCCGGGCCCCCCTCGATCCCCCGGGCCGTGACCGCCGCCCGGCCCCGTCCCGGGCCCCGCCGCCCCGTGAGGCGCCGCCCCGCCGCCCCCCGCGCGGCCCGGCCGCGAGCAGCGCGGGAAGATGGCGGCGGGCGGCGGAGGCGGCGGTCGGGCCTCCTCGTCCTCCTCCTCTTCCTCGGCCGCCGCCGCCTCGTCCGCGGCCGGCGCGCTCGAGGCCTCGCTCGACAGGAAGCTGCAGGCGGTGACCAACACGATGGAGTCGATCCAGGGCCTCTCCTCGTGGTGCCTGGAGAACAAGCGGCACCATAGCACCATCGTGTACCACTGGATGAAGTGGCTGCGCCGCTGTGAGTGCGGGGCCGGGGGGCGGCCGGGGGCAGAACGGGGCGCAGCGAGCGCGGCCGGGCCGGGGGTTCCGGCCCCGCCATCGGGGCTCGGGGACCGAGCGGTGTCGGCGGCCGCTGCGCAGCGTCGGGCTCATCGTCATAGAAAGGCTTGGGTTGGAAAGGACCTTTACGCCCATCCAGTCCCACCCCCTGCCATGGGCAGCGACACCTTCCACTATCCCGGGTTGTTCCAAGCCTGGCCTTGGACACTTCCAGGGATGGGGCAGCCACAGTTTCTCTGGGCAACCTTTGCCAGGGCCTCACTGCCTCGCAGGGAAGAATTCCTTCCTGACACCTAATCTAAATCTGTCCCTTTTACTTTGAAAACGTTCCCTCTTGTCCCGTGTGCATCACCTTGTCATCCTTGGAAGAACACAACATGCTCGCCTGCACCTCAGTGGTGGCACCTTTGTCCTCCTGAATCCATTATCTCCTAAAGCAGGACTCTGGAGCCTCCAGGACCAGGGCCTGTTTCTGTGCCCTGCCTGGCCAGAGCAGCTTGGGGTGGGCACAGCCAGGCCGGGTGCCAGCGCTGGGGTTTGCAGTGCCCATCAGGATGCGTCCCTGGCCTGGAGGGAGAAGGTTGGTGTTGGCAGGAGGTTCAGCACAGCAGTGTTATCTCCACTGCTGTGGGAAGGTTTGACTCTTCTTGTGGGAGTTCAAGGAAGCTTTGCTTGGCAGGAACGTGGAGATAACATTCCCACTGCAAAGTGTGTGCTGGACCTTTTGGAAAGTTTGGGAGAGTTGAGTTTCTCTGTCGAGGCACTACTGCAGAATGCAGAAGATGCTCTTTCCCCAGAGTTTGATCTGTTTTGTTTGTACTCCATGAGATTAAGGAGAGGAAGGTGAGAGCCTCGGAGGAAGTGCTCCGGGTCCTCCTGCCTTGCTGTTGCTGCCAGCTCTCCTGGAAATCCTCCTCCCTTGGACCCCCCTTAGCACTGTGGCATCATCCTTGGGGCTCTCCGAGCGCATGCCCCCTGAAGAAAATCCAGCCCATCTCTCCTCGGGATGTGCCAACTCCTCTGGACATGGTGTCCCTTGTCACAGTTGTCCTGGCTCCTCCCTAGGCCCTCAGTGCTCTTCCATCACTCCTTCCCCCTTCCCAGGCTCATCAAAAGCCATTGAACTGTTCCCACCCTCAGGTCCTTGATGCCCTGTTTCTGCCCCGGCTCCCGTCTGCTGCTGCGCTGTTGGCTCCTGCCCTGAGCCCTTGGCACCAGCCTGGAATTCTTGTTGGATTTTGTGGGATTCTTTCAAAGTTTCCCTTCACAGCCCTTGTGAGGATCTCACCTCCACACCCCTCCTTTTATCCAGGTCCCTCGTTAACTACCTCATCCCACCAAACCAATCCTTGACAGCGGCTGCGATGCTGCCATGCCCTGACCCCTGATTGTTTGGTTACTTCCTGCTTCCATAGGGCTTTTTTCCTGCTTTTCCCTTCATGGTACACTTCATCCTCTGCCCCAAGGACCTCACAGCTCTCAGGCTGTGGGAAGTCCCTGTCCCAGCCAGAGGAGCTCACTGGTGGTGCCACAGCGAGTACAGGTGGCTCTGGGTTCCTTTCTGAGTCTTTAAATGTTTTAACTCCAAAGCTCTTACAAACACATCAAATCTGCTCTTCCCAGGGAGCTCCTGGCAAGGGGGAATGTGGTGGAGTTGGGGCTCCTGGGACACAGAACTGGGTCCTTTTAGGAAGAACAGGAGTGCTGGTATTTGACACGTTGCTGTTGGGATCTCGCTTCCGAGTCAAGGCTCATCCTGTGCATGAGCCATGCTGGTCACAGCCAGAGCTTCCCAGCAGGAATGTTCCTGTGAGGAGATGCTGCTGTATCTCCACCTTTGGGAGGTTTCTGATGGGAATCCGAGTGTCCGTGCAGGAGGGTCTGGTCAGCGTGTTTAGTGTGAGTTAAACGGGACCCATCCACAGGCTCTGAAATGCCGTTTATGTTGGTGCCATCATGCCTGGTTTGGAGCAGGTGGCAGGGCTGGGGTGGGCTCAGCTCTGCAGTTTCCTGCTTGCCCGTATTTCCTCGCTGGTTTAAGCTGAGAGGAGCTGTTCACCCATCGGGTACAGTCTGTTGCTTCTTGGAGCCAAAGACCCTTGGTTTTCTTTGTGGATCATCTCCATAGCCTTCCTGTGGACCCAGCATGGGTCTCTCCTCCTCTGTGGTACCTTGGTTTATACATTGTGGCACCAACTTGGCTCTGGGCAGGTGGTGCTCTGTGTGGTCAGCGTCAGGCTGGAGCCCCAGTCCAGATTTCTTTCTGCCGTGTAGATGTTGGATTGTTTAAATCAAAGGTTCATAGTTTTTTGAAATTTATTTTACATTATTAAGATCTGGAATCATTGGTCTCTGCTGCTGAAACGTCTCTGGGATGGAGGGAACACCCAGTGAGCAGCAGGAGAACTGGCACTAGAGCACTGGTTTAACTAAATCACAGAAGCCCCATTCCAATGGGATGATGATCTGAGAGATTATTGAGGCTGGCATTTTGGGGAAAGCTGGCTCCAAATTGTTTTGGAAAGCCAGGCGAGTGCAGCCCTGCTCCAGTTGAATTCCCAGCCCTCCGGGCAGAACAGAGCGCTCTGTGCTCCAGAAAACCCACCTCAGCCTGCCCTGTCAGCATGTTCAGGGCACAGGTTGTGAGCAACAGGTTCTGGTGGTAAGTCCTTGGCTCGCTGAGTCTGTGCTGGAGAAGCTTCTCCTGGGATATGGGAGCTGGGGCGGCCAGAGGAGCAGGGTCAGGGATAAAAGCTCCTCTGGGATGTGGGAGCCGGGGCTCCGTGTGGGGCTGGGGGTGAGCAGCTGCTGGCAGTGACTCGTGGCTTGGCTCTCACGCCTTTGCTGTGTGTCCCGGGGCAGGGACAGTGGAGGAACAGGGCTTCAGGAGCAGGGACTTCCCGAGGGCTCTGTCCCCGTGTCCTTCCTCGCCCGAGGCTGGAGTGATGCTCAAGGGCGCAGGAGAACCAGTGCTGCTGGCGGGGGCTCAGGGAGGCTTAAGGACATCGACCCGTGGGGATTTGAGGACCCATCTGAGCTAAGCCTTTTCCTGTGTCCTCAGCTCTGCTTCCCCTCAGAGGAGGATCTCCTGTGCAGGATCTTCCTTTTGAACTGGAGCTCACTTGTGAGCTCTCCCTGATGTCGGGAGGGCAGCATGGGCAGAACGTTTCTGCTGGGAGCTTTTTCAGGCTGTGAGTGAGGGGCAAGCTCCCACCCAGGGCTCTGGGCCAGGAAGGATGCTGAGCTTCCTGAGAGGAATCCTGGAGACCAGGAGAGCTGCAAGACACAGCCGTGCTGTGGGAAGTGGCTCTACCAACGTAGGGACAACTGGAAAATGAAGCAGGATAGAGAATGAGGGATTTGTAGATAAAACTGAATCTGGTTGCATCCGGGGGTGACACAGGCGGGTGAGAGGTGACAACACAGGAGCATGTGGAGTAACACCCTCTCAGTCCTTGGGAATGTCCTTTAGTGAAGTGAAGGGGCTCATTACCATCGTTAGCATGTGGATGAGCTTTACCCACCCTGGGGAAGGGGTTTGATGAAGTAACTCAGGTTGGAGCTTTTGAACATGAGGAGGGTCAGAGGAGTGAGCATAGCTGGGGGAGTCTGGAAATCATTTGTAAACTGCAGGTGCCCTCTCTAGCCCCTGGGGTTTGCCTGCTGGACCTTGAAAACTCTGAAACTTTCCCAAAAGCAGCACTGAAATACTGGGATCAAGGTGTGGTTGTTGTGGTACTTGTGTCTGATGCTGACTCTAAGTTTTCTTTTGTCCTCAGCTGCTTTTCCTCATCGGCTGAACCTTTTTTACTTGGCCAATGATGTCATACAGAACTGCAAGAGGAAAAATGCCATTGTCTTTCGGGACACCTTCGCAGAGGTGCTTCCCGAGGCCGCCTCGTTAGTGAAGTGAGTAATGAACTAACGGGGTGCTGGGAGGCCGAGTGTCTCAGAAAGGGGGAATCTTCTGCTGACATCTCAAACTCTGTAGAAACATCAGCAGAACTTAAAGGGTTCTGTTTGAGCAGCCACGTGTTTGCAGAGTGGGCCAGGGTGGGCGTGAGCTGGGTTTTAATTTGCACACGGGGGTGGTTCGGGTCAAATTATCCTGTGAGGTGGAATGAGGGAAGCCTCACACCAGTGTCCTGCAGCCAGGGGGTAAAGAACTCTTCTCTTCCAGGGATCCATCCGTTTCCAAATCCATCGAAAGAATCTTCAAAATCTGGGAGGACAGAAATGTGTACCCCGAGGAAACCATTTTGGCACTGAAAGAAGCACTGAGTAAGTTACTTACGCTCCTCATTTGTCACCTTACAAACTGCCCCGTGAGCTCGGCGAAGCTGTAGAGATAGTCTGGGGCCACTGAGGGGAATGAGGGGCATTTGCACCTGGCACAGGCTGTAACGTAGCCGGGTGTGGGACGTGAGCAGCGCTGGATTCTCCTGCTTCACCTCTTTCGTACCTTTCTGAAGGCAGCTGTGAATTCTTCCACATGAGCTGGAACTGCTTCAGCTGAGAGCAAACAGAACGTGAGGCTGAGATGGTCCTACACATCCTGACCAGGGGGCTCTGGCTCTACCTCTGGGTCCTGTTCAGTAGCAGGCTGGTTTAAGTAATAATATTTGTGGGGCAGGAAGAGGCAGAAGCAAAGCTGGAGGGTGAAGAGTCCTCAAGTCCTTAGGGAAGAAACACGTGGAGTTGGTTAAAACCAGGGATTAGCCAATGCTCCAGTACTTGCAGGAAATCAGGTTTTGGCTTCACTCACATCATCGCGAGCTGAAGGTGCTCAGGAAGCCCTCAGGAGTGGTCTGAGGGCCGGTGGCCATCACAGCAGGAGGAACGTGGTGTCTCGGGTCGGGCTGTGGCACGAGGACAGGCTTGAGCTGGGCGTTGCATGCTGAGAAGTGACGTTTGTGCTTCTGCTCTGAAATCCCTCATTTCTGTAACCTGAAAACAAGTCTGTGAGATTTCAGGTAAATCAGGTATTGTGGCTGCTTTCCCAAGGGGCACTGCTGCCTGTTCGATGCTGATTCCATTACAGCCTCCCCAAAGAGTTTGATTTTTAGATTCCTTGTGTTTTCCCTTTTTACTGTGATTTTTGAACTGTCTTAGTGTAAGGGCAAACAGAAACTTGATTTAAAAATGGCAGACCACCCCCAGGTTGCTGCATTCCTGAGTAAACTGAGGTTCTCTTGGGCATCCAGCAGCTCCTCTAAGGAAGTTGGTCGAGGTATTTTAAAACAAATTTCTGTTCACTCTTTCACCGTGCAACTGTACGGCACCAAAAACCACATTCTGACAGGACTCCCATAATGCCAGACTGCCAAAAATGAAATGTTTTCCAGGTACCACTTTCAAAACTCAGAAGCAGCTGAAAGAGTCTCTGAACAAACCGAATAAGCCGTGGAAGAAATCACAAAGTAAGGAACCACTGTGAACTCTGTGCACTAATGCAGAAATTGGCTGCTCGAGGAGCAGAAAGGCTGAGCCTGCAGCTCAGAAGGGCCCCACGATGTGCACACCAAGGAGGTGTTGGTAGAAAACCACTATGTGCAGAAAAGAAGTGAGGCAGAAATAAGATAGGAGAGCAGAGGTTGTGGACAGGAGAGGAGAGAGCTGGTGGAACCTCTTGGAAACTGGTCTTAGACTGGTCAGAGATGGAGAGAAGACAGAGAGAAGCAGGAGGTGGACGTTCCCTTTGTGCTCAGGAACACTCCTGCCCAGCAGGCTGGGCTGGGAGGGGGCGCCTGGAGCTGGGAGTGCAGGGACAGGATGTGGGAGTCCAACAGCTCAGGACTCAGACCAGCAGGAGGGAATTTATTATAACAGAGCGGCCCTAATGATCTCCTTTTGTGCCAAAGCCCTGAGTGGTCCCCACGGAGGTGGTGAGATGTCAGGTGTGACGTGTGGGACATCAGGTTTGACGAGAGGCGCAGGGCGACATCAGAAGGACAGAAGAGTTTGAGAGTGTTTATTACTGGGCTTTACACCACAAGCTGCTTTCCCAGACAGAACTGTATCCAGCATGGATGGAGGGTTTAGCGCTTTGCTTCTCATCAGCTCCTTACTTCTTCTTTCCTATTTCTCCTGTTTTGTCCAGAATGTGATGGATTCAGTCTCTTGCCAGCAGGACTCGTTCCCCCACCCTGTAACCAGGTGTGACAGTTGTTAAGGCCCTGGGCATGGTCAGACCTAGGAATTTCCCAGGGGAGACCCTGCCCACAGGAAACCTGGGCTCCATGCCAGCTCCAGGTCTGGCAGTTTGGGAATAACATTCCCTTCCTTGTAGAGAGCTGTAACTCCTTGGATAAGGCCGTGAGATCAACCCTTGCAGGAACTCGTCTTCCTGGGGAAAAGGTGTGCCCAGGAAACGTTAAGAGCATGTTAAAAAGCAGCAGTGTCACTTGTTGGTCCCAATCCAGGTGCACGTGTCCATGCCCCATGAGCTGCCAGGAGCCCGGAGCATTGAGGGGCTCATGCATGGAGGGGAGGATGTGATGGGTAACACATGGAGTTATCTTAAAATACCTTTTCTTAGGCTGCCTGTTGTGACTGACTTCCCATTGGGATGTGGTTCCTTGATTTCTTCACAATTTTCCTTTATCCCCACAGCCTCCACCAACCCGAAAGCTGCTCTGAAGTCCAAGATTGTCGCCGAATTCCGAGTAAGTCTGTGAGTGGAAGTGACCCATGGCACTGACCCCCAGCTTGGGGGGTTTGCATGTGGGGTGACCCCAGGCCCAAGAGCCATCTGTGATGTGGGGGCTGTGACACCCACGGGGCCAACATGGGGAGGGTCTGGGCAGGCTAAGAACATCCTTGTGAAGAGGAGTCTGGAGTGGCAAGAAATTGGTCTGAATTCGGTCCCCTGACAGAGGGGAACACGTTCATGAAATGCAAAGACCTGTCCCTGCTCTTAACCAGGAGACCTGTGTAACTGCAGCTCCTGCCTGAGCCCAGGTTTGCTGATCGTGAGATTTGAGGTTAAAAATCCTGGGATCCACATGGTTCCTGGGTTAGCTCTCGCTTGGAAGCGGTCTGGAGCCAGAGCGGAGGCAGGGCTTCTCTTCCCTGGAATGTGATGAGGAGGCTTTTCCTGTTTGCTTTTTTCCAGCCCCAGTCCCTCATTGATGAGCTGCTGCTGTACAAGCGCTCGGAAGATCAGATAGAGCTGAAGGAGAAGCAGCTTTCCACTATGAGGGTGGACGTCTGCAGCACCGAGACACTCAAGTGCTTGAAAGGTAAAGCCCCGAGGGCACCCAAGGAGTGGTGGGAGCTCCTCGGTTCCGTCGAGACGGAAAACGCCAGAATTTCAGAGTGGGGTTAAGAACCAGCAATCAGGAGCCAAAAATCTTGGTTAGTTTGAATCCCTGCGGGAACTCTCAGGTGCAGAGCTTAGACCAAGAGAATGACTGGCTGCAAACCAACACTGCCAGCAACCAGGCCTCCTCCTTGCCAGATCCCAGTGCATGACCCGGGTGGTCTGGGAGTGTGCAGCTCCGCTGTCGCGATATCCCGGGTGCTGCTGTTGAGGCCACACTTCCATGGCATGTGGCAGCTCACTTCCATGGTGTCCATCTCCCTACAGATAAAACAGGAGGGAAGAAGTTCTCCAAGGAGTTTGAAGAAGCAAGTTCAAAGCTGGAGGAATTTGTCAATGGCTTGGACAAGCAAGTGAAGAACGGCCCCTCGCTCACCGAGGCGCTGGAGAACGCCGGGATATTCTATGAGGCACAGTACAAAGAAGTAAAGGTGGTGGCAAATGTAAGTGTGCCTTTTCTGGATCCTCCACAGGTGGAACAGCATCTGCCTGTGCTCACTGGGCACCTCGGAGGCTGGAAGATGCCTCATCTCTCTATTCCCAAATTAAAAAGTTGATGGGATTGTTGTATGGGTGGTTTCCAAAGAGGGTAGAATTGAGGCTTTGGGCAAGACAAGGATATGCTCTCAAAATCCAGCAGTTGGAAGCTCAGTTTGTGTGTGTTGCTGGAATTTTGGAGCCCCTCTAGGTTCTTAAATGGGGCAAAATTACAGTTAGTGTGACAAATCCTGAATTCTGGAAACTTGTGATTTATGTGGGAACTAGACAAGCGAAGAAAGGACGGTAGTAAAGTGCTACAAAAACAACCAACACCCTCCAGACCCTACCAAAAGCCCCAAATGGGCAGAATGTATTTGTTAAAAAACAGGGGAGTTATGAAAATTGTTTCAAGTCAGTGGAAAAAGGTTTTATCTTCCCCACTTTTTGTGGTTGTTGCCCTGTGAGTCCCACGGAGAAGCCGAGTTCTTACCACTGCAGGGTCCAGGGATTTGGAATTGGTTTTCTCAGGCTGCATGTTGCTTCCTCAGGGGAGCGACTGAGGCATGAAAGATCTCAGTCTGGTGTCCTTCCTTCTTTAGGCCTATAAAACATTTGCTAATCGTGTGAGCAATCTGAAGAAAAAGCTGGACCAGCTGAAAGCAACCCTTCCGGATCCCGAGGAGTCTCCCGTCCCTTCTCCCAGCATGGACGCCCCATCTCCGACAGGCTCCGAGTCCCCTTTCCAGGGCATGGGGGAGGAGAACAGCACCCGGTCTCCAGCAGCTGGAGGCCGCAAGATGGTCTCTCCAGAGCCTGCGACAGACAATCGGGACGTGGAAGACATGGAGCTCTCCGATGTGGAGGACGATACGTCTAAAATCATCGGTACGTGATTGTCGTGGGGGAACTGCAGGACAAACCAGCCCTCTCCAGCCTCACTTGGGATGTGGAGGAGGCGCAAAGCCCGTGCTGGGCTGTGGGCCGGGGCTGTTGGGTTTGGATCTCCTGGCACTAGCAGGGAAGTCCCAGTCCCACTGCGATCCATGTCCATCTCCCGAAACACTTACCGAAGATGTCTGTACATCTGTGGGAATCAGAACCGATGTGCCCTGAGTCTTTTCGGGGGACTGAGTGACCTTTCTGCTCTTGTTCCACCCTCTCTGCTGCAGTGGAGGAGAGGAAGGACAAACAGGCTGCTCCGGCCCCGGCCCCCACCAAGACTGAGAGCGTCCCCAAAGCGGTGCCGTCGGCTGCTGTGGCCGGCACGGCCTCGGGGACGGTGACGACGCCGGCCCCAGCCCCTCCAACCCCCCCGGCTCCGAAGGTGGTGAGCACAACTCCCATCGCTCCAGCACCGGCACTCGCCTTACCCAACCTGGCCAACGTGGACCTGGCCAAGATCAGCTCCATCCTGAGCAGTTTGACATCGGTGATGAAGAGCACAGGTGAGTGCTGAGCCGGGCCGTGGGCGCCGGCACTGACGCAGCTGGGTGGTGAGTGGGTCACTGCTCTCGGAGCTCTGGCTCGGTCTCTGGCACACGGTGTCACTCCTTGAGCCTCTCCTTGCTCGTGCTCAGTTGTGCCTGTGGGAGACCTGAGTCAGAAGCACGTGCGTTGCCGGAGCAGCGCAGGTGAGTGGTGTGTGCTCCCGCCCCAGGGGTCAGTCCCGCCTCGAGACCTTCGCCGGGGACGCCGACCAGCCCCACAGCTCTTGCCAGTGGCCTGAAGACTCCTGTCCTGGGAACCCCGTCTGCTCCTTCGAATCCATTAGCAAATATTCTCTCCAAAGTCGAGATAACTCCGGAAAGCATTTTGTCGGCTCTCTCCAAAACCCAGACTCAGACGGCGCCAGCGCTGCAAGGTACTGGGGTGGGTGTTGGGGGTGGGCTGGCTGGTGTTTGGGGACAGTGGCCGGGCTGAAACGTGCTGCCCTGCTTGTCCTAAGTGAGAACAGAGGGAGAAAAACTTCACTGGAATGTTTCACGTGTGTGGCACATGTGGATGGTCCTCAGGTAGCACAGGTGTCACGGATCAGTGAGATCTGCCACTTCTCTGTGCTTCCTGCTTGTGCTGCGGCCGAAGCGCACGTGTCTGGAACATTCCCTGTGAGGCTCCTGGGCAGGACAGGAGACTGAGAGGTCTCTGTGTTTTTTATGTGCAGAAAGTTTCCCAGAGGTTCTGCTCCTGCTCCGGCACCTTGCCAGGGTCACCCGGCCAGGTTCCCACTCCTGGCTGCAGACCAGACTCTTACCCAACTGACTCGATGGTGTAATTTATATTTGTGGATCAATCCAAGCCTCTGGTGGAAGGTTGCACCTCACTGGGTGCTACTGTCACTGCAGCAAAATCCAGTCCTTTGTTGTGCCAGAGCCTGAGGGGGGTGTTACGGAACGGCGAACACAGGAGCCTTTCCCGTGGCAGTGGCTTGGGGTGATTTGCCTCTGCCCTCAGTAGCTGATACAGCAGTTCTGTTTTCCAGGGCTGTCGTCCTTGCTGCAGAGCGTGGCTGGGAACACCGTTCAGTCGGGAGAAGCTGCCTCGCAGAGCACCTCGGCATCGCCAGCCAACACGACCGTGCCATGCATGAAGGGGAGGAATGTTCCTTCCAATCCGCAGTCCTTTATAGCCAAAAGTTTTGGTTATTCTCCAAACTCGACCACTGCAGAGGTTTCCTCCACTTCAGTCAATAAGGCTCCCGTCGGACATACCCCAGCACTGTCAAGCTCTGGTTTTAAGCCACCAACCAATTCCCTGGGATTTTCCAGTTCCCACCCTACCAGTCCTTCCTCCCTTTTGCCAACAGAAACCTCACTGGGTCAGTCCTCCGAAATTTCAAAAGCCAAGCTGGAATCCGAACCCCCTTCTCCCAGTTTGGAGATGAAGATACACAATTTCCTGAAGGGAAATCCTGGCTTCAGTGGCCTGAACTTGAATATTCCCATCCTCAGCAGCTTGGGGTCCAGCATGGCAACGGAGAGTCACACCTCTGACTTCCAGCGTGGTCCCACCAGCACTTCCATGGACAATGTGGACGGGACGCCGGTGCGCGACGAGCGCAGCGGGACACCCACCCAGGACGAGATGATGGACAAGCCGACGTCGAGCAACGTCGACACGATCTCCCTGCTGTCGAAAATCATGAGCCCCGGTTCTTCGACTCCCAGCAGTACAAGGTCGCCTCTGCAGGGCCGGGATGATGGATATTCCCAAGAACTTCCCAGTTCCGTGCACGGCTACCGGCCCTTCGGCCTTGGCAGAGAATCTCCGGCCAGCCTGTACAAGCCGCCTGCGGACAGCAGGGAGATGCCCTCCTCCCTGATGGACTCCTCCCAGGAGAAGTTTTACCCAGACACATCTTTCCAAGAAGACGAGGATTACCGCGACTTCGACTACTCCGGGCCGCCGCCCTCGGCCATGCTGAACCTGGAGAAGAAGCCGGTCAAGTCTATCCTGAAATCGAGTAAACTCCCAGATTCTGCAGAGTACCAGCCAGTGCTGTCCAGCTACGGTCAGCGGTCACAGGAGTTTGGCGTGAAGCCGTCCTTCCCCCCGGCCATGAGGTCTATCCTGGATCAGAGCGAGAGCTGCGACCCGCTGGCCTCGTCCCCAGGGATGTTTGGGAGCTACGGCCGCAGGGGGAAGGACTCGGCCTCGGATGGGTCCCCGTCGCCCAGCAAGAACGATGTGTTCTTCACGCCGGACTCCAACCACAACACCCTGCCCAAACCTGGCCTCCCGCAGAAGCAATACTCGGACTCGCCCCACGCGCTTCCCCAACCGCTCGCTCTTCTGCCCCCAGAACGCCCTCCCCAGCCCCGCCAGCCGACCACCCGCGGCGGGTGGGGACAAACCCATGGGTTCCTCCATCTCCGCCACCTCCACCATTGAGTTCAAGAACATGCTCAAAAACGCCTCCCGGAAGCCCTCCGAGGAGAAGCATTTTGGGCAGATTCCCAAAAGCAGCTCCGGTGAGGTGGGGAGCTTGTCCGGGGCTGTGAAGGGCGAGCCGCAGCCGCCGGAGGAGCACTACCGCATCGAGACCCGCGTCTCCTCCTCCTGCCTGGACCTGCCCGACAGCACCGAGGAGAAGGGGGCCCCCATCGAGACGCTGGGCTACCACAACGCCTCGAGCCGGGGCATGTCGGGGGAGCCGATCCAGACCGTGGAGTCCATCCGGGTGCTGGGCAAGGGCAGCCGGGGCCACGGGCGCGAGGGGAGCCGGGCGGGCTGGTTCGAGCTGAGCAGCGGCGGGAGCGCCTTCGACAACGGGCCCTCAGGCTCCTCGGAGCTGCCCGGCATGGGCGGCTTCCCGGCGCCCTACAAGGAGCACGTGCCGCCCTTCCCGGAGAGCGTCAACAACTTCCGAACCAACAACTTCAGCCCCGCCTTCGAGCACCACCTGCCGCCGCGCCGCCGCCCCTCGCGCCGCCTCCCCTGGAGCACGGGAACCCCTTCCCCACGGGACCCGGTGGGGCCGCCCGCCGTGCCCCCGCCCGCTCCCACCAAGGACCACGGCAGCCTCTTCCCGAGGGATCACTCGGTCCCTCCGCGCATGCCGTCGGTGGATCAACGCCAACCCCTTCTCCAAGGAAACGCCCGCGCCGCTCCCGCTGCCACCACGCGTCCCCCCGCCCCCCTCGGTGGAACACGCGGGGGTCCCGTTCCCCACGCCCCCTCCCGCCGCCCCCGGTCCCCCGGGGAGCACGCCGGGGTCCCCTTCTCCCGCGCAGCACCGCCGGCCTGGGGAGCACGGCGGGGTCTCCTTCCCCGCGCCGCCCCCCCTGGAGCACGGCGCCGGCGCCTTCCCCAAGGAGCACGGTACGATGCAAGGGACGCTGAAGGAGCACTTCGGGGGCGGCGCAGCCGCGGGACGCCCTGCCCCCGCTCGCGAGAGCCCGCGGGGCCCGGGCCGCTGCCCCGGGAGCAGCTGGGGGCCGCGCGCGGGCTGGGCCCCCCCGCCCACCGGGACCCCGGGGGCCGCGGCTCCGTCCTGCTCCGCACGCCCCGCGCCGAGTTCCGCCCGCGGGAGCCCTTCGGCGGCAGAGACCCCTTCCAGAGCCTGAAGCGGCCACGGCCGCCCTTCGGAAGGGGGGGAGCCCCCTTCTTCACCCCTAAGCGCCCCTTCTTTCCTCCCCGGTACTGAAGCAGCTGCCCAGCTCCCGGGGCTGCCCTTTCATTTCTTTTTTTTTTTTTTTTTGTTTTTTTCTTTTTTTCTTTTTCTTTTTTCATTTTTTCTTTTTTCTTCCCCTTGAGACCCCCCGTAACCTTCTCCTAAATTAAATGTTCTGTGTTTTTTGGTTGGTTCTACCCCCAGCCCCCCAGCACTGGGTGAGACAAGAAAACAGACACAAAACAATGTTTTAACAAGAAGAAGCCACGTTGCTGTTAAATAAAAAAACTTCAGTAGTAGTTGAAAAAAACGAAAAAAAAATTAAAAAAAAAAAAAAAACAAAAAACTCTGAAAGCTTCGAGAGGAGCGCTGAGTGGTGTTGGGGTGTTGGTTTTCAGCCGATCCCCAAATTGCTGCTGCAGGGAGGGGAGACCCCCCTGTTCCTCCTGTCTGCCAAAAGCACCAAAACAAGGCAAAAAGGGTCGAGGAACCCACCCAAACCCACCTTGGAGCTCCATGGGATGTGGGACTCTGGCAGCAAGGAGGCCCAAGCCCGTCGCCCCTGCTCGGGAAGACTGTCGGTTGGGTTTGGGTTAATTTGGGGATCTTCTGATTTTTTTTGGTTTGGTTTTTTTGTTTTGTTTTTTTTTTTTTCCCCCAGGATCACTGTTGACTTTCTATGTGTGTGTATATAACAATCACTTTTTAATTCCCACTGGGATCGTTCACCACGCGCAGCCGGAGCCTGGCGGGGGGCTGAAAGGGGTCCCCCCCACACCCAGGGCCGCCCCCGCGGCTTTTATATGAAGTTGGGATTTTACTTGATTTATTTTAATTATTTTTTGTTGGTTTTTAGTTGCCTCCATCGTACCTGTTTGATACCGGTGTGGGCTTCAGGACCTGCATAAAAAGTACCAAACCAGCCGTTGGCGGGTCCGTTCTTTCTCGCGTGCGCTCCGGACACCCCCGGCCCGCGGGGCGCCCCCGCCGCGGCTGGGTCCGAGCCCCCCTCTCCCTCCATGGTTCCGTCCCGCCTGCGGCGCTCCCAGCACGGGCGGGCGAGTCCAATGCGGCTTCCGCGGGGGGAGCACGGCGTTGCGGAGCCCGGGCCGGGGCCGTGTTCCGGCGGAAGGGGCGGAGCGTCCGCCATGGCCGCGGCGCGCGGCGCCGCGGCCTGCTGCTGGCGGGAGCCCCGCCGGCGGCACCGGGTGCGCTCGGGAGGGACCCCCGGGAGCCCCCGCCGCCCCAGGGTGCACCCACGCCACCACCCCCGCCCCTTTCCCCCGCTCCCCAGGCCGCGCCGGCCACGTCACGCCCCGGGCGACCTGGTGACCCCCCGGTGATCCCCGTCCCCAGGTGTCCGGGCCGGACCCCGAGCGCCTCCGGCTCTTCCAGCGGCTGCGGGCGGCGGCGGCGGCGGCGGAGCGGTGGGACGGGCCCGGGGATGGGGCCGGCGGCGGGGCCGGGGGCGGCCGCCTCCCGCCCGGGACCCCGATCCGCATCGCGCTGCCCGGCGGGCGCCGCCTGGCCCGGCCGGGGCCCTGCAAACCACCCCGTTCCAGGTGGCCACGGAGCTCGGGTACGGCCCAGGGGGTCCCCAGGGTGTCCCCCACGGTCCCCGCAGTGTCCTGTCAAGGTTCCCAGGCCCTTTGAGGTGTCCCACGAGGTCCGTAGGGTCCGCACCGTGTCCTCAATGTCCCCACAGAGTCCCACGAGGTTCACGGGGTCTCCAGCGTGTCCCCATGGTTCCCACTGTGGGGCATGGTCCCCATGATCCCCACAGGGTCCCCGCAGGGGTTTACGGGGTCCCCACAGTATCTCCACGGAGTCTCTGGTGTCCCCAAGGGTCCCTGATGTCCCTGCAGGGCTGGCCTGGCGGAGGCGGCGCTGGTGGCCCGGGTGAACGGGACCCTCCAGGACCTGGACCGGCCGCTGGAATGTGACACCGACTTGGAGCTGCTTCGACTTCTCCACGCCCGAGGGCGGGAGGTGAGCCCGGGGCCCGGGGTGCCGGACCTGCGCCCCGCTCCGCTCACAGCCCGCTGTGTCCCCTGTGTCCCCTCTGTGTCCCCCATGTCCCCTCAGGCTTTCTGGCGCTCCAGCGCCTGCGTCCTGGGGGCGGTGGCCGAGCAGTTTTTCGGGGCGACGCTTTGCAGCACCCGGGCCACCGAGGACGGCTTCTTCTGCGACGTGCACATGGGCAGCAGGTAGGACGGGGCACACGCGGTGCCCGCGGGGTCCCCGGCGTGTCCCCGGCGTGTCCCCAGCGTGCCCCCGTGCCCCCAGGACCGTGCAGAGCGTGGAGCTGCCGGCGCTGAGGAGGCCTGTGCCACGTTCGCCCGTGCCCGACACCGCTTCGAGCGCCTCGAGGCCACCCGCCAGCAGCTGGCCGAGCTTCTCCAGGTGAGACCCCCCCTCCCCAGAGCGTCCCCTCCGCATCTCAGGATGGGGCATGGGAGGCCAGCCTGGGGACTGGTTTGGATCAACCAGGGTGATGCTCATCGGGACCGGTGTCACCCCCGTTTGGTGTTACCTGTGCCGCTGTCGCCGCCTTGGTCCTCCCCCCCCAGCGTGGTGTCACTTCCCCCTCGGTGTCACCCCTTTAAGGCCACCGAGCCCACCGTCACCCACCTCTTTGTTGTCCTCTCTTAGCACAACAGATTCCAGCTGGAGCAGCTCGAGGAGGTGACATCCCCCACGGCCACAGTCTACAGGTGAGCACAGGGGACACTGGGGGGGCCGTGGGTCACCACAACTGTCCCCACATCCGTCCGTTCATCCCTCAGGTGCGGCCCCCTGCTCCAGCTCTGCCGCGGGCCCCTGCTCCGGCACACGGGGCTGATCGGAGCCCTGCGTGTGCTCACGGTGGGTGTCGGGTGGGGGTCCCGGTGCCCGGCCCCGCTGACGTCCCCCCCGTACAGCAGGTGCCGGGTGGGGGCCCCGTGCCCGGCCCCGCTGACGTCTCCCTGTGCCCGCAGAGCTCGGCTGCGCTGTGGGGGGGGGCCGGGGGCCGGTCACTCCAGCGGGTGGCCGCCGTGGCCTTCCCCAGCGCTCAGGAGCTGGAGCAGTGGGAGCGGGCGCAGGACGAGGCAGCCCAGCGGGACCACCGCCGCATCGGGAAGGTGAGCCCTGCCAGGGGCCGGGGGGTCCCCCACAGCCATGGGGACCCCCCGGTGACGCCCTCTCCGCTGCAGGACCAGGAGCTCTTCTTCTTCCACAAGTTCAGCCCTGGCAGCTGCTTCTTCCTGCCCCGCGGCGCCCACGTCTACAACACCCTTGTGGAGTTCATCCGGGTGCGGCTTCCCCTGACCCCATCCCCCAGACCTCCCTGCACCCCGTCCCCACCACAGCTCGGCACCGCTGCGTCCCCCGTGACACCCAGACCCTGCCTGTGCCCCCCACAGACCCCACTGCACCCCGTCCCCTCACACCCAGACCCCTCTGCTCACAGTTGCCCCCCAGTTCCTGGCGTGCCCCAATGGCCACGGCTCTCGCCCCTGCCAGTCCCTGCTGCCCCCATGGCCGATGCTGTGGGGCTGAGCTGACGTCCTCCCCGTCCCTGTCCCCGCAGAGCGAGTACCGGGCGAGGGGCTTCAGCGAGGTGGTGACCCCCAACCTGTTCAGCCCCCAGCTCTGGGAGCTCTCGGGGCACTGGCAGCACTACAGCCCCCACATCTTCTCCGTCCTTGCCACCCCTGAGACCCTCTCCCTTAAACCCATGAACTGCCCGGCCCACTGGTGAGTCACGAGGTCCTGGGGTGCCCATGGGGCTCCTGGGGGCTCTGCCTGTCTGTCTGTCCGTCCCCAGCCTGATGTTTGCCCACCGGCCGCGCTCCTGGCGGGAGCTGCCCTTGCGCCTGGCAGATTTTGGGGTCCTGCACCGCAACGAGCCCCCCGGGACCCTGACAGGCCTGACGCGGGTCCGGCGCTTCCAGCAGGATGATGCCCACATCTTCTGCACGCTGGAGCAGGTGCCCGTCCCCCTGACCCCTCCTGGCCCCCCAGAACGTATCACCTGCACCCCTGACACCCCTTTCCCAGCTGGAGAGCGAGATTGATTCCTCCCTGGATTTCATCCGGACTGTCTACGCCGTCCTGGGCTTTTCCTTCCGCCTGGCCCTGGCCACGCGTCCTGACGGATTCCTGGGGGACCCCGAAACTTGGGATCGCGCTGAGCAGGTGCAATGATGCCCCCTGTACCGTGCCCCCTGCACTGTGCCCCGCTGACCCTCCCAACCTGCCCCTGCAGCAGCTGGAGCGGAGCCTGCAGAATTTCGGGCAGCCCTGGGAGCTGAGCCCGGGGGACGGCGCCTTCTATGGGCCCAAGGTGAGGGATTTTGGGGAGGGGGATCCCCAAAGGGGGGATCTTCCTTCTGGAAGCTTCCCTTCTGGAAGCGCCCCCTCCCCTTTATTCCCAACAGATCGATATCCAGATCCGGGATGCTCTGGGGCGGCAGCACCAGTGCGGCACCATCCAGCTGGATTTCCAGATGCCCGAGAGATTCGAGCTGGAATATGCCAGGTATTGGGAACGGGGCAGGATCGGGGCAGGAGGGCAGAACTGGGGGATTTGTTGGGGGCAGGATTGGGCTGGAGTTCAGCATTGGTGTGGGGGGATCAGGATTTGGGCTGGGCGAGCAGGATTGGGATTGAGGAATGTCAGGATTGGGAGGGTAGAACTGGGGGTTGGGAGGGGGATCAGGATTGGGGTGGAGGGACAGAAATGGGGCCGGGGGGGGTCAGGATTGGGGGGGGCAGACAGGGGGCTGGGGAGTCTCAGGATTGGGGTGGGGAAGGCGGAACTGGGGATTTGGGCGGTGTCAGTACTGGGGCAAGGGCCCCCCTGCCCCCCCTGACCCCCGTTTCCCCCCAGCCCGAGCGGGGGCCCAGCGCGGCCGGTGCTGGTCCATCGGGCCGTGCTGGGCTCCGTGGAGCGCATGGTGGCCGTGCTGGCCGAGAGCTGCGGCGGGCGATGGTGAGGGGGTCCCCACAAACACCCCACACCCCCCCCAGTCCTTCAGACAGCCCCCAGTCCCTGGGACACAATCCCCGGGGACGCCCCCGGTTCCCAGAAACACCCCGAGATGTTTGGGCCCCCTCATCCCCGGTGTCACCCCTGTCCCAGGGTGCCCCATCATGGGACAGAGACTCCCTGGTTTTGGGGACACTCGATCCCCAGGACACCCTCTGGATCCCCGGGACCCCTCCGTGCTTGGGGCACCTCCATCCCGGGGACACCCCCGCAGCCCCTGGGGCACCCCCTCCCTGTGTGTTCCCCCCGTGCTCCCCAGTGACCCCCAGTGACCCTTGGTGCCCCCAGGCCGTTCTGGCTGTCCCCACTGCAGGCTGTGGTCATCCCACAGACCCCTGAGGTCGAGGACTACGCCCGGGAGGTGAGTGTGTGACCCCGCCGTGCTCCCCCAGCACCCCCATCGTGTCCTCCCCTCCCCCTGTACCCCCCTATGACCCCCCGACCCCCGTCCCACCCCTCCATGTCCCCCCACGCCCCTCGCTGACACCGGGGGATCAGGTGCAGGTGGTGCTGAGGAGGGGGGGCCTCATGGCCGACCTGGACGGGGACCCCGGGACCACCCTGGCACGGAAGATCCGCCGGGCCCAACTCGCCCACTACAACTTCCAGCTGGGTAAGGGTGGGGCATGGCCTGCAGACCCCCGGGACCCCCCCCGGACCCCCCCGGGAGTGGCTGCGTGCCCCCACCCCCATTCACATCCTGGGTCCCTCCTTTGGGAATCCCCTGGGACCCCCCAGCACCACTCTGAGACCCCCTCAGGAATCTGCCGAGACCCCTCCTGAGACCCCCCTGGGATTCCTGGAGCTCAGTCCCCCCCCTTGGGACCCCCCTGAGATCCATTCGGGAACTCCCCAGCGCCGTTTTAGGGACCCCCTGCCCAGGGCCCCTCTGAGACCCCCATCCCCTCTGGGACCTCCTTTGAGCCCTCCGGGACTGCTCTGGGACCCCCCCGCAGACACTCCTGGGACCCCCGTGTCCCCCGGGGGTGGGGGGGTTGCTGCGCTTGGGGGGTGCCGGTGCAGGCCGGGGGGCGCGGGGACCCCGAGCCGCCGCCGACGGCCGTGCCCCCGCAGTGGTGGGGCGGCGGGAGCGGGAGCGCGGCACCGTCAGCGTCCGGACCCGGGAGAACCGGCAGCTCGGCGAGCTGGAGCTGCCGCGGGTGCTGCGGCGGCTGCGGGAGCTGCGCGACGGCCGCGTCCCCGACGCCGAGCGGCGCTTCTGACCCCCACAACCCCTTCTCGGGGGTCCCCGGCCCCCCCCCCCGGGGCCCCCAACTCAATAAACTGCTGGGAAACGCGCTGGGTGCGGTGCGAGCTGAGGCTGGGGCAGCTCGGGGCACCTCACGGAGCCCTCGGTGCTCGGGGAGGGGGCAGCGCCCTGGGGACCCCCCCAAACACGGGGCACCCTCCACCAGGACGCTTGGTTCTCCCCCGCCCCCAGACTGCCGCGTTCCGATTCCCGGGCGCTCATTCCCGGGTTTCCGTTCCCGCTCCCGGGCTCCCCCCCGGAGTTTGGGGCAAATTCCTCGGCGTGGGGAATTCGGGGTGAAATCCCGGCTGGAGTTTAGGGTGAGATCCGGGACTGAATTCGGGGTGAATTTCTCGGGATGGAATTTGGGGCGAGTTCCTCGGGAGGGGGAAATTCGGGATGAGATCCGGGATGGAATCCAGGGCAAGCCCCTCCGGGATGAGGAATTCGGGTCGAACCCAGAGTGACCCCAAACCCCGCAGCGCTTTTGGGGTCCGGGGAATTGGGATCATTCCTCATTCCCGGTTATCCCGAGGCTTTTCCTCGCTCCCACCTGGGGAATTTTATCCAAAGGGCTCCGGTTTCAAGGGCTCGATTTCCTTGGAAACTGTAAATGGATCCCGGCGGTGACGCCGGGGGGACACGGCGGGGACACTTTGGGGCCGGCCGGGACCGGGATTTTGTTTTCCCTGGAAGCGGCTGGAACGGGATTTTCCTGGATTTGGGGTTGATGATTAACCCGGGAACGCTGCAGGGGCTGGGATGGAATTCTTGGAATTCAGCTCGGGAGGGAGCCTGGCGGGCGGCACCTGAGGGATGATCCTCATCTCAGATGGATGTTCCTGATCCTGATCCCAGATGGATACTCCTGTCCCGATCCCAAATGGTTATCCCTGTCCTGATCCCAAACGGAAATCCCTCTCCTGACCCCGATCCCAAATGGAAATCCCTCTCCCGAACCTGATCCCAAATGGAAATCCCTCTCCCGAACCTGATCCCAAATGGATATCCCACTCCTGACCCTTTTTCCAGGTGCAGATCCCTCTCCCGCCCCATTTTCCGGGTGCAAATCCCACTCCCGACCCTTTTCCAGCTGAAAACCCCTCTCACAACCCCTTTTCCAGCAGGATATCCCTGTCCTGACCCTGATCCCAAATGAATATCGCCCTCCTGACCCTTTTTCCAGCTGGATACCCCTGTCCCGACCCTTATCCCGGGTGGAAATCCCTGTCCTGACCCTTATCCCAGACTGACACCCCTCTCCTGACCCTTTTTCCGTGTGCAGATCGCCCTCCCAACCCTTTCTCCAGCGGAAAATCCCACTCCCGACCCTTTTTCCAGCTGGAAATCTCTGTCCCGACCCTTTTTCCGTGTGCAGCTCCCACCCCCGCCCCCTTTTCCAGGTGAAAATCCCTCTCCCATCCCCCTGGGTCTCGTTGTCACCCGGTGCCACCCACCCATGTCACCCACCCTTGTCACCCGCCCCGGTCTCGGGTTTCGGCCCCGGCAGGAGCAGGAAAAGCAGGAAAAGCCGGTCCTGCAGCCGGGTACGGCTCCAAAATCCCGGACTTTGGCCCCAAACAGCGCCCGGGAGCGAACTCGGGGAGGAGCCGAGGGCGCAGAATTTTGGGAAAGATCCCAAATATCGCCTGGAGCCAAAGCCAGCCGGGCCGGAAGAGGTTTGGGATAATTTGGGATAATTTGGAGCTCTATTTGGGCCTCATGGACTCGGGAATGGGGCAGAATTTTGGGAAAACCTTGCTGGGAACATCCTAAATGGGGCCAGGAGCCAAACCCAGCTATTTTGGGAATGCTTTGGGATAACCCAGCTTTTTTCTCTCCCTTTTCTGGGGTTGAGGAGCTCGATTTGGGAAAATCTGGATTCCTAAATGGTGCCAGGAGCCAAAATCAGCCGGGCTGGAAGAGGTTTGGGATAATTTGGGATAATTTGGAGCTCGATTTGGGAAAATTTATATTCCTAAGTATTGCCAGGATCCAAACGCAGCTATTTTGGGAATTCTTTGGGATAATCCAGCATTTTTTCCTCCCTTTTCTGGGACCGACCAGCTCGATTTTGACCTCAGGGCCTCCCTCCCTCCATCCCCGAAATCCCGGTGCTGAAATTCCCTGCGTGACGCGAGGAGGAGGAAAAAAAATCCTGGAAAAGGAGGCTGGAAAAGCAGCTCCAGCTTTCCCCCCCCTCCCTGTTTTCCAGCCGCTCTGGGAATTGCAAAACAACTTTTTCTGGGTTGCGCCGGAGGCACAAAAGGCTCTTTGTGCCTCGCCCCGGGCGCCGCTGGCTCCCGGCCACCCCGAAATTCCCGAAACTCCGCCGTTCCAGAGGGGCCGGGACAGCCTCTCCCGACCCCATCCCCATCCCCCGGGTGGGATCCAGGGGTTTTTTTTGGTCACCCTCCTGGATAATTCCCATTATTTGGGTTACTTTTAGCCCCGAAATTCCCTTTCCCCGCTTTTTTCCATGCGGTTTTCCGGTGAAATCCCTTTTTCCTCGGGCGGCTTTTCCAGCCTGGAATGTGGGGCGGCTCCTGGAGCTTTTCCAGGAGGAGGGAGGAATTCCTGGGAGATTTCCCAGCCAGGGCCTGGCTCACCTGAGGCCCTTCCAGAATTCCCAAATCCCACCAGGAACATCCCAAAAGCAGTTGGGAAGAGCAGATCCTGTCCGGGATTCCTCATTTTGGGAAGATCAAATTCTCTCCCGGGTTTATCCCGGAAAATGAAATCCCCTCCCGGGATTCTGGAAGAGCAAATCCTCTCCTGTATTTCTCATTTTGGGAGAAATCCCGTCCCAGATTTCTATTTTGGGGAAAATCCTCTCCCGGATTCTCATTTTTGGGAAAATCCAACCCTCTGCCGGACTTCTGGAAGAGCAAATCGTCTCCCGGGTTTCTCGATTTAGGAAAATCAAATCCTCTCCTGGATTTCTTATCCTGGGAAAAATGAAATAATCTCCCAGGTTTCTGGAAAATCAAATCCTCTCCCGTGTTTTTCTCATCCCAGAAAAACCAAATCCTCTCCCGGGTTTCTGGAAGAGCAAATCCTCTCCCGGCTTTCCCAGTTTAGGAAAATCCAATCCTGTCCCGGTTTTCCCATCCCGGGAATACCAACCCCCCTTCCCGGCCGGCTCCGGGGCCATCTGGGATCGCTCCCGGCCTCATTCCCAACCTCCTCCCACCCCGTGGATTCTCCACCTGCTCCATTCCCGTGCCAGGCCGGGATCTGGATTGGGCCCTTCCCGGTTCCCGGTCCCCTTCCCGGTGTCCCGGTCGCCCCCTCGCCCATCCAAAGGTCTCCCCGAGCCCGGAGTTCCCATCGGGATCGCGCTCCCCGCCCCAGCCTCGTCACTCGCTGTCCTTTGGCCACCTGGAAAATTCCCAATTTTCTGCCGGCGCCGCTTCCCTGAGCTCCATTTCCCGCTCAGGTTGGTTCCTGCTTTCCCAGACCCCCATTCCCGAGGATTTAGGGATTCAGGGATTTTGGAATTTGGGGATTCAGGGATTTGGGGATTTAGGGATTCGGGTTGGTGGCAGTTCCTGATCTCCGTGGGGGACACGGGACAGGGATAGTGGGATCAGGACACGGGAATTCCTCTCCCGGGATCCTTCCCCTGAAATTCCAGGGATTTCTGGGGTTTATGGTGATTCCAGAGGGGCAGCAGGATGGCATTTGGGGATTTAGGGATTTAGGGATTCGGGAATGGCTCAGGCTGGTGACAGTTTCTGATCTCTTTAAGGGACACGGGACAGGGATAATGGGATTAGGGAATGGGAATTCCGCTCCCGGGATCCTTCCCCTGCAGTTCCAGGGATTTGTGGGGTTTGTGGTGATCCCAGAGGGGCTCTCCCGGGACTTGGGGCCAGGGAATGGGAGCAGTGGGAATTTGGCAAGGACGGGGATCCCAAACTGCTCGTCCGGCCCGGCTCCAGGCCAAACCCCTCCGGATCCCTGGGAAAAGCTGCATCCCACAGGATTCCGGGGTTGTGGGATCTCCCCGGGCTCGGCACGGGCTCGGGGTGACGGGAGGATGTGGGATCCTGGCCGTGTGCCGGGATCCTTGCGCAGGGATCCCATCCCTGGGCAGGGATCCCATCCCATCTGCACTGGGATCCCTCTTTTCCATCCCCATCCCTGTTTTGGGATCCCATCCCGATTCTGGGATCCCTCTGGGATCCCTCTTTTGCACCCCATCCCTCCTCCCCGCCCCCTTCTCCCACCCGGGATCAATTCTCCGCCCCAAGCCGCGCTCTGCGCTTTCCCTTTGGGATTTCTGGGATTTTCCCGGCGCTCCGGACCCATCCCCGCATCCCAAAATCCCCAAATCCCAGGAAACATCCCAAAATCCACCCCGCCCCGGGGACCCCCTTTGGGACCCGCGCGGCTCCCGCAGCTCCTCGCGTCATTCCCGATTTATTCCCAGCCGCCGCTGCTCCCGGAAAAACCGGGATTTGGGGCGGAACCGCGGTTTTTCCATCCCCAAATCCCCCCACGCCACATTCCCGGTGCTTCCAGAGGATCCCTGGGATCGGGGAGGGGGAGGTTCCATCCTGGGGCTGCTCCCAAAATGTCACCGCTCATCTGATGCCGAGGGAAAAACCGGGAAAACCGGGGAAAACCGGGGAAACCCGGGGAAAAAACCGAGGAAAACCGGGGGGAAAAAACGGGGAAAACCGGGGAAAAAACCGAGGAAAACCCGGAAAAAAACGGGGGAAACCGGGAAAAATGGGGGAAAAAGGCAGCGGGAGCCGAGCCCGCGGCTCTGCGGCAGCGCAGGGGAGGCTCCGCTGCGGCCGGGGGGAGTGGGGGGGGATTTTCGCCGTCCCCGATGTCCCCTCCCCGCTCCGGGAGCAGCGGAGCGATGCCGGCGCTGGCGCTGCCACCGCTGTGCCCCGTCCTGTGCCAGCCTGGGCTGTCCTGTGCCAGCCTGGGCTGTCCTGTGCCACCCTGGGCGCGCCGCAGCGCTGGCACCGCGCGTCTCTGGCTCGCGTCCCTCCGGCACAGCGCTGCTGTGGGCATTTTAGGCTTCGATTTCCTCAATTTTTCCCAATTTCCACCCCTTTTTTCCAGCCGGGGCTGTCCTGGGCACGCCGCAGAGCTGGCACCGCGCGTCCTCTGGCTCCCGTCCCTCCGGCACAGCGCTGCCGGGGTTTTGGGGATCATTTCCCCTAATTTTTCCTGATTTTCCCAATTTTTTCCAGCCCGGGGCTGTCCTGGGCACGCCGCAGCGCTGGCACCGCGCGTCCTCTGGCTCGCGTCCCTCCATCAAAGCGCTGCCGGGATTTCGGGGATCATTTCCCCTAATTCTCCCTAATTTTCCCCAATTTTTCCCAATTTTTCCAGCCCAGGCCATGGCGGACAAACCCGTGGATTACGGCGTCCAGATCCGCTTCATCAACGACCTCCAGGAGCCGCGGCGACCCCCGAGACCCCCGCGGGGCAAGGGTGGCACCTACGGGGTGGCCGTGCGGGTCCAGGGCATCGCCGGGCAGCCCTTCGTGGTCCTCAACAGCGGCGACAAAGGCGGCGACTCTTTCGGGGTGCAGATCAAAAGCGACGCCCCCTTCCCGACCCCGCCGGGACCCCCCGGGAGCGGCGGATCCGATTCGGAGCTTCCCGAAAATCCCTACGGGGGGAGGCGGCCCCGGCGCGGCTCCGGCGGCAGCGAGGAGGGGGAAATTCCCGGGGGCTCCCGGAGGGTCCCCAGATCCTCGGGTGAGGAGCTCCTGAGTGTCCCCAAACCCTCGGCGGAGGAGCTGCGGAGATCCCAATCCCACGGGGACCTTCCCGGTGCCACCGCGGCTTCTCCCAGCGGGATCCCGCGCGCCCAGAGTGGGAAAAACTTTGGAAAACGGGACGAGGCAGGCACCAAGGAGCCGGGGGACCCGGGGGAGGTGGACACGGAGCCGCTGTCCTCGGTGGATTCCCTGATCAGCAAATTCGACGGGAATTTGCCCCGGGGGCGAGCGGCGAGGAGGAGCCGCGGCCCCGCCGCTTCCCAAAGGAAGCGCTCGCAGAGCGTGGATGCGCCGAAATCCCGGGAATCCAGCGGGGCCCGGCCCCAAGTCCCCCAAATTCCCACCGGGAGCGAGGCGGGGATGCGGGGACGGAGAGGGTTTGGGAGTGCGGAGCAGCAGAGCGTGGAGCTGCAGGTATTTGGGGGGAATCCTACAAAATTCCTATAATTTTTTTTTTTTCCTATAACATTGGGGGGGTTTTCCCCATAAAATTGGTTTTTTTCCCCGGCTGCAATGGGGTTTTTATTCTTTCTTGGAAGCTCAAATCCACCCCGGATCTGCTGCGGGATCAGCGGGAATTGGGCGGCAGCGAGAACCCCAAGGAGCTCATTTACAGCATCCTAAAGGAGGGGTGAGGCCCTAAAACCCCCAAAACCCCCCTAAAATCCCCCTAAACCCTCCATGAGCATCCCATAATTCCCAACCCTTTTCCCAAAGCTTCCCTGGGATTTTATGGGGTGTTTTAGGAATGTTCCCAAATCCAGGATTTGGGGAATTCAGCAGCAATTCCCACTCCTTCCATGACCCAGTTCCCAAATATTTTTCCCCAAATCCAACCCTAAACCAGGAGCACCGAGAGCGAAATTTCCCTGAAGAGGAAAACCTCGCAGCTGCTGGAAAAATTCCAGGAGCTGGCGGTGAGCGGGAGAATTCCCGGGGCTTGGGGGATCCCAAAAGTCCCAGGAATTGGGATGGGCTTGGGATGGGTTTGGGATGGATTTGGGAGAGATACGGGATGGATTTGGGGTGGATTTGGGATGGATTTGGGGTGGATTTGGGATGGATTTGGGGTGGATTTGGGGTGGATTTGGGATGGATTTGGGGTGGATTTGAGGTGGATTTGGGATGGATTTGGGATCCCAAATCCCATCCCTGAGGGAGTGAGGAGCAGATCTCTTCTTTCCCGTTTTTTTGGGATCAGTGATCCCAAATCTCTCATTTATGGGAAACGCTGGGGTGCCCTTCTGGGCTGGATTTGGGATTTTCGGGCGGGATGTCCCCAGTGTCCCCAACGTCCCCAATGTCCCCAATGTCCCCAATGTCCCCAATGTCCCCGATCTCCCAGAATTCCGTCGGGGCTCCGGAATCGCCGCAATCCCAAATCCAGCGGCTCCGGGGGGCTCTGGAGAGGAAATCCCAGGAGCTGCAGCGAAGCTTGGCCGAGTAATTGGGGTCCCTTAAAGGGTTGGGGACATCTCTGGGGTGGCCCTTTGGGGGGTTGGGGTCACCGTGGGACCCCCGTTGTCCCTTCGGGATGGCCCTAAGTGGTCAGGGATGGGGCTGACCCCATAAACCGCCCTGTAACTCCCACAGCCCCTACAGATCACAAAGCCGCCCCCACAATCCCCTTAACCCTCAAAGACCCCATAACCGCCCCTAATCCCCCCTAAGCCCCAAAGACCCCCTAGAACCCCAAAAATCACCCCAATGCCCCCAAAGACTCCCCCATACACCCCCGAAATCCCCTCATAACCCTAAAAAACCCCAAAGGCTCCCCCCCCCCCCCCCCAACCCCATTAACCCTTTATTTCCCGCAGGCTGAGCGAGCTGAGATCCTCCAAGGAGGAGCTGGAGGAGCGGCTGGGCCACCTCGAGGGGCAGCTCCACCTCGACCCCAAAACCCACCCCGACACCCAGAGCCTCTACCAGGTCCCTCCAAAACCCTAAACCACCTACTTAAAACGCTAAAAACCCCCAAACCCTCTAAAAAACCCCGTAAAACCCCTCAAAACCTCCTAAAAATGCTAAAACCCCACCAAAAAACCCCTAAAACCCCTAAGAACCTCCCCAAACCCCATAAAACCGCTCAGAACCACCCCACAACCCCCTACAATCCCCCCCAAACCCCCTCAAAACCTCCGCCGACCCTCCCCATACGCCCCCGTAGCCACCCCAATTCCCCCGAAGCGGCCCCAAAAGGCCCCGAAGTGCCCCGACGCGGCTTTTCCGGCGTTCCCAGGAGCTGCTGGAATCGCGGCAGGAGCTGGAGGAGGTTCTGGGCTCGCGGCGGCGCCAGGAGCGGGAGCTGGCGGCGCTCAAAGGGGCCCTCAAGGACGAGGTGGCCGCGCACGACCGGGAGCTGGAGCAGCTGCGGCTGCAGTGCCAGGGGGACCTGGAGCGGCTCCGGAGGGGCCTGGAGGAGGCCTCGGAGGTCGGGGATTCCGGGATGGGTGCTGGGGTGCCAGAATTCCCGGTTTAAGGGGTTCCGAGCTGGATTTGGGGTCATCGTCCCGCTCCAAATTCGTCCCGTTGGGGAATCACAATTCCGGCCCCATTTCTGCAGGATTTGGGCCCCGGAAAGGGTCCTGGTGTCCCAAAATTCCTGGCTGAAGGAATTCTGAGGGTCCTGGGCTCCCAAAATGCCCACTTTCGGTGGTCCTGAGGTGGATTTTTTGGGGTCCCACTCCCAGGGATGCTTTTCCCAGGAATTCCCACCCCTCTGGCTGCAACCAGCGGGTAAAATGGGAGTTTTTCCCATTTTTCCATCTGGGAATTATCCCAGGAACAGGGCTTTTCCCGGGGTTTTCTCCCCATTCCAGAGGGGCTTTTCCCGGGGTTTTCCCCCTCATTCCAGAGTGGTTTTCCCCAGCTTTTTCCCGTATTCCAAAGGGTTTTTCCCAGTGTTTTTCCCCATTCCAGAGGGGAAAATATCAGGAAAAGCCCCTCTGGAGATTCCGTGGGATCAGCGCTGATTTCGTGCATATTTTGGGTGGAATTCCCTGAGAATTTTTTTGGGATCTCGTCACTTCTGTGCAGGAAAAATCCAGCCTGGAGTCGGAGCGGGAAAAGTTGGGAACGCTGGTGCGGAACCTGCAGCGGGAGCTGGAGGAGAGCGCGGAGGAGACGGAGCACTGGCGGGAACTGGCCCAGAAAAACAAGGAAGAGCTTCGGAATTCCAAGCAGGAGTGAGTCCTGGAGCTCCAGGAGCTCCGAATTTGGGGATTTTCCAGGATTTTCCACCCCAAATCCCAAAAAACCCAGGGGATGGGGCGGGATCTGGAGCTCTGGAAGGTTTGGGAAGCTCCAAATTTTGGGATTCTTTGGGATTTTCCACTCTAAATCCCAATAAAATGGGGTTGGGGCTCTGGGATCTGGGATTGGGATTTTGGGATAAAGGGGATTTCGGGGGTTTTTGGGATCCAGGCTGCTCCAGGCAAAGCTGGAGCGGGAGGAATTCGAGGAGGAGCTCCGGGAACTCCGGGAACGCTTCCAGGCCACTCGGGAAGATTTGGATCAAGCTCGGAGCTGCGCCGCGGATCCCAAAGAGCTGGAGGCGCTCCGGAAGGTGGGAAAAATCTGGGATTTTTTGATTTGGTATTTTTTTTCCTCAAAATTCAGGATTTTTCCCCCGAGGATTTGGGATTTTTTCCCCAAAATTCAGGATTTTTTCCCGCCTCTCTGCCATCCCAGGAGCTGCGGGAAGCGCGGGAGGAGCTGGAGAAGGAGCGGGAGCTCCGGGCATCCCTGCGGGATGAGGTTTCCAACCAGGAGCTGGAGCTGGAGAGGCTCCGGAAGGATCTGGAGAAGCTCCAGGAGGAGCGGGATGAGGCCGCCAGGGTGAGGGGTGGGCACAGGGAAGGGATTCCCGGGGTGGGATTCGTGGGAATCGGGAATTTGGGGCCCTGGGGGTGCTCGTTGTGGGGTCAGCCCAAACTATCCCAAAAAAATCCCAGAAAATCTCCCAAAACTCCCACAAAAATCCCTAAAACCCCTCTGGATCCACCTGCTGTGGGCTCATCCCAACGGATCCAGCCCCAAACCCTCTGGATCGACTCTACATCCCAATGGATGCAGCCCCAAATTTTCCCCCAAAAAATCCCTGAAAAAATCCCACCAAAATCTCCCAAAAATCCCTCCCAAAATCCACCCCCCAAATGCTCCTAAATCTCCTAAAAATCCCACAGAAATTCCCACAAAAATCCCCAAATCCCTCTGGCTGTGCCCCCCCCCAGGCCCGGCTCTCCCTGGAATCGGCGCGGGAGGCGTCGGAGCAGGCGCAGAAGGTTCTGGAATCGCGGCTGGGGGAGCTGCGGGAGCAGCACGAGGAGCTGGGCCGGGAATTCCAGGGCCTGGAATCGCAGCTGAAGGAATCCGAGCGCCGCGGGGAAAACTGGGAAGGGGCCCAGGCCCGGCTCCGGGAGAAGGTGGCCAAACTGGAGGTACCGGGATTGTCCCGGAAATCCCACAGATCCCTTTGGATCCACCCGCCACGGTCTCATCCCGATGAACCCAACCCCAAACCCTCTGGATCTGCTCATCCCAATGGACACAGCCCGAATTTTCCCCTAAAATCCCCTGGATCCGCCCATCCCGAGCGATCCAACCCCAAACCATCCCCCAGAGCCCCCGGCCCCAGCGGCTCCCTCTCCGCAGGCCGAGCGCCGGCGCCTGGAGGAGTCGCTGGGCGAATCCCAGGAGCGGGAGCAGGACCTGCGGTTATCCCAGAGATCCCTGGAGGCGCGGCTGGAGGAGGCGGAGCGGGGCCGGGCGCGGCTGGAGCGGGAGCTGCGGGATGCGGCATCGGCGCTCCGGGACGAGCAGCTCCAGCGGGAGCAGCTCCGGCGCTCCAAGGCCGAGCTGGAGGAGCAGAAGCGGCTCCTGGATCGCTCCACGGAAAAGCTCAACAAGGAGGTTCGGGAAGAGATTCCGGGGCTTTTTGCCGTGGAATTCTGGGGGTTTTCATGGAATTCTGGGGTTTCCCCATCCCGAAATCTCCGGTTTGTGGGATACCGAGTGCCGGGACACCTGGGATTGGGATCTCTGCGATTCCCCGGTTGGGTTTGGGGAGAAATCCAGGATTTCGGGCCTGGATTTGGGATTTTGGGCCTGGATTTGGTTTCCCAACACCTGGAATGGGAATCTCCAAGATCCCTCCTTGGATTCGGGCACGGATCCAGAATTCCAGGCAGAGCCATTTGGGATTTACCCTTCCCAAAATCCTGGAAAACTCCATAAAACCCCGGGATCACCATCCCTGATATCCCAGACCCCAATCCCATTTTTTGGGATCATCCAGGCCGTTCCCTCCATCCTATAAGATTCCCAGTGCCCAAATTCCCGTTTTCCCGGCAGCTGGAGCAGATGGCGGCAGAATCCCAGAGCTCCCTGGCCGCGCTCCGATCCCAGCTGGAGGAATTAAAGGAAAAATCCCGGCGGGAACTCACAGATTCCCAAAAAATGGCCAAGGTCCGCGGCACCGAGGTGGAAAAAATCCAACAAAACCTCGGGAAGCTCCAGGATGAGGTTTGTTGGGAATCAGACCCACTTTTTCCATGAGTTCTGAGAATTTTCGGGAAAAATCCAGCTGGGAATTTTTGGGGAATTCCCATTTTTCCCGCAGGTTTCCCGGCTCAAGCAGGCGCTCCAGGAAAACCAGGAAGAGCGGGATCAAATCCTCCTGGATAAGGAGCTGCTGCTCCAGAGGCTCCAGAACCTGGAGCAGGAGCTGGAAAACCGGAAGCGATCCCAGGACGAGCGAGCCCGGCATTCCAAGGCGCTGGAGGTGGGAATTCCCGAAAAATTCCCGGGAAAAATTCCCCAAAAATTCCCTTGCAGTGCTGGGGATGGACACGGAGGGGCAGAGCGGGGCCGACATTCCCAGGGCCGGGAAAAGCCGGGATGGGGCTGCATTCCCGAAGGTTTTTAGGGTCTGGGGGTTCCCGGTGTTTCCCCGCATTCCAATGGATTTTTTCCCGGTGTTTTCCTGCATTTCCAGAGCGGCTTTTCCCGGCTTTTTCCCATATTCCACAGGGTTTTTTCCCATTTTTTTTCCCGTATTCCACAGGGTTTTTTCCCATTTTTTTCCCATATTCCAGAGGGGTTTTTCCCGGTGTTTTCCCCCCATTCCAAAGGGTTGTTCCCCCATGGACTGGTGGGAGCTGCCCTGTCCCACATCCCAACACCCCCCAAATCCCAGGACCGTTCCCAGATTTTTCCCAGGATTAAACCACTTTTCCCACAAATCCCTTTCCCTCCAGAATTCCAGGATGTTCCCTCTCCACCCCCTCATTCCCTCGGGATGCCCAAGCCCCAATCCGCCCCTTTCCCATCCTGAATTCCCGGCAGGACAAATCCAAGCGCCTGGAATTGGAGCTGGACGAGGAGCGGAGCTCGGTGGAGCTGCTGACGGAGCGAGTGAACCGGAGCCGGGATCAGGTAAATGCTGGGAATTCCAGGAATTCTCATCCCGGGAAAAGTCGGATCCTCTGGGAATCCCAACCCCGTTAATGAATCCTCAAGGATCCATCCAAAAATTCCAGTCGGGAATGGTCAGTTGGGCGGGAATGGGGACTGGAACAGGTTGGGAAAGGGGAAAAAAGATTCCCAAAAGAAATTCCCAGGAATTTTTTGTTTGGGCAGGAATTCGGGGATTAAATCCTGACAGACTCCAGGCTCTTCCCAACCTTTATTCCCTACTTTTTCCCAAAAATTCTGAGGCATAAAATGGGTCCTTTTCCCATTTTTCCATCCGGGAATCGCCCCAGGAACGCTTTTCCCGGGAATTCCCACCCCTGAGGCCGTGACCAGGGCATAAAATGGGAATCTTCCCAGATTTTCCTGTTTTTCCAGCCGGGAATCACCCCAGGGGATCCTTTTCCTACAAATCCCAGAGCATCCCTGCGGATCCAACCCCATTCCCGAAATCCCAGTTCCACCAGTTTAACCCCTCCACTGGAAAACCCAATCCCAGCTTCCCTGGAATTTTCTTTGGGAATGACCCCAAATTCCTCCTTTTTGTGGGGGTTTGGAGTCACCGATTCCCGTGGGGTCGGGAATTTTGGGATGTGCTGGATCCCGGTGCTTCGGGGTGAGGAAAATCCATGGAAAATCCATGGAAAATCCAGAATTTTCCGTGTCCTCATTCCCAGATCGACCAACTCCGGGCGGAGCTGCTCCAGGAACGCTCGAGCCGCCAGGACCTGGAATGTGACAAATCCTCCTTGGAGCGCCAGGTGCGGAAAATCCCGGGAAAAGCCACGGATCCAGCCCCAAATCCCGGCGGGAATGGCCCAGAGGGATCCTTGATTCCATGAGGAACTCCAGGAAAAGCATCCCCGGGAATGGAATCAGGATTCCGAGGAGTTTTCCTGCTTTTCCTGCTTTTTGTTCTCCTTTCCAAAATTCCCAATCCTGATTTTTGGGGCTCTCTGCCCTTTCCCAGGGCTTTTCCCACAGAATTCCCACTTTTCCCAGCGCTTCCCATCCCTTCTCCTGCCAGGACTTGCCTTCCCAATCCGTCATTCCCTAAGGAGCCAAACGTTTTGGGATCCAGCCTCTCTGGAGCCATTCCCATTCCCACTGGAATTCCAAGAAAAACACAGAGGAGTTGTCACTGATTCGTGGGGATTTTTTTGGGGAATTTTTTGGGACTTAAGAGCCGAAATCCACGGGATTTGCAGGGATGAGGATCCCAGCGCTGGAAAATGGCGTCGATCCCGATAAATCCCAGAATTCCCAGTTTATCCCAGTTAATTCCCATTACACAACCCCGGCTCCTCCTTGGAAAACCCTTCCTGACTCACGCGTTACATAAGGAATTCCTGGAATTCCCCGCCCTCCCCTTTGGGAAACTCGGAAAAAATGGGGAAAAACCCGGGATAATCGGGGTTTTTTTGGGAATTCCCAGAATAAGGAGCTGAAGAACCGGCTGGCCGCTTCCGAGGGGCAGCAGAGGCCCGGGAGCAGCGTTTCCCAGCTGGAATCGCAGCTGGAAGAGCTCCGGGATCAGCTCCAGGTGGAGGAAAGGTACCGGATCCCAAATCCCAAACCCCAAACCCCAAATCCCAAATCCGGGGGTTTTTTGGGGGCGGTTTCCCCTGGAATGGTTTAAAAGTTGTTGGGGTTTTAATTCCATGGGAAAAGGGAGATTTCTGGTGGTTTGGGGTGGTGCAGCTTCGATTTGGGAGGCGTCCATGGAATAACCTGGGCCAGGCTCCGGGATTTATCCCAAAGATCCCATTAAAGCAGCCCAGGGAATCCTGGACTGGTTTGGGATGGAAAAGATCCCCACAGATCCAAGGGCAGGGACAGCTCCCACCATCCCAGGCGGCTCCAAAGGACGGGAAGTCCACAGAATCCCCTCTCCCACCCCATTTGCCGTAGGGAAAAGAACGTCCTGCTCTCCTCCAACCGGAAGCTGGAGCGGAAAATCAAGGAATTGTCGATCCAGATCGACGACGAGCGGCAGAGCAGCAGCAACCAGAAGGACCAGGTGGGTCGGGAATCCCCCCCGGAGCTTCCAGGGATGGGGAATCCATGGAATAACCCGGGCCAGGGTCCGGGATTTAACCCTAAAATCCCATCTGAGCCAGCCCTGGGGATCCCGGAATGGTTTGGGATGGAAAGGAACCTTAAACCCCATCCAGTGCCACCCCAATTCCAAGGGCGGGGACACCTCCCCCATCCCAGGCTGCTCCAGCCTGGCCTGGGGCACGGCCAGGGCCCCATTCCCAATCCCAAATCCCTGGAATTCCCAGCTGAGCCTGCGCGTGAAGGCCCTGAAGCGCCAGGTGGACGAGGCCGAGGAGGAAATCGAGCGCTTGGAAAATTCCCGGAAAAAAACCCAGCGGGAGCTGGAGGAGCAGCACGAGCTCAACGAGCAGCTCCAGCAGCGCCTGAAATCCCTGGAAAAGGAGGCCTGGTAAGGAAAATTCCTGCCTGGAAAAGCCCGGAACCCATGGAGAAGGTCCCAAATCCATGGGAAAGCTCTGGAATCCATGGGAAAGCTCTGGAATCCGTGGGAGATCGAGGGCTGAGGGGGTTTTCCCATGCGCAGGCGCAGAGCCGTGGATTCCGCGCTCCAGGACGAGCGGCTGAGCTCGGATGAGGAATTCGGCTCCGGCCCCTCGGCCATCGCCTCCCTGCTCAACGAGGCCAACCTGCAGACCAGCTCCTGCTGATTCCTGGGAATTCTGGCGGCATCAGCACCGGGATCGGGTCCGGGATTGGTGCCGACCTGGGATCAGCGCTGGGGGCAGCCCTGGAATTCCAGCCGGATCAGTCCTGGGATGCGGCTGCTCCCTGGGAAAAAATTCCCAAAGCGAGGGCATGAAGGAAGACGGGGCGGGACCCCCTTGGGGACACTTTGGGGACACTTTGGTCCCCTCCAGGCGGTGGCTCTGGAGGCTCCGAGGTCCCCATGGGAATCCAGGGATTTCCCGGCTCCGGGGATTTTTATTTCCAACCCCCCCTTGGCCTCCTCCCGGAGCTGTTGGAATAAAATCCAGCGGTTTAAAGGCCGTGGGTTCTGGAATTTTTTGGCAATTCTGGGTGGGAATGCTCGGGAATTGTCGGTGGGGGGGTGTTCGGGAATTCTCGGGGGGAATGCTTGGGAATTCTCGGTGGGAATTCTCAGGGATTCCTGCGGTCAATGCCCGGGATATCCGGGTGGGAACTCTTGGTCACTCCTGTCCCCTGTGGTCCCCTCTGGCCATGTCCCCCCTGTGGTCACCGCCCAGGGAGGGCCGTGCCCGGTGCCCCCGCCGGTGCCACCCCCGGTGTCCCCCGGTGTCCCCACCCCGGAAGGGCCGTGCCCGGTGCCCTCCCCCGGCCCGGGCGCGTCCCCGGAGGTGCCCCCGGACCGGCCCGGCCGGTCCCGCCCCGGCTGCTCCCCGGTGCCCGCGCTGTCCCCGCGCTGTCCCCGCCCCCCCCGTGCCTCAGTTTCCCTCGAGCTTTGGGGACATCCCGGGGACAGCGCGGCCCGGAATTCCCAATCCCTGAACTTCCCTGGAATTCCGCTCTCCCGACCCCGCCGGGGATGTCCCCAAGGTGTCCCCAAGGTGTCCCCAAGGCGCGCTGAGCTCACGGCACGGGAATGTCGCAGCTGGGACACACCCGGGCAGTGCCAGCCCCGGGCGGGCGGGGACACTGCGGTGGCACGGCCGCGGCTGCCAGCGCTTGGCGCGGCTTCGGCACGGCCGGGCGCGGCTTTGGTGCGGCTTGGCACGGCTTTGGTGCGGCTTGGCACAGCTCTGGGGACACGCCCGGGCTGGGCCTGGCACGGCTCGGGCCCTGGCATGGCCGGGCAGGGCCGGGCACGGCTTTGGCACGGCCGGGGCGGGGCTTTGGCACAGTTTTGGCACAGTTTGGTCCGAATTTTTGGGGGGCACAGTTTTGGCACTATTTTGCCAGAGTTTTGCCCCAGTTTTTGCAGTTTTTTGACAGTTTCTGCCCGGCTTTGGCACGATTCTGATTGTCCCTATTTCTTGGCCCAGTTCAGGTATAGCTTTGACTCGCTTTCTTCCCAGTTTTATCCCAAATTTCTGGGCCCAGTTTTTGCCCAGTTTTATCCCAATTTTGCCACAGCTGTTTCACGCTTTTACCCCACTTTCTCCCAACGCTTTTATCCCACTTTCCTCCCACTTTTCCCCGTTTTTCCCCCCCTTTCGGGGCGTGGCCAGGTGGGCATGACCAAAAATGGGCGGGGGCGTGGCCTGAGGGGGTGTGGTCGATGTGGGCGTGGCCCCAAACAATCACGACTATGGTGGGCGCGGCCTCGGTGGGCGTGGCTCGGTGGGCGCGGCCTCGGTGGGCGCGGCCTCGGTGGGCGTGGCCTCGGTGGGCGCGGCCTCGGTGGGCGTGGCCTCGGTGGGCGCGGCCTCGGTGGGCGCGGCCTCGGTGGGCGCGGCCCCGCGCTCAGGTGAGGCGGGCGCGGCCCCGGCAGTCGCGGCGGGGCCATGAACGGGCTCCAGGGCTGGGCCGCGCTCCTCGAGACCCCGGTGAGACCCCCCCGGATTCCCCCCCCCCCCCGAATTCCCGGATCCCTTCCCCAAAATCCCCGGATCCCTGCCCCGATTCCCGGATCCTTCCCCAAAAATCCCCCGGACCCCTCCCCAAAATCTCGCCGGGCCTCTCCTTCCCCCCCTTCCCGGAACTCCCGGGGTGTTCCCGCCCTCCTGGGAGGAGTTTCGGGGGGTCCCAAATCCCTTTGGGATTCCCGGGACCCCTCCCCAAATTCCCGGATCCTTCCCCAAATTCCCCCGATCGCTTCTCAAATTCCCGATCCCCTCCCCAAAATCCCCGGGCCTCTCCTTTCCCCCATTCCCGGAATTCCCGGGATCTTTCCCCTTCCCGGGACAACCTTCGGGGGATCCCAAATCCCTTTTTCCTTTGGGGGGAGGGGAGGGGGCCATATTCCAACCCCGACCCCATCCCGGGATTTTCGGGAGCTTCCCGCCCCCTCCAAGCGCCCCAAATCCCGGGATTTTGGGATCCCCCCGTGCAAATCCCGGGAATCTCTCCCAGCTCGATCCCAAAAATCCCAACCTCCCCCCGGCCCGCCGGAGCCGCTCCCAAAATCCCGGTTTTTTTCGGGAACAACGAACCCCTGGAGCGGCTCCGGGGGGCGCGGCCATCCCGGAGTTTCCCAGCTGGGATTTGAGGAGTTTTCCCCGATTTTTTTCCCTCTTTTCCCGGTTTTCCCAGCCGGGCCTTGGGCGGGGCTGGCGCCTTCCCAAAAATCTGGCCCCGCGCCTTCCCGGCGCCCCAAATCCCGGGAAAAGGGGGTTTGGGGCCACAAATCCCAACGATTCGGGGTTTTTTAGGGATTTGGGAAGCTCTGGGACTTCTCCCGGGATTCCAGGCCGCTTTTCCCGGTTTCCCGAGGATTTGGGGGTGACTCAGCTCCTCCCGAAGGAAATTCCTCATTCCCGGCTGCTTTTCCAGCCTTATAAGGAGCGGTTCGGGATAATGGGTGGATAAAGGCGCTTCCAAGGGCCGGAAATTCCCCAAATTCCCCAAATTCCCGGGGTTTAAAACCCCCGGGGGCTCGGGTCAGGCCCGTTCCAGGCGGGGAGAGAATTCCCAAAGGTTGCAAAACACCGGGAATCTCCCTCTGGGATTCCAGGATGGGGTTGGGATTTTGGGATTCCCTCCCCTGGAATTTTTGGGATTCCCTCTCCCTCCAGCCGAGCTTTATCCCAAAAATCGTTTGGAATGCTGGAAGAAATGGAGGAAAACATTGGAAAATCGGCTTTGGAATTCCAGGAATTCTGGGAATCCCATCCAGTCTCGTTCCCGTGGGATCCAGCTCCTCTTTGGGATATTTGGGACCTCCAGGATTTCGGGAATGCCTGGAGCTGGGAAAAATTTCCCAGTTAATTCCCAAAATTCCCATTTCCCAGTTAATTCCCAAGAAAATTCCCCATGGGCCGGGCTGGAAAAGCTCCTTGGGATGAGAATTTGGGAATTTCGGGATTTTTCCGGTTCAAGGCAGATTTTTCCCAGCAGGAGCCGAGCATGAGGCGCCCCACGGAATTCCCGGAATTCCCCATCCCGGAAAACTCCCCGACTTCCCTGGAAAATTCCGGAGGTCCCAAATCTGCCTGGAATCCTGAGGTGAGTCTGGGAATTTTTTCCCAAAACTGCGGAAACTTTTGGAAAATCCCCCCAAAAAAATCCGGATCTGGCGTCGCTTTTTCTTCCCTTCGTCCATCCCAACCCCGCCGGAGAAAAGCGGGAAGGGTTGGATTTATCCCAGATTTATCCTGGGATTATCCCGGATTTTTCCCCAGTTTTCTTCCCCAATTTATTCCGGAATTATCCCAGATTTATCTTGGATTCATTCCCACGTTTATCCCGGATTCATCCTGGATTTATCTCGGATTTTTCCCTGATTTCTCCCGGATTTTCCCCTGGATTTATCCTGGGTTCATCCCGGGTTTATCCCTTGTTTTTCCTATATTTTTCCCGGATTTTTCCCTCGTTTCTCCTGGATTTCTCCCGGATCGATTTTAGGGCGGCCTCAAATTAAACTGAAATTTCCAATAAACCTCAAACTTCAGCCTAAACCTCAGGATTTTCAGGGCGGCCTAAAATTAAACTTGGGATCAAATTTAAAATTCAACATTCAAATTAAGTTTAAACCCAAACTTAAACCTAGAATCAATCTGAAATTTAAACTTAAACCGAGAACTCAAATTAAATTTAAGCTTAGAATTAAGCTTAAAATTCCACTTAAAATTAAATTTAAAACTCGGAGTCAAAGCTGGAATTAAACTTAAACTCAGTCTTGGGACTCAGCCCTGCCCAAGGCCGCCCCGGAAATCGAGGTTTTAGTTAAACTTTAACCTAAAACCTGAACTTTAAGCCCAGTTTAACCCTCAGGAGGCCGGGCCGGTGCTGAGGCTGCGCCTGCCCAGAGACCCCCCCGGGGAGCCGCGGCCCAAGCAGAAGGTGCGGAAAAACGGGAATTCTGGGGGGGAAAACGGGAATTCTGGGGGGAAAACCGGGAATTCTGGGAGAAAAACGGGAATTCTGGGGGGGAAAACGGGAATTCTGGGGGGAAAACCGGGAATTCTGGGAGAAAAACGGGAATTCTGGGGGGGAAAACCGGGAATTCTGGGGGGAAAACCGGGAATTCTGGGGGAAAAATGGGAATTCTGGGGGGGAAAACCGGGAATTCTGGGGGAAAAAACCGGGAATTCTGGGTCATTCTGGGAATTCTGGGGGGAAATTTGGGGTTCTGGGGTGAAAAACTGGGAATCTGGGAGGGGAATGTGGGAATTTTGGGTGAAAATCTGGGAATCTGGGGGGAAGTTTGAGGGGTTTTGGGGGGAAAACGGGAATTTTGGGGTGCAAATCAGAGATTTGGGTAAAAATCCGGGATTTTGGGGTGAAAATCTGGGATTTTGTGAGAAAATCCAGGAATTTGGGGACAGGGAATGGGAATGGGGCTTTTCCCCATCTTATCCCCAGCAGGAGATGACTGAAAATCCTGGAATTTTGCCTGAAAATCCGGGATTTTCGGGCCAATCCCAGTGGAGCCACCGCAGCTGGGGTGGCAAATCCCCGTTCCCAGCTTTTCCTGGGAATTCCTTCCCCAAATCTCCGTGTCTTCTTCCCGCAGCCGGTGGGCAGAGCCTTCGCCATGGTGGCCAAGAGATCCGACGGGAATTCCTTGGCCTCGGAATGCGTCAAATCCAACGAGGGAGACGAGGAGATCATCAAGGTGCCCCAATCCCACAGCTCGGGGGCTTTGGGGTCGTTCCGGGGGGAAAAGGGGGGAAAAGTTCTCTGGGGTTGTTGGGGAATTTTCCCCTGAATTCCCACCAAAATTCCTCTAAAATTCCCCCAGATTCCCGGAAAATTCCGCGGGGCTGCTTGGGAAGAGGAGGGGGCGGCTCAGGGGGCTTTCCCTGGGTTTGGGGGGTGGATTTGAGGGAAGAAATGGGGATTTTGGGGAGTTCCAGGTGGAGTTTTTTGGGATCCCGTTTGGATTTGGGGGAATTCCTTGTGGATGTTGAGGGAATTCCAGGAGGATCTTTAGGGAATCCTCTCCTTGGGAGCAGCACAGGCGGAGAAACTCCTCCCAAAAAAACCCCGGAAAAGTCAAATTTACTGGGAAAAATTGGGGACAAAGAATCCCAGGAAGTCTTGGGAAGCCTCCCCCTCCCCCCCCGGATCCTTCAGCATTCCCAGATGGATTTGGGACGTTCCCAATCCCGATCCCATTCCAGGTTTATCTCAAGGCTCGCGCCGACCACGAGGAGCCCGTGACCCAACTCAAGAGCGAAGTCCGGCACATCCAGGAGGTGAAATTCCCAAAATTCCCCCAAATTTCCCTAAAATCCCCCCGATTTCCCACAAATTTCCATGAATTCCCCAAAATTCCCCCAAGTTCTGCTTTTTTTCCGTTTTTATTTTCATTCGTTTTCATTGAATTTGGGTTTTTTCATTTTTATTTGGATTTGTTTCCGTTTGTTCCCATTCCCTTCCTGCCCCTTTATCCCAGGAATTCCCTTGGAATTCCCAAATCCCAGAAAACCCCAAATTTTCCTCTTTCTTTTCCCCCTTTCCTGCCCAAATCCCAAAAAAATTCTTTCCCCTTTTTTCCCAGGCCGGAAGCGCCCTCAAAAAACTCCGGGAAGATTTGAGCACCAAACTCCAGACCCAGACGGAATTCCGGGAACTTCGGGAATTCCGGAAATTCCAGGAGCACTCCGAGGTACAAAATTTGGGAATTACCCAAAAAACCCCATGGAATGTCCCCCTGGAAAAACCACTCCAGAGGGGATTTTGGGGTGGAAAAGGAGGAAATTCCCATTTTTTGGAGGGAAAAAGAGGAAAATTCCAACGGGGGGGAAATGGGAAAATTTGGGATTTTCTGGAGGAGTTTTGTGGCTCCCAGGGATGATCCTGGAATTTTTTAGTTGTTCCTTTGCCGAAATTCCTGGATTTTGCCCCGAACTGGGAGGTGGGAGCACGTCCTGGGAATTCAGTGGGGAAAACAGGGAATAAATCCTCTGGAATTTGGGAAGTGGGAGCACATCCCCGGCTTTAAAAGTACTGGGAAAAATGGGAATAAATCAGATTCAATTTGGGCAAAGGGGAGCACGTCCTGGGAATTACAGAAATTGGGGATCAATCCCGAGTTTTTCCGCTCTTCCCTCGGATTCCAGGTGGTGCTGGAGAAGCGGAACGGGAGCTGCTCCTGCCCCGAGCGGCTCCGGGTGGAATCCCGGGAGGATCCGGTAGGGAGCCGAAAATTCCGGAATTTTCGGGGATGGGATTCAGGTCTGGGTGAAAAAAGGCTTCAAAAAGGCCTTTTCCAACCCAAAACCTCCACGGTTTTTGGGAATATTTGGGATCGATTTGAGAATTTTTTGTTTTTCCTCCAGATTTCAAGGTGTGATCCAAAGGGAAATTCCAGGTTTTAATTTGGGAATGGGTCGGGAATGGGCGCAGCTCCATTTTCATCTAAAAATCCAAATTCTGGGAATTTTCAACCTCCTGGAAAACCCAAAATTTTGGGTTTTTTGGGACCCCTCACGAAGAATCCGAGGGGTTTTCGAGGGACGGGGAAAAATGGGAATTTCGGGATAAATTTCTCTTCTCTGGGTGGGGAAAACGGTGGAATTTTTGAGGGGGGGAAAAGACTTTTTTGGGATAATTTGGGGCGGGATTTTGGGAATTTTTGGGGGGGGTCACGCCCTCCGTGCCGGGGGGGACATTTGGGACCCTGGGGACGCTCCCGGCAGGAGGACGCGGAGGACGCGGCCCAGAGGCTCCTCCGGAGGCTCCAGGAGGCGGAAAAGCGGCACCAGCTGGAGAGGAAAACCTTCGAGGTGACGGCCCCGCCGAGACCCGGGAATTCTGCCCAAGTCTGGGAATTCTGCCCCAATCTGGGAATTTTACGGGGGGGATTTTTGCCCGAATTTGTGAATTTTTTGAGGGAGTTTTGTCCCAGTTTGGGAATTTTTTGCTCTTTTCCAGAGTCTGGAGGGTTAATTGGCCCCTCCCATGATTAATTGGCCCCTTTTGGGATTAATTGGCCCTTCCCGGTTGTTTTTTTGGGATCCCGGATGGGCAGGGCCCGGCTGCGTCACCCCAGGGTGACACCGCTGTCCCCACCCTGTCCTGCAGCCCCAACCGGTCCTGGTGGCCCTGGGGTGACTCTGGGGTGACTCTGAGGTGGCCCTGAGGTGGCCCTGGGGTGACCGTGGGTGGCCCAGGGGTGGCCCGGGGGTGGCCCTGAGGTGACTCTGGGGTGGCCCGGGGGTGGCCCGGGGGTGGCCGTCCCTCGGGAAGGGGTGACAGAGCGGGGTGTCCGTCCCCGTGCCTTGGGGACAGCGGGAATTGGGGGGGGTTGGTGGCGTTTGGAGACTTTGGTCACCCGGGGGGTCCGTGCGGCTCTGAAGGGAGCCCTGGGGCCACCTCTGCCCCCCTGCGACGGTGCCGGAGGCCTGGGGCCGGTGGCCGAGGCCGTTCCTGGGGCCGAGTGACCCCTCCTGGCCCCCTCTGGCCCCTCCTGGCCCCCTCTGGCCCCTCCTGGCCCCCTCTGGCCTCTCCTGGCCCCCTCTGGCCCCTCCTGGCCCCCTCTGGCCCCTCCTGGCCCCCTCTGGCCCCTGAGCCGCTGCTGGGGGTGGCCGAGGCCGTTCCCTTGGCCAGGTGACCCCTCCTTGTCCCCTCCGAGCTCCCAGACCCGTCCCAGTTCCCGTCACCACCCCCAAAGCGCTTCCCGGTGCCGTCCCACGGGCCGGGCGATCCCAGAAGATCCCAAAAACCCCCCCGGAGCTTTCCCTGGAGCCCCAGGATCTCCTTTTCCCGCAGAATTCACCTCTCATCCCTCCGAAATCAGGGAATCTTCTGAGGGATTTTTTTCCCCTCGGGGGTTTTTGAGGGATCTCCAGGAGGATCCTCCTGCCCGGGAACGTTCTGGAATGTCACCCGGGATCCAAGGAAAGCCATTCCCGGTGTTTTTCCAGAGGACGGTGGCGCGGTACCAGGAGGAAGTGGAGCGGGCGGGATCGGCCCTGCGGAGAGCGGAGAAGGACGCGGCCGAGAAGGAGATGGAGGTGGAGGAGCTCCAGAGGCTCCTGGCCAGCATGGAAAAGGTGCCGCGGGATCGGGATGAGCGGATTCGGGATCGGGAATTGGCCCCGGGAACCGGGAGAGCCCCCAGGGGTTGAATTCCCAACCAGGGAATTTTCTGGAATGGTCAAAACGGGATTTTCCCAGGTGTGGAAGAGCTTCCCTGGGAGTGCTCCCGGGGACCTCCCGCAATTCCCAGCCTTGTTTTGTTAATTTTTTAAGGGATTTTGGGATAATTGGGATTAAGGTCGGAGCCAGAGGAACCCAGAAATGTTGGGAAAATGAGGACGGAGGGATCTGGGTGGATTTTAGGGAAAGGTTCCTGATCCAGAGGGTGGCACCGGGACAGGGGGGTTTGTGGGGTGTCCATCGATCCCAGGAGCTGGGATTGGGGATCCCAAAGTTGGGATGGGGGATCAAAATTCGGATTTAATTATTGAAATGTTGGGATTGATGACCGGAAGTTTGGGATTCATGACCAAAAGTTGGGATTGAGGACCTAAAGTTTGGGGTTGATGATCTAAAAGTTGGGATTGATGATGTAAAGTTTGGGATTGATGAGCAAAAATTGGGATTGAGGATTTAAAGTTTGGGATTGATGATCTAAAAGTTGGGATTGATGATGTAAAGTTTGGGATTGATGACCCGAGGCTGGATTTGACCATCCCACAGCATTGCTCCTCCCTTCACAATTCCCTGATTTTATCCCTTTTCCATCTCGGGATTCCTGTGTTGGCTCCGGGGCCGCATTCCCGACCGCATTCCCGACAGCGGGATCGCCGTATCCTAGGGGGGGAAAAACTGGGATAATCCTTTGGCCTCCTCTGTCCATCCAACCCCGATTTATCCCCATGGAAATCCCTCCAGGGGCAATTCCCAATATCCCAATTCATTCCCAATATCCCAACTCATTCCCGACCCCAATCCAAGCCTGAATTCCGCCGCAGGAGCACCGGAATTTGCTGGCGCGGATGGAAGCGGGAGAAGCCGAGCTGGAGCGGCTCCGGAAGGTGGAAGGGGACAAAGTGGCCCAACAGGACCGGTGAGAATCCGGGAATCCCGCCAGCCAAATTCCTGGGAAGGGCGTGCCGGGCTCTCCCTCCCTCCACCCCGGGGATGATTCATCCCGAAAATGTTCTCGGAGATCTCTGGAGGGCGCTGGGAGCCTTCGGGTTGTCCGATTGTCCCGGGGGATCATCGGGAATGGCGTTGTTCCAGGAAGGCCGGGGTTGTGGCCTGGCTCTTCCCGCTCTTCCCGGAGCCTCGCGGTGTTCTGGGATTCGGGAATCCTGCTGGGAAGGGGATTCGTGGCTCCTGTTCCTCATTGTCCAAAAAAACCCCGAGACCCGGCGAGGAAAAAGCTGCGATTTGGGCATTCCTGGCGTTTCTGGGTGGGCATTCCCGGCTTTTCTGGGGTGCACATTCCCGTTTTTTTTGGGGGTGAGCATTCCCGGGGATTTTTTCGAGTGGGAATTCCGGGGTTTTTTTTTTTGAGGTGGGCTCTCCCATTTTTTGGGGGGACCATTCCCGGACTTTTTCCCGCTGTTTTCCCAGCTCAGCCCAGCTGGAAAAGGAGGTGGCTGCGCTCCGGGAGAAGATCCATCACCTGGACGACATGCTCAAGAGCCAGCAGCGGAAAGTCCGGCAGATGATCGAGCAGGTGACAGGAAACACGAGGAAAAATCCAGGAAAAGCCGGATGGGAATTCCCAAAACCATCCCAACTTATCCCAATCCCTCCGTTGCAGCTCCAGAATTCCAAGACGGTGATCCAGGCCAAGGACGCGGCGATCCAGGAGCTGAAGGAAAGGGTTTCCTACCTGGAAGCGGAGGTGGGGCCTGGAATTTTGTGGGGTGGGATCTGAGCTTGGATCTTCTGGGATAGGTGGGATTGGTTTGGGAATGTCGGGATTGTGGCTGGGAGCCTCGTGGAGGTGGTTGGGGCAGCGGGAAGGGGGGAAAAGGGGTGGGAAATGGGGTGGGAGAAGGAGCGGGAAGAGCTGCCCTCCGGGTCCCGTGCTGGGCATTCCAGGGTGGTTTTTCCAAGGGGAAATTCTCAGCTGAGCCCAAAATCATCTCCCGAAGGCATCTTTTGGGAGCAGGAAGGTGGAAAAGTGTGGGGACGAGGATGGATTCCAGCCCCGCCGGGGCCGCCCCGCGTCCCCAGCGCCACTTCCACGCTTTTGTTCGGGACAACGCCCGGGGTGACGCCTCCAAACCTCCCTGGGCGGCTCCTTCCAGGGATTTCGAGAGGGGAAAGTCCCCCTGAGCCTCATTTCTCCTGGGATGAACCCCTCAAATCCCACAGGAATTCCCCACACCCTTCTCTGCTTCCCCAGCCCCATTCCCACGCTCAGAATTCTCCCAAACCCCAAAAATTCCGGTTCCGAGCACAGAGGGACAGCCCCAACCCCGCTCCCGAGGGCTGGAAATTCCCTCCCTGATCCCAAATCCCTGCTTTTCCCAGAACCTGGAGATGCACGACCGGATCGAGCACCTGATCGAGCAGCAAGTGAGCCGGGGCGGGCTCAGCGCCCGGGCGCGCTCCAAGTCGGAATACGTCAGCAGGTCCGTCGGGAACGCCGGGATCCGGCCCCGGGAACGCCGGGATCCGGCCCCGGGAACGCCGGGATCCGGCCCCGGAGCAGGGCCTCGGACGGGCAGGGAGGAGGGGATGGATTTGGGAATGGGGTTGTGGAAGCGGGGGAGGTGTTTGGGATTTGGGGATGGGGCTGGGTTTGGGGATCGGCTTCTGGATTTGGGAATGCAGTTTTGGATTCAGGGGTACTCCTGGAAACACCCCCCTGATTTTTCCATGTCCTTCCCTCCTCCCTCCTCCAGCAGATCCCAAATCCCTCCCATGGGAACTTTTAGGGACCCAGTGCCCAACCAGATCTTCCCGGACCCTTTTCCATGGTTTTTTTCCCACTGAAAAATTCCCTTTTTGGTTTCTCTTTCCCAGCAAACGCCTCCCGGGCCCGAAGCCGCTGCCCCTGATCCGAGTGGTGGAAACCTGAATCCCAGGATCTGGGCCCAGCCGGATCCTTCCCCTTTGGAATGGTTTGACTGGAATTCCCTGCTGGACTCGCAGCTCTTCCTGAGGGAAGAGGTTTGGGATCGCCCAGGGCGGGATCCCGGCGCAGATTCCGGGCTGGAATCGGGAGTTTTCCCCCTCTGCAGCGTGGCTGAGGCGATTTTCCAGCCGGATCTCTCAATTCCCGCTCGTCCCAGGTGGCCAATGTGGCTTCCAGAGAGTTTTCCCAACCGGATTCGACACAGATTCAGGATTTCACCTTTTTTTGGGAGTTTTTCCAAATCAAAATCCGAAGATTCCACCCTTTTCCCAAAGAAAAATTCCTCCTTCCCGCAGCAAAGAGCTGGGAGCCACCACCTCCGACCTCCAGCACCACCCCTGGACTTGGAAAATCCTCACCCAGCCCCAAAGATTCCATGTTTTCCCTCAGAATTCCCTGCTTTTCCCCCAAATTATACCTGGCACAGGCGTCGCGTCGGAATCCCGCGATTTTGGGTTTCATTCCCTGTATTTATTTCCATAAATTATCGGCGTCTCCCGGCGAGGCGGGGACGGGCACAGGCTGGAATTCCCGGGAATGCTGGCCCAGGACTGCCCAACCCCACGTTTGACCCGGGAGGCACCAACCGGGATCCCTCTGGATTCCCTTGGAATTTTTTATTCCCGGTTTTCATATAAAAAAACAATTCCGTCTGCTTTAATCCCTGCTGGCTGTGGTTGGTTGGAAAGATTGGGAATTTGGGGGTTTTTTCCAGCTTTTTTTTTGGGGTCTTTTGGGGTCTTTCCAGGTCCTGATTCCGTGGGAACGGGATCAGGCTGTGTCCCGACACTCCGGGATTCGGAATTTTCCTGTTCCCAGAACCTGGGCGGGGGGGAGGTGGCCAGGATTTGGGTGGGATTTTGGGGGATCTTGGATCCACCTCTGGATCCCCAAAATTCCTCTCCAAAGGGTCTGGACCCCCGGGATCCACAGATTCCCTGGGAGTGAGGCCTGGGGACACCCGCGACCGTCGGGAATGACCAAGAGAGAGAAAAAGACAGAAAAACGTAGAAAAAGGGAGAAAAAAATAAGAGAAAAAGAGAGAAAAAGAAAAAGAAAGTCAGGAGTAGATAGAGAAAGAGAGAAAAATGGAGAAAGAAAAAAAGAGAAAGAAAATAGAGAGGAAAAGGGAAAAAGACCCAAGAAAGACGGGAAAAAGAACCCAAAAAAGACGGGAAAAAGAAAAAAAGACGGGAAAAAAAGAAAGAAAGACAGAAAAAGGGGAGGGGTCTCCGCTGCCCGGGCATCCCCTCAGGGGGGGCCCTCTCCCCTTTTCCCTCCCGTTCCCACCCTCGGATTTTTGCCCTTCCCGGCCCCCCCGCGGGCACCGGGGGCGTTGGGGGCGTTGGGCCGGTGCCGCTCGCGCCGGGCGGTTGCGGCCGCTCCGGCCCCGGGGCCTCCGCCGGTCCGGCCCCCGCTCACAGCCCCGGTCGCGACACCCGCGGCCCCGCGATGGCCGCACGCGACAGCGACCCCCGCCCGGGATCCCCCGCCCGCGATCCCGGCGACAGCCCGGGGTCCCCTCGCCCTCCTGGGGCCGCCGCCCCGGGGTCCCTCGGCCCCAACCCCCCCGCTGCCCCCCGGCCGCCCCAGGGCCGGGCCCGGCGGAGGCTCCGGAGCCGCTCCGGGGCTCGGACGCCGCTCGGGGAGCGCCGGGTGCGGGGCTTTGGGCACCGGGGGGGCACCGCGGGGCACCGGGCAGGGCGGGAGCGGGCGTGGGGTGGGGCCGAGGACCCCCCCGGCCGCCCCCGGCTCCGTCCCGGGGCTCTCACAGGGAGGGGACAGATCCTGGTGGCCACAGGGAGGGGACAGGGCCCGCTGCTGGCACGTCCCGGTGGCCACAGGGAGGGGACAGGGCCGGCCCTCGGTGGCCGCGCTGCTGCTGGAGCTGGAGCTGAGGCTCCGCGGGTCCCTGAGCCCCCTTCCCCACAGCAACCCCCGGCTGGGGGGGATTTTGGGGTTTTGGGGGACTTTGGGGTGGTTTGGGAGAATTTGGGGAGGGTTGGGGTGATCTGGGGGGAATTTGGGGGCTCACCCCATCCTTTCCCGCAGCCCTCGGGCCCCTCCAGCCCCATCGTGATGCTCCGGGATGTGAGGAGCGCCCCGGGACCGCTGCCCTCGCTCCGGGACAAACCCAAAACCATCCGGGTCATCACCAAGGACATGGTCCGGGAGCTCATGTGAGGCCGGGCTGAGCCCTGCGGGGATTTGGAGACCCTGCGGGATTTGGGGGACCCTGCGGGATTTGGGGACCCTGCGGGATCTGGGGACCCTGCGGGATCTGGGGACCCAGGGGTGTCACTGCGCTGTCCCAGAATCTCCAGGATCGAGGATGTCTGGTGGAAACAGGGTGAAAAACGTCCCCAGATGAGTCAGACTGGGCTGAAATTCTTTCAGCATTTGTATTTTGGGGTGCGAAAAAACCCCTCCCAGGGTTTTCCAGGAGTTCCTGGGATCCTAAATCCCATCCGGGTGCCACTTTTCCCCCTTTTTCCCCCTTCCTGCCCACCCCAAACCGGGTCTCCCAGCTCTTCCTGGGGTGACTTGGTGGCCGAGTGGGCACCGCAGGTGGCACTGGGAGCTGTCCCCGTGCCCCTGACCCCTGTCCTTGTCCCCACCAGAATTCCCAGGGACAGGGCCCCGGCGTCTCTCATCATCGGGAAAAAGGATTTTGAGCGGATCCAGGAATCCGCTCGGCCCCTGCCCCAGGAGGAGCGCGGGGAGCGCCTGAGGACCCTCAAATCCCGGCAGGACGCGGCTTTCGTGGGCATCTCCCGCTTTTCCTGATCCCCCTTTTCCCGCTCCCCGCTTGTCCCCAGGGGTGGTGGCTTCCCCCAGGGGGTCCCCGCTTTGTCCCCCACCTTTTGGGGCTCCAGGGAGGGCTGGGGAGGATCCCTGGAATCATCCCCAGCGATGCCACCGGTCCAAGGGCCCGGGGTGTGTGCCCGGGGGTGCGGGAAGGGGGGACCTGGCTGTGCCAGGGTCCCAGGAGTCCCTCGTGTCCCCTCTCTGTGCCAGGGCCACAGGATCCCGTGGTGTCCCCGGTCCCGGGATGCCGCGGTGTCCCCACCCCACGCCGGGAATGAGCCGCGCGGGTCCCCGGGAACGTCCCTGGGAATGTCCCTGGGAATGTCCCCGGGATTGGGCAGCGCTCGCTGTCCCCGCAGGAGTCCCTGCGGAAGGTCCGGAGCGCGGAGCTCAGAAGGGCCGAGCTGCAGGACAGGGGGGACCCGAGGAGTGACCGCGAGGAGGAGGAGAAGGAGAAGCCGGAGCGGCCGCAGCGGGCGAGGAAGGTGAGGCCGGGCTGGGAGGGATTTGGGGGGATTTTGGGAGCATTTTGGGGGGGGATCTGGGGGATTTTGGGGTCTCCACTCTGTCCTTTCCCGCAGCCCTCGGGCCCCTCCAGCCCCATCGTGATGCTCCGGGATGTGAGGAGCGCCCCGGGACCGCTGCCCTCGCTCCGGGGCAAACCCAAAACCGTCCGGGTCATCACCAAGGACATGGTCCGGGAGCTCATGTGAGGCCGGGCCGAGCCCTGCGGGGATCTGGGGACCCAGGAAGGAATTGGGGACTCAGGGGGAATTGGGGACTCAGGATAATTGGCCACCCAGGTGGGATTTGGGGATGCAGGGGACACTGGGAGCTGTCCCCGTGCCCCTGACCCCTGTCCTTGTCCCCACCAGAATTCCCCGGGAGAGGCCCCCGGCCTCTCTCATCATTGGGAAAAAGGATTTTGAGCGGATCCAGGAAGAGGCTCAGGGTCCGGTCCCGGAGCTCGCGGATCGGCTGAGGACCCTCAAATCCCGGCAGGACGCGGCTTTCGTGGGCATCTCTCGCTTTTCCTGCTTTTCCCGCTCCCACTTTTCCCACTCCCCCTTTTCCTGCTCCTCCTGTTTTTCCCACTCCCTGCATGTCCCCAGGGGTGGTGGCTTCCCCCAGGGTGTCCCCGCTTTTGTCCCCAGCCTTTTGGGTCCCCAGGATCCCTGGAACTGTCCCCAGGGATGCCACCCTTCTGTGGGTGCCCGGGGCTGTGGGAAGGGGCACCCATGGCCGTGCCAGGGCCCCGGGAATGTCCCCGGGATTTTCCCCAGGATCCCCGGGAATGTCCCCGCAGGAGGCGCTGAGCCAGGCCCGGAGCGAGGAGCAGAGGCGGGAGGAGCTGCGGGAGCCGAGGGACCGGAGGAGCGACCTGGAGCAGGAGATGGAGCAGGAAAAGCGGGAGCTGCTGGAGCGGGCGGCCGGGATGAGGCTGGAGCAGGAGGACGAGATGCGGGAGCTGAACTCGGTAGGGCCGGAGCGCTGCCCTTCTCCCTTTCCCTTTTCCCGCTCCCCTTCCCGGTGTCCCGATGCCCCGGTGTCCCGCAGCTGCTGCTGACCGCCAAGTGCAGCTCGATCCTGGACCATCAAGTGGCGGAGAAGCGGCTGATCCATGAGGAGCTGGCGGCGGAGGAGCGGCGGCTGAACGGGATCATGGAAGCGGAGCGGGAGAAGGGGCTGGAGTTCCAGGAGGAGCTGGAGCGCCGCAGGAAGCAGGAGCTCATCAGGTGCGCGGCTCCATCTTCCCTTTCCCCTTTTCCATTTCCCCTTTTCCCTTTCCCCTTTTCCCTTCTATTCCCTTCTATTCCCTTCTATTCCCTTCTATTCCCTTCTATTCCCTTCTATTCCCTTCTATTCCCTTCTATTCCCTTCTTTTCCCTTCTTCCTTTTCCCTTTTTTTTCCCCATTTCCCCTTCTTTTCCCTTCTTTCCTGCATTTTCCACTCCCGCATTCCCAGCACCAGGCTGGAGGTGCTCAGGCAGATGGAGCAGCACCGGGAGCAGCGGGCGCTGAGGGCTGAGCAGAAATTCCAGGAGGGCCGGAGGGTCCTGGAGCACCTGGAGCAGATGAAGAGGGAGGATTGGGAGGTGCGAGATTCCAGGGGGAATTTGGGAAGGGGTCGGAAGGGTTGGATCGGCCACGACTGAGGCTGGGGACAGCGCGGGGCAGGATCGGGGCTCTTGTGACCTTGGGGACGTGGTGGCATCGCCGGGAGGGGACAAGGAGCCACCGTGGCCTGAGGGAGGAGGAGGAGGAGGGAGAGGATCCCAGGGAATGGCAGATCCCAGAGATCCGGGCTCCCGGGGGTTGAAGGTCCTGAGGAGCGGGATCCCAAGGGATGGGGGTCCCAGGGCTTGGGGGTGCCAGGGAATGGGATTCCCCTGGGAACGGGGCGCTGGGCTGACGGGTCCGTGTCCCCGCGCGGTGTCCCCAGGCCTGGCAGCGGCAGCAGCGGCGCAAGCAGCAGCTCTGGGCCGAGATGCGGCGCACGGACAGCGAGAACCGGCGGCTGCGGCAGCGCGAGAGGGACCGCGACCGGCGCGACGAGCAGCGGGCCCTGGAGGAGCAGCGGCTGAAGGGGGTGAGGGCAGGGCTTTGTCACCTCCCGGGGCCTGTCCCCCGCTGTGGCCCTGTCCCCAGCGGGTGGCCCTGTCCCCGGTGTCCCCGCAGGAGCGCGAGGCGGCGCTGGAGGCGGAGCGGGCGCGGGTGCGGCGGGAGCGGCAGCGGGAGCTGGACCGGCTCCGGGACATGCAGGAGCGGGACCGAGGCTGGCAGGAGGCGCGGGTGGGTGGCACCGCCGCGGCGACAATGCCACCACCACCCGTGTCCCCAGCCCGGCAAAGGGCGCGGGGAATCTGTGCCCACCCCGGGGCTCTGTCCCCACCCCGGGGCTCTGCCCCCGCGTCGGGGCTCTGCCCCCGCGTCGGGGGATGTCCCGGAGCGGTGGCAGCAGGGACAGCGCCAGGGCCGGGCACTTCCAGAGCTGTCCCCAGGGCAGCCTGGCACTGTCCCCAGGGCAGCCTGTCGCTGTCCCCAGGGGGAGCCTGTCGCTGTCCCCGGTGTCCCCTGTCGCTATCCCCAGTGTCCCCTGTCGCTGTCCCCGGTGTCCCCTGTCGCTATCCTCGGTGTCCCCTGTCGCTATCCCCAGTGTCCCCTGTCGCTGTCCCCGGTGTCCCCTGTCGCTATCCCCGGTGTCCCCTATCGCTGTCCCCGGTGTCCCCTGTCGCTATCCCCAGTGTCCCCTGTCGCTGTCCCCGGTGTCCCCTGTCGCTATCCTCGGTGTCCCCGGCGCTGTCCCCGGCGCTGTCCCCAGTGTCCCCCGGCGCTGTCCCCGGTGTCCCCTGTCGCTGTCCCCCGTGTCCCCTGTCGCTGTCCCCGGTGTCCCCGGCGCTGTTCCCTGTCGCTATCCCCTGTGTTCCCGGTGTCCCCGGCGTCCCCGGCGCTGTCCCCAGTGTCCCCCGGCGCTGTCGCCGGTGTCCCCTGTCGCTATCCCCGGTGTCCCCGGTGTCCCCGCAGGACGCGCTGCGCGCACAGCGCGCTCAGGAGGCGGCGGAACGCGCGTGGCGGCGCCGGGAGCTGGAGCGGGAGCGGCGCCGGGCGGGGCTGGCGCGGGAGCTGCAGCGCGGGCGCGGCGAGCAGGTGGCACTGCGGCGACAGCAGCTGGCACTGCACCTGGAGCAGGAGCGCCGCGACTTCCTCACCCTGCTCAGGTGGGGCGCGGGCTGGCACGGGGACAGCCGGGGGCAGCCCGGGGGCTGTGCCAGGCGTGGCGGCGTCCCGGAGCCGGGTGTGACCAGGTGGTGCCGGGGACACCAGTGCCAGCCCGGGGGCTGTGCCAGGCGTGACCAGGGGACCGTGGCGACGTCCCCGTGCCACCCTCTGTCCCGCAGTGGCCACCAGGAGCAGCTGGCACGGGAGCAGCAGGAGCAGGAGCGGCGGGAGCGGGCACGGCGGGAGCACGCCGAGGCGCTGCGGGGACAGATCCGCGAGCTGCGACAGCGGCGACAGCGCGACAGAGCCGCGGCCATCGAGGAGGGACAGCGACAGCTGCGCGAGGCGCGGGAGCGCTGCCAGCGCCTGGCACAGATCGGGCAGCAGAAGCTGCAGCGCCTCAGGTGCGGGGGCCGGCGGTGCCACCTCCTCTGTCGCCTCCCCCGTCACCTGTGTCACCTCCCCTGTCACCCCCGCAGGGACACCGGAGTGCCCGACAGATACTGTGCCCGCGTGGAGAGGAAAGCCTGGGCCACGGCCAGCGCTGCCGCCTCCTGATGCCACCCGGGCGCCACCGTGCCACCTCTTAATGCCAACCCAGCCGCCTCCTGATGCCAGCCCTATTCCCCAGGGATCTGGGCCTCTATTTCCCCTTTTTTATCCCTATTTTTAACCCGGTTTTTATCACTTTTCACCCATTTTAATCTATTTTTAGCCCCGTTTTTGAATCTGTATTTTAACCCGGTTTTAGCCATATTTTAACCCAATTTTCATCGATTTTTAATCCGATTTTTAATCTATTTTAACCCATTTTAATCCATGTTTTTAACCAATTTTTATCTGTTTTCACCCACTTTATCTCCATTTTAACCCATTTTCTCCCTATTTTTAACCCATTTCTGTCCCCATTTCCCCCATTTTATCCCTATTTTTAACCCTTTTAAACCCTTTTTTATCCCTATTTTAAACCCATTTTCTCGGTTTTATCCCTATTTTTAACCCATTTTCATCCCTATTTTAAACCCTTTTTTAACCCAAATCCCCCTCAATTTTGGGGTCATGGGGGGATGCCAAAACGGATCCAGCAGAAGCCGAAGCAACCCCAAAACTGGGAAAATCTCCCTGGAAAATTTGAATTTCTTCCATTTTTATTCTTAATTTTGTCCTTCCCGTTCATTTTTCATCCTGTTCCCTTTTCCGGGAGAATTTCCTCCCAAAATTCGGGATTTCTGGGGCCTCCCAAGAAAGGATTTTTAGGGGAAGCCCCAAACCGGAGAACCCCATTCCTAAATTTCTGCCGTTTTCACCAAAAATCTCCGGTTTAGTCCCAATCCCGGCGTCCCCCAGTGCCACCCGGTGCCACCCCCAGCGCCACCCGGTGCCACCCCAGTGTCACAGCACGTTCTCGTAGATGTCACCGCCGTCCCCTGGGTGCCAGCGAGGTCCCGGCAGCTCCGCGTAGGTCACCTGGGGGGCCTCGGGGGTGGCACCTGGGGACCCTGCAGGAGACACCGGTGCCACCCAGTGCCACCCGCGGGTGCCACGTCCCTGTCCCCAACCCCGCACTCACCCCCTGGCCTCTTGGTGGGCACCACGTAGGTGTAAAACACCTCCCCCTCCTCGGGGGGCACCGGGGAGGTCCTGTGGGGACAATGGGGACGACGGGGTGACCTCGGGGCGGCGTTTGGGGACACGGGGACACCCCCAGACCCCTCCCCCACTCACCTGTCCTTCGGCATCCCGGGGGCTGAAGGAAAGAGGGAGGGGGTGACAATGGGGTCAGAGGGGTTGGGGACACCCTCAGGGGACCCCAAAATCCCCCCGAGCACCCCCAGAAAGCCCCGAAATACAAAAAGAAATCCTAAAATCCCAACCCCCACCCAGGACCCCCCAAAAAGCCCTAAATACCCCAAATTTTCCTTGATATCCCAAATTCTCCCAGATCCCCAACCCCCCACGGAATCCCCAAAAGCCCAAAAAGTCCTTGAAATCCCAACCCCATTGCAACCCCAAGCGTCCCCAGGACCCCAAAACCCATCCAGGACCCCCCCAGCGCCCCCAAAAAGCCCCGAAATACCCACAAAAACCCCCTAAAATCCCAACCCTCTGTGACCCGAAAACAACGCCGGGACCTCAAAACCCCCAAAGGACCCCCAAAAGGCCCCCAAAATACCCCAAAATTCCTTGTAATCCCCTGTGCCCCCATTGTCACCCACCCCGGCGGTGCCACCGGTGCCAGCCCACGGCGGCACCCACGAGCAGGACCAGGGACAGGAGGGACCCGCCAACCCCTGCGGCCACTGCTGGGGACAAAGGGGACACTTCGGGGTCACCCGGCGGGCTGAGCCCCCCACAGTGACCCCCGGTGGTGCCACCTGTGCCCTGTCCCCTCCGTGTCACCGCCAGGGCCAACCCGGCGGTCCGAGCCCCCCGCAGTGACCCCGAGTGAGCCCACCTGTGTCCCCGCGTCCCCGCGGTGTCACCGTCAGTGCCAGCTCGGGGCTGAGAGCCTGGAACACGCGGTGCCCGTCCTGTCCCAGCTGGTTGGTGGCCACGCACTGGTAGGTGCCGGAATGTCCCACATGGACGTCCCCGAGCTCCAGGAGGGGACCCCGGGCCACCTCGCGGCCGTTGCGCAGCCAGGTGAAGGTGACAGGGGCTGAGCCCACCTGCACCGAGCAGCGCAGGGTCACGGGGTCACCTGCGCGCACCGGCTGTGCCAGGGCACCGGGGCTGATGGTGGCATTGGCCACGGGCACTGTGGGAACACAGATGGGGCTGGCACCTGGCCAGGGGGGATGGGGATGTGGTGGGTGGGGTCACCCCATTCCTGAGGGTCCCGCTCACCCAGGACGGTGACATTCAGGGGGACACTCTCGGCCACGCTGTCCCCGTCGCTGGCCCTGCACTGGTAGTGGCCGCTGTCATTGTCCCCAACGTGGCGCAGCTCCAGGTGGGGGCCGGTGCCCAGCGGTGCCCACGAGTCCCCCCGGTGCCAGGAGAAGGACAGGGGACCTGTCCCCGCGGCCACGGCGCAGCTCAGCACCAGGCGGTCCCCCAGTGCCACCTGTGCCCCGGGGGGCTGCGCCGACACGGACACCCCCGAGAGCGGGACCCCTGCGGGGGGAGGGGGACACCAGGGGACAGTGAGGGACGCGGGGAGGGTTGGAGAGGGGCGGGAGGACCCCAGGGAGGGAGAGGGGGGCGCAAAGCTGGGGGGGGCTTGGAAAGGGACCCCAAGGATGGATGGGGGTTTCAGGGAGGGGACACCTGGAGAGGGATGGGGGGGACACCAGGGAAGGTGTGGGGGCCCAGACGGGGATGGTGGGACCTGGGGACCGTGGGGGGACCTCAGAGAGGGGTGGGGGAGAACCCAGGGAGGGGTGAGGGGACCTGGTGACGAATGGGGGGACCGGGGGCAGGGACCCGGCTGGATGGGGGGACCCAGGAAGAGACTCGGGAAAGGATGAGGGGACCTGGGGCAGGGCTGGGGGACCTGGGGAGGGACCCGAGAAAGGATGAGAGGACCCGGGGCAGGTGTCAGGGGTGGATGGGGGTCCCCAGGCAGGGCTGGGGGTGCCCAGGCAGGGGTCCCGTGGCGGCTGTCGGGGCTCCCCGCGCCCATCCCCGCACTCACTGCGCACCGTGACGCGGAGCCGGGCGCTGCTCTTCCGCACGGCCCCCCACTCGGAGCGCACCTCACAGCTGTAATTCCCCGAGTGGGAGACCCCCACGGCGGGCAGCAGGAGCTGCGGGGACCCCTGCGGGCCCCCCACCAACTGCCCGTCCCGGTAGAAGAGGTGCAGGAGGGGGGCTCGGGGCCGCAGGGGGCTGGGGGTGCTGAGGCAGCTGAGATTGAGGGGGGAACCCTCGGTGGGCTCGGGGGGACCCTCCAGCACCGGCACCGGGAACAGCTCTGGGGATGAGACGGGGGTCACACCGAGTCCCCGGGGAGGGGCTGTGCGGGTGTCGGGGTGGCGGCGGTGGGGTGCTCACCGTGCACTGTCACCGTCACCGGCTCCGACACCTTCAACGTTTGTCTCATCCAGTCTTCCATCCGGCCCCTGCAGCGGTAGCGGCCGGTGTTGTTCAGCTGCAGAGGGGACAGGAACAGCTCGGTCCCCCAGGGGGACCTCCCCAGATCGTTCCCGTCACGGTAGAATTGCACCTCGGTGACCAGTTTGTCCTGCCAGCTCCGGCAGCGCAGTTTCACCTCGTCCCCCTCCAGCAGCGCCCGCGCCGGCACCTGCAGCACCAGCCAGTCTGGGGGACAGGGGGGTCCCGTCACACCCTGGGGATCCGTGGGGTCCCGATGGCACCGGGACGCAGGGATTGGGTCACAGCCAGCGCACCAGGGGTCCCCAATTCCAATACGGGGCTCCGCTCGCCCTGGGATGCTCTGGGATGTCCCCGTGTGCAGGGGACGGGCTCTGGTCACACCAGGGGGGTGACGCATGGAGCGGAGCCCACCCAGAGCCCTCGGGGACCCCGCGGGTGCCAGGCTGGGGACACCCAACCCCCCTCACCATTGGAGACGCTCACGGTGGGGCTCAGCCCGGTGTCGGGTCTGTCACACTGGTAGGTGCCACTCTGGGTGACAACGATTCGGTCGGGTCCCTTCTGCCACCAGCGCTGCCCGTCCTTGTACCAGGTGGTGGCAGCGGCGGTGCCCGAGCCCTGGCAGGTCAGTGTCACCCGGTCCCACAGCACCGGCGGCGTCCAGGGGGGCTGCACGAGGAGCTGGGTGGTCTGGGCGCCTGCGGGTGACAGGGGACACCAGCCTGCCAGGGCCAGCGCGGGATGGGGACAGCGGGGCGGGGACGTGGCATCCCCCCGAGGACTCACCAGCGAGGCCGAGGGTCTGGGCTGGAAGGGAGAAGGGACAGGGCTGGGTGGGGGTGGCACCGCAGGGACAGCGGCACCCGGGGGCGGGGTGTGGGGCTGTCCCCGAGCTGTCCCCGTGGGGACACCGGTGCTTGTGGGAAAGTGCTCGGGGACAGTCCCCAGCAGGTCTGGAGAGGCTCCCAGGGGACAGCGCTGCGTCGCAGCCGCCCACGCGCCACATCCAGGTGGCACGGACGCCTCGGGGACGGGGACACCGCGGCCACCCCGGGCTGAGGCAGGACACGGGGACACTGTGACCAGCCCGGGCACGGGGACACCACGGCCCCCCCCGTGCTGGCACAGGTCACCCCCCCAGCCCCACGGCCACACCCCCATGGCCCTGTCCCCATGGTCCCATTCCGACGGCCTCTGTCCCCACGGCCCATCCGCATGGTGCCTGTCCCCTTGTCCCTGTCCCTGCACTCCTGTCCCCCTGTCCCTGTCCCCACAGCTGCCCCAGCCCCAAGGTGCCAGACCCCGCATCCCTGCCCCACGGGGGTGATGGTGGGGACATGGGGGGGACATGGGGATCCCAGGACTGGGGGGTCCCAGGGGATGTCGGAGCCAAGGGTGGGGGTCTCCATGGGTGGTGTGGGGGTCCCAAAAGCCCAGTGTCCCCCTGTCCCCATCCCAGTCCCCATCCCTGCCCCATCCCTGTCCCCATCCCTGTCCCCATCCCTGTCCCTGTCCCCATTCCTGTCCCCATTCCTGTCCCCATCCCTGCCCACATCCCTGCCCCCCATCCCTGTCCCCATTCCTGTCCCCATCCCTGTCCCCATCCCTGCCCCCCATCCCTGTCCCACCCCTGCTCCATCCCTGTCCCCATCCCTGTCCCCACAGCCACCCCACAAGCCCGGTCACACCGGGGCCACACTGGCTCTGTCCCCCACTGGCTCTGCTGGCCTTTGGGACATCAGGGGACCCCGCAGCCCCCTCTGCCCCCTCCCCACCGCTCTCTGCCTCACCCCACAGCAGCAGTGTCACCTTCCCGGCCATGCCGCTGTCCTCCGCCACCCGGGCTGGCTGTCACACACTGCCGGGGCCACTTGTCCCCTGGGTGGTGGCTCTTGAGAGGAAGGGGAAGGAAGAGAATTTACATCTCGTCCCACGTGTCGGGGACACAGGATGGAGGCTGTGTGGCAACAGCGTGGGGAGAGGCTGGGGACAGGGTGGGACACGGTGGGACACGGTGGGGACACAGCAAGGACACGGTGGGACACAGTGGGACACAGTGGGACAGGGTGGGACACGGTGGGGACACAGCAGAGACACGGGGGTGATGGTGGGGACATGGGGGGGACATGGGGGTCCCAGGACTGGGGGGTCCCAGGGGATGTTGGAGCCAAGGGTGGGGGTCCCCACGGGTGGTGTGGGGGTCCCAAAGGCCCAGTGTCCCCCTGTCCCCTCCCCAGTGACAGCAAAGTCCCTCCAGCTGAGCAGGGAGGGCCCTGCTTTCCCTTCCCCCCCCCATTTTTTGGGGCTCCCCAAACTTTGACAGTTCGGGGCTTTTTTCCTCTCTTTGTTCCCCTTTTTTGTCACTGGGGAGGGACTTCCCTTGGGAGTGACACTGCCCGGGGGGGACACTGGGGGACAGTTCTGGGGGCGGAGGGGGTGACATGGCCCGGGGGTGTCCCTGTCCCAGGGGTGACACAGCCCTGGGGGTCCCTGTCCCTGTCCCTGTCCCTGTGTCACCCTGGCAGTGACACCCCTGCACCCCTGGACCCTCTGGCCCTGGTGGTGACCCCTGGGCCCCCAGGACCCCTGGGAATGACCACGGGGCCCGTGGACCCCTGAGCCCCCCGGACCCCTGGTCCCTCTGAGCCCCCCTGGCCCCGGCAATGACCCCGGGGCCCCCCAAGTCCCAGCCCCGCCAGGCCTGGCCTCGACCCCCACCCCAGTGCTGGGGCCCACGTGCTGCCTTGCGAGGCGGTGTGACGTCACACCAGTGACGTCACCGCACAGCACCGCCGCCGACAGCGCCCCCTTCCTGTTCCCGGGGAAACTGCACCCCCTGTTTCCGTGGCAACAACACCCGCACATTCCCGTGGCAACAACCCCACCCCATTCCCACAGCAACAGCATCCCGTTTCCATGGCAACAGTCCCCATCCCCACGCCAACAGCTCCATGTCCCCACGCCCTCTGTCCCCGTTCCCATGGCAACAACACCCTCACATTCCCATGGCAACCCTCTCTCGTCCCCGTGGCAACACCCCCTCATTCCCATGGCAACCCCCCCCTTCCCACTCCCGCATCCCGATTCCCACGCCCACACCCCCAATTCCCGCGGTAACAGCCCCCCTGGTTCCCATGGTAACAACCCCCCGATCCCACAGCACCTGTACTCCCCATTCCCGCGGTAACAGCCCCTCCGTTCCCATGGTAACAGCCCCTCCTTCCCATGACAACAGCCCCCGTTCCCATGGCAACACCCCCATTCCCACGCCCACAGCGCATGCGCCGAACTCTCCCCGCCTCTCCCTCGCCCCGGACTACATCTCCCATCACCCCTCGCGGCCCGGGCCGCTCTAACGGCGCTGGGCCGCTCCGCGGACTCCATTTCCCATCGCACCCCGTGGCACGGGGGTGGGGGCGCGGGCAGCCCTACGGCGGCCGGCGCGGGCCCGGTCTCGTGACGCGCGCCGTGCGCGGAGGCCAAGATGGCGGACGAGGAGGGCGAAGCGCGGCCGGGGGCGCGGAACGGGGCCGGGGAGGGACCCCCGGGCGGGCCCCGCGTCGTCCGCATCGTCAAGTCCGAGTCCGGTTACGGCTTTAACGTCCGCGGGCAAGTGAGCGAGGGCGGGCAGCTGCGCAGCATCAACGGCGAGCTGTACGCGCCGCTGCAGCACGTCAGCGCCGTGCTGGGCGGAGGGGCCGCCGACCGCGCCGGGGTGCGCAAGGGGGACCGCATCCTGGAGGTGTGAGTACGGGGGGGCCGCCCACCCACAGCCCCCCGGCACCCGGCCCCGGGAACGCCCCGCGCACACACGGACACACCCGGGGAGGGCGGGCGTGGGGGTCCTGAGGGGGCTCTGAGGGGGCTGGGCAGGGATGAGGGGGCTCTGAGGGGTCTTTGGAGAGGTTTTGGGGGGTGCTGAGGGTCGTTTGGTGAGGGTGTCATGAAGGGGATTGAGACCCCCGGCTCTTGGTGGGGGTTTGAGGGGCCCTGAGGGGTCTTTGGGGAGGTTTGGGGGGTGCTGAGGGGGCTGAGGGTCCCTTGCTGAGGGTGTCGTGAAGGGGGAGTGAGACCCCCGGGCCTTGGTGGGGATTTGGGGGTCCTGAGGGGGCCCTGAGGGGGCTGAGGGCCCTTTGCTGAGGGTGTCGTGAGGGGGGGATGAGCCCCCAGCCCTTGTTGGAAATTTGGGGTGTCCTGAGGGGGCTCTGAGGGTCCCTTGGTGAGGTTCTTGTGAGGTTTGGGGGGTGTTGAAAGGGTCCTGAGGAAACTGAGGGTGAGGAGGGTTGGGACCCCCGGCCCGTGATGGGTTTTGGGGGGTCCTGAGGGCTCCGCGGGTCCTTTGGTGGGGGTTTCGTGAGGTTTGAGGGGGAAATGGGGGGGGTCCTGAGGGGGCTGCGAGTCCCTTGCTGAGGAGGGGGCTGAGACCCCCAGCCCTTGCTGGGAGTTTGGGGGGTCCTGAGGGGGCTTTTGAGGGTCCCTTGGTGAGGTCCTTGTGAGGTTTGGGGGATTTTGGGGGGGTCCTGAGGGGGTTGAGCCTCACTGGAAGTTGGGGGGTCCCGAAGAGGGGGGGCTGAGCCCCCCACCCCTCACCGGGGGTTTGGGGGGGTCTTACGGGAGCCTCTAAAGGGGGAACCCTTGGATTTGAACATGGGGATCCTCCTGGGGAGGCCGGAGGGGCATTTTTAGGGATAAACCCCTTGGGTTTTTAGGGATAAAGCTCCCGATCCTGGATCCCTGCATCTTGTGCTCTCCAGCTGCTGCTTTTTTTGCCGCCCCAAAATTGTAACTTTGACCTGGAAAACGCCTTCCCGTGGGAATATTCCCGCTGTGTGGAAACTCATTTTCCCCCCCAAACCTAAAAATCCTGAGACTTTCGGGCTGAAATCCCTCAAATCCCGGCGTAGGGGTTGGTTTTGAGGGATCCCTCCGGATCCTCCGGCCGTTGCACTTCGCTCCGGGCGGGTTAAGTCCAATTACTGATTAATTCCAGGGATTTCCAAGCTGCAGGAATGCTTTGCTGCCAGCTCGGGATGTCCGAGGGGTGTGAGGAGCTGTCGGGACCCGCCCGTGGCCGGTGAATCCCGCAGGAATCCCGGCTGGGATTTGGCTCTGTCCCAGCTGACCCAAATTCCCGATCCTTTGATTTTTCCGTGCGGGAGAAGCGCTGGGAGCGGGGGGGAATTCTGCACCTGGATGAGCCAAGTTGAGGGAGCAGCATTCCCAGGCTGGGGGGGGAAGGGGTTTTGGGGGCGTTGGGATGAAATTTTCCCTCGTTTTGGGGCGTTTTCGGGAATATTTCGAACGCCGGGTTTGGGGTCAGAGGGAGGTTCGGAGCCTGGTGGTGGAATTCCGGGATTTTGTGGCCGGTGCCAGGTGAGGACCCGGGGCTGTGAATTAATTAAGCCGTGAGGTTAATGATGCTTAATGATGGTTAACGAGGAGGGTTTGCCTGGGGTCTCCAATTCCTGGTATCCCTATGGAAGCTGGAAAAATTGGGAATTTCCTCTTGGTTTCCCCATTTATTTCCTGGGAAAAGTGGCTTTAATTTGTCCCTGTGTCTTGTACGTTCCAATATCCCGATATTCCAATATTCCAATAGCCCTGTATTCCAGCATTTCAGTATTCCAGTATTCCTGTATTCCAGTAATTCAGTATTCCAACAGCCCTGCATTCCTGTACTTCAATATTCCTAAATTCCATTATCCCTAAATTCCAATATCCCCGTATTCCCGTATTCCATTACCCCTAAATCCCGGTATTCCAGTACCCCTGCATTCCAACACCCCTACGTTCCCGTTTCCCCTATATTCCCACATTCCAGCATCCCTCTTTTTCTACATTCCCACATTCCCACCTTCCCCTGCACAATCCTCCCCAAACACCCAGCCCCACCCCCCGTTCTCCTCGGATCCCTTGAAACCCCAACTCCTGGAATTGCAGCCCCGGCGCGGCCGGAGGAGCAAACAATAACCCGGCATTCCCAGAATAGCTCCGATTTCCCTTCCTCCCGCCGGGAGCAGCGGGAACGGCCCGGGAGAGGGGGGGCCCATCCGCATCCCGGTTCCTCCGGAGCGCCCAGGGCGGGGAGCTCCCGGGAGGAGCTGCCGGGCGGATCTGGGGTGTCTCGGGGGCGTTTATTCCCTGCGGGATTCCGTTCCCACCTCCTGGAATTCCCGGCAGACCGCCCGAGGAGGGGAGTTCTTGAGCGAGGAGGTTGTTCTGCTCCTGAGGAATTCCTGCTGGGATTTCAGGGGATGTCTGGGATGTGGTTGCTCACCTGTGGCTCTGGCACTCCACAGCTCATCCCTATCCCGGAAAAGCCTGAGACCTCCCATCCGAGCGTGTTTTCCATGAAAAATCCCCTCTTCCTGATCCTCATCCGATGCTCCAGGTGCTGCCTGGATGCTCCTGTGCTCGCTCCAGGTCCTTTTTCCATCCCTCCCTCCCGGGTCCCGCATCCGGCTCATCCCTGTGCCTTCCCGAGGCTCTGGAACACTCCGGAATCCCCGAGGGCATCAGAGACGGACGGCGGGAGCCAACTGAGCTCTTGGTTAGCGCCCGGAATGCTGATCCTGATTAATCCGACCGGGAAGAGGAGCTCCGGAGCTGCCTGGGAAATGACGGAACAGAGGAAAAAAGGGATTTATCCCGAACGTTGGGTGGGACAATGGCCGGGTTTAGGTGGGATGGGCAGGGCTGGGGGATCCTGGATCCCACCAGACTCGTTCCTGTGGTGGGGAAACCTCCGGAATGGGTGCGGCACCGGGAAGGAGACAGGTTTTGATGGAATAACCCCCGGAATCGGCGTCTTCCCAACGTTTATGTGCCAGGCCAAAGGCTTTTCCCTCGGGAGATGGGATTTTCCATCCCTCCGTGGGCTCAGGTCCCATTTCATGGGATGGGAGAAGCCGGCTCTGCCTTGGAAAAGTCCGGAATGGTCTCTGTGCCGGAGGCGGGAGCTGCTGGCTCAGCGCATTCCCGGCGCTGCTGGGAATTCACTCCGGGAATGGGCAGCGGGAATTTCCTCATCCGGAGGCTCTGAGTGGGGTCTTCAGCCTTGGAAAACTTAGGGAGTGGATTGGATCAGCCTGGAAACCCTAAAATCCCTCTGATCAGCAGCTGATTCCTCTTCCTTTCCTCTGGAATTCCTCGGATCCTTCATCCACCCCATCCAAGCACAGAGGTCTCCATCCCCAGGAATCTCCTTCCCCACTTCCCTGGCAGACCCAGAGCCGGGGGATTTTCCACAGTCCTGGCGGAAAGTGACTCATTCCCTGTCGGAACGGGAGCCCCGGAATGTTTTCCATGTCACGGGGCCCTTGCTCACCCATCCGTGTCGGCGTGATGGGAATTCTGCTTCATCCGTTCTTCCTGAGGAGGATTCCCGGATCCCAGGATCTCCTGCCCTTTCCCAGCAGCTTCCCCATGGAGGATTCCTGGATCCCAGGATCTCCTGCCCTTTCCCAGCAGCTTCCCCATGGAGGATTTCCAGATCCCAGGATCTCCTGCCCTTTCCCAGCAGCTTCCCTATGGAGGATTCCCAGATCCCAGGATCTCCTGCCCTTTCCCAGCAGCTTCCCTATGGAGGATTCCCGGATCCCAGCCCAGCTGCTGTCGGAGGAGACGTTTTCCACGCCGCCTTCCACAGATTCAGGGAATTTTGAGGATGGACTGAGGAGCTTCTTCCCAGCTCTGTGGAAGAAGGGGGCTGGGAGCATTTGGGAGCCCCTGGAAGAGGAATTCCATGAGAAATCCAACCAGCTCCAAGGAATCCCGAGCTTTTCCCACTGGAATGAAAGGGAAGGAGACTCCCCCATCCTGCAGCGGGAAGTGCCGGAAGCTCCCGCTCCGGAGGGGGAGCCCCTTCCGCATTCCCAAAAAAAAAGGGATTTATCGGGGGAGGTTGCCCCTGGAATGTTGCTGGGAATGGCTCTCCTCGGTTTCCCATCCCATGGAAAAGGATCCCTTGGATCGGGTGTTGTCTGTAGGATCGGGATGTCCTTTCCGGGGGAACCCAGCTCCCCTCACATTCCCCGGATTCCCTCAAGGATCCTTTTCCAGCTCCAAGCAGAGCCAGAAGCTTGAGGAGCATCCCGGTGTCCCTTTTTCTTGGGAAAAGGCTCCCGGATCCCGCGGATCCGCGGCTGCTGCGCTTCCCTCCTGGATTTGACATTCCCTTCCTTCCTGGATTCCAGCCTCGGTTGCCATGGTGACTTTATCCCAAAGTTCTGACACCTTGAAGACATGAGCAGGGAAGCATCCGAGCTTGGGAAGACCCTCTGGGAGCGATGGAGAGCCGGGATTTTTGGGAATAAAACGATGCCTTGTGGGAATTCCGGGTCCTGTCCGTGCCCCTTCCCAGAATTTCAGAGAGAAAACATCCAAGGGTTGCTCCGTTACCCCTTTTCCTTGGAATAACACAGGAGCTCTGAGAGGTTTGGATGGCTCTGGGCCGTGCTGGAGCTGGAGGAAACTTCTCCAGCTGCTGGAAAAGTTGGGATTTTCAATCCTGGATCCCTCACCCGGAATTTTCAGTGCAGATCTGACCTTTCCGGGGTGATTCCCGTGAGGGAAAATTCCATAAAAAGGGATGGATGGGAGCAATGAGAGCTGGGGATGGAAGGCCAAATCCCACGAGGGATCCTGGGAACGGGAGAAGGACAACTCCAGGGGTTTTGGTGGAGAAATTCCTCAGTGGGAATCGGGAAATCCCTCAGCTCGTTTGTTCCGGGCTCATCCCAGAGGACTTCTGGGGAAGGGATCCCTCGTCTCCGAGGCAGCTGGGGAATGTCTTGGGAATGGGGACGGGGAGGACTCAGGCGATGGAGCTGAGCTGGGTGGGGAGGAGGAGCTGATCCTGGCCGTGCTCCCGGAGCACGTTGGGATATCTGAAATAATTTGGAATACTTGGAATACTGAAAATAATCAGAACATCTGTGTTGGAATATTTGGAATGTTTAAAACACTTGGAAATTCATCGGAATATTTATTTATACTCGGAATATTGAAAATAGTTTGGGAATACCTACATTGGAGCATTCGGAGTATCCGGAATATTTAAAATAACTCCAATTTAAATTTAAATTTAAATTAACTCCCATTTAAATAAACTTATATATTTAAGTGCACTTAGCATTAATTTTAAACATTCCGAACTTTTTAATACTCCAGGTATTTTTAATGTCCCGAACATTTTCCGTATCCCGAACATTTTCCGTATCCCGAACGTTTTCCGTATCCCAAACATTTTCCGTATCCCGAACGTTTTCCGTATCCCGAACGTTTTCCGTATCCCAAATGTTTTCCGTATCCCGAACGTTTTCCGTATCCCGAACATTTTCCACACCCCAAGTATCTTTAAGCACTTAAGGAATTTGACCGAAGCAGCGGAGCCGCATCCCCGCTCCCCCACAGCTCAAAGCCCCGAGCCCAGCGGGACGTGGCCCCGAATCCGTCGGTGGGAATCCCGCAGGGATCTGGGCCTTTCTGCTCCCGCCAGGAACGGGGTGAACGTGGAAGGCGCCACGCACAAGCAGGTGGTGGATCTGATCCGCGCCGGCGAGAAGGAGCTGGTGCTCACCGTGCTCTCGGTGCCGCCGCACGAGGCCGAGAGCCTGGAGCCGCCCGAGGAGCCGCTGGGCCAGGCCTTCTACGACTACAGCGAGAAGCAGGCGGTGCCCATCTCCATCCCCACCTACAAGCACGTGGAGCAGAACGGAGAGAAGTTCGTGGTGAGGCGGCCGCGGCGCTCGGAGCGCGGCGGGAGCCCCGGGGCTGCGGGTTGGCTCCTTTGTGGGGAGGAGGGGATTGGTTTGCCCCAAAAATGGCAGGGGTTTCCCTCAAATTAGCAGGGTTTTGCCCTAAAATGGCAGGGGTTTCCCTCAAATTAGCAGGGGTTTGCCCTAAAATGGCAGAGGTTTCCCTCAAATTAGCAGGGTTTTGCCCTAAAATGGCAGGGGTTTCCCTCAGATTGCAGCGTTTTGCCCTCAAATGGCAGGGGTTTCCCTCAAATTAGCAGGGTTTTGCCCAAAATGGCAGGGGTTTCCCTCAAATTAGCAGGGTTTTGCCCTCAAATTAGCAGGGTTTTGCCCTAAAATGGCAGGGGTTTCCCTCAGATTGCAGCGTTTTGCCCTCAAATGGCAGGGGTTTCCCTCAAATTAGCAGGGTTTTGCCCTAAAATGGCAGGGGTTTCCCTCAGATTGCAGCGTTTTGCCCTCAAATGGCAGGGGTTTCCCTCAAATTAGCAGGGTTTTGCCCAAAATGGCAGGGGTTTCCCTCAAATTAGCAGGGTTTTGCCCTCAAATTAGCAGGGTTTTGCCCAAAATGGCAGGGGTTTCCCTCAAATTAGCAGGGTTTTGCCCTCAAATTAGCAGGGTTTTGCCCTAAAATGGCAGGGGTTTCCCTCAAATTGCAGCGTTTTGCCCCAAAATGGCAGGGGTTTCCCTCAAATTGCGGCGTTTTGACCTCAAATTAGCAGCATTTTGCCCTAAAATGGCAGGGTTTTGCCCTAAAATGGCAGGGGTTTCCCTCAAATTAGCAGGGTTTTGCCCTCAAATTAGCAGGGTTTTGCCCTCAAATGGCAGGGTTTTGCCCCAAAATGCCAGGATTTTGCCCAAAATGGCAGGGGTTTGCCCAAATTAGCAGGGTTTTGCCCAAAAAATAGCAGGGTTTTGCCCTAAAATGGCAGGGGTTTGCCCAAATTAGCAGGGTTTTGCCCTAAAATTAGCAGGGTTTTGCCCTAAAATGGCAGGGGTTTCCCTCAAATTAGCAGGGTTTTGCCCTAAAATTAGCAGGGTTTTGCCCTAAAATGGCAGGGGTTTCCCTCAAATTGCAGCGTTTTGCCCCAAAATGGCAGGGGTTTCCCTCAAATTGCGGCGTTTTGACCTCAAATTAGCAGGGTTTTGCCCTAAAATGGCAGGGTTTTGCCCAAAATGGCAGGGGTTTCCCTCAAATTAGCAGGGTTTTGCCCTCAAATTAGCAGGGTTTTGCCCTCAAATGGCAGGGGTTTCCCTCAAATTGCGACGTTTTGCCCTCAAATTAGCAGCGTTTTGCCCCAAAATGCCAGGATTTTGCCCAAAATGGCAGGGGTTTGCCCAAATTAGCAGGGTTTTGCCCAAAAAATAGCAGGGTTTTGCCCTCAAATTAGCAGGGTTTTGCCTAAATTAGCAGGGGTTTGCCCCAAATCCATCCTCACCCCAAAATCCCTCCTCATTCCCCAACCCCTCTTTCCACAAGGGTGAGCGCGGCTGAGCCGTGGCAAGCGTTCGGGAATTTTTGGGAACATTTGGGAACATTTGGTAATACTTGGGAACGTTTGGGAATTTCTGGGAATGTTTGGGAACGCTTGGGAATTTTGGGGGAACTCCTGGGAATGTTCGGGAACGTTTGGGAATTTCTGGGGAATTTCTGGGAACGTTGGGGAATTTCTGGGGAATTTTTTGGGAATGTTCGGGACTGCTTGGGAATTTCTGGGGAATTCCTGGGAATGTTCGGGAACGCTCCCCAGGTGTACAACGTGTACATGGCCGGGCGCCAGCTGTGCTCCAAGCGCTACCGGGAATTCGCCATCCTGCACCAGAACCTGAAGCGGGAATTCACCAACTTCACCTTCCCGCGCCTGCCCGGCAAGTGGCCGTTCTCGCTGTCCGAGCAGCAGCTGGACGCCCGCCGGAGGGGCCTGGAGGAGTACCTGGAGAAGGGTGCGGGATCGCCACGGGCGGGGTTCGGGGCTGGCGAGGGGGGGTTTCGCCCCGCCTGGGTGGGATTGGGGGGTGGAGCTCCTTGGATCCGCCTTGGAGAGGGTCTGGATCCGTGGGGGGCCACCAGGACATGGAACACGGGGAGGCAGCAGGGACAGGAGGGGAGCCGGAGGTGACCCAGGGACAGGAGGGGAGCCAGGGACAGGAGGGGAGCCAGGGACAGGAGGGGAGCCAGGGACAGGAGGGGACCCGGAGGTGACCCGGAGGTGACCCAGGGACAGGAGGGGAGCCAGGGACAGGAGGGGAGCAGGAGGTGACCTGGAGGGACAGGAGGGGACCCAGAGGTGACCCAGGGACAGGAGGGGACCCAGGGACAGGAGGGGACCTGGAGGTGACCCAGGGACAGGAGGTGACCCAGGGGACAGGAGGTGACTCAGGGGACATTCAGTCTCCTTGGAGAGGTTCTGGATCCATGGGGGGACACCGGGACGGGGGGACACCGGGACAGGGAGAACACGGAGTTAGCAGTGACCTGGGGACAGGAGGAGACCCGGAGGTGACCCGGGGCAGGAATTCCCCTCGGGACGCGCCGGGATGTCGGGAAGGGGATGTTGGGGTGCTCCGGAGGGGGACGTTGCTGCGGATCCCGGTGGCGGATCCCGGTGGCGGATCCCGGTGGCGGATCCCGGTGACGTCCTGCGTGTCCCGCAGTGTGCTCCATCCGGGTCATCGGCGAGAGCGACATCATGCAGGAATTCCTGTCGGAGTCGGACGAGGTGGGTGGCGTCATCCCGCGGAATTCCATGGGAAAAACCCCTTCCATGGAAGCGCCGAGGTGGGGAAACCCCTCCTGCCCACCCGTCCCCCAGGCCACCCCTGATCCGTGTCCCGAGTGCCGCATCCATGGGGTTTTGGGACAATCCCGCCCGTATTTTACGGGATTGAGGCGTGGCCCAACAATTCCATGGGAAAAAGCTTCCGAGGCCTTCCATGGAATGCCAGGGTTGGAAAAGCCCTCGGAGCTCCTCATATCCAGGTGTCCCCGAGGCCCCCCCCAATCCGTGTCCCCGAGTGCCACATCCGTGGATGTTTTGGGACAATTCCACCCGTTTTGGATGGATTTGATTCATCCCAAGTTCCCAGAATTCCTCCAAACCCCACAATCCTTCGGGATACAGGGAGCAGGCTGGGAATGAGCAGCTCAGGGGGGGCAGCCTGGGAATTCCAGAGGCTGAATCCATCTGGATCCTGAAATCCCCAATTTTGGGACAATTCCAGGGATGGAATTCCACCCCTGCCCAGGCCGCGAAGGAACGCCGGAATTCCGCAGAGGAATTTTCCCAAATATCCCACCCGGACCTCCCCTGGCACAACCTGGAGAAGAACCCAACCCCACCCCTCTTCCCGCTGCGGGATTTTGGAGGGATCCCAAATCCCCGGGGTGAAAACAAACGTGGGTTTGTTGACTTTTTTGGGGATTTTTCCCTTTTTCCCAGAATTACAACGGCGTCTCCGACGTGGAGCTGCGCGTGGCGCTCCCGGACGTCACCACGGTGACGGTGAGGGTGAAGAAGAACAGCACCACGGACCAGGTGTACCAGGTGAGCCCTTCCCACCCGCAGTTTCCACCCCTCACCTCCATTTTCCTTCCCCCCCGCCGGATTTTCCTCTTTCCCGCCTGGAATTTCCTCCTTTCCCGCCTGGATTTCCCCCACTTTTAGAGGATTTTAGGGATCAATTCCGGACCCTGGCCCAGGTTATCCCATGGGTTCCCCATGGATCCATCAGATCTGTGGATTTTAGGGAATAAAAGCACACAAGGGGGAGACCCTTTGGAAAAAGAAGCTCCAAATTTCCCTGGAAAAGAGCAGGAAGTCCAGAATCCCTTGGATAAACGGGATTTGGGCAGGCTGGGGACAAAACCCCTGGAATTTCCCGCTGACTTTCAACCACGGGATGATCCCCGGTGGGAATTTTCCCCTCGGGAATCCGAGCTGGATCGCAGCCTCAACCTCCCCCTGGGGACAGCTGGAAGAATGGGGGGAGAATCCCTAAAAAAACCTCCTCGAGAGCGGTTTTTTGGGAATTCCGGGGAGCTCTCGGGGGCGGGCGGCCAGCGCTCATCCCGCTTTCCCGGCGTTTCCCAGGCGGTGGCTGCCAAGGTGGGCATGGACAGCGTCACCGCCAACTACTTCGCGCTCTTCGAGGTCATCAACCACTCCTTCGGTGAGCGCCGAGCGCCGCGGGAGCCGGGCGGGAGCCGCAGGGATGGGGCCGTGGGCCGGGGAAAGGATCCCTGCGATCCAGGCCGATCCCAAGGGCGAATCCCAACCCAGGGCCGATCCCAAGGGCGAATCCCAACCCAGGGCCGATCCCAAGGGCGAATCCCAACCCAGGGCCGATCCCAAGGGCGAATCCCAACCCAGGGCCGATCCCAAGGCTGAATCCCAACCCAGGGCCGATCCCAAGGGCGAATCCCAACCCAGGGCCGATCCCAAGGGCGAATCCCAACCCAGGGCCGATCCCAAGGGCGAATCCCAACCCAGGGGCCGATCCCAAGGGCGAATCCCAACCCAGGGCCGATCCCAAGGCTGAATCCCAACCCAGGGCCGATCCCAACGCTGAATCCCAACCCAGGGCCGATCCCAAGGCTGAATCCCAACCCAGGGCCGATCCCAAGGGCGAATCCCAACCCAGGGCCGATCCCAACGCCGAATCCCAACCCAGGGGCCGATCCCAAGGCTGAATCCCAACCCAGGGCCGATCCCAAGGCTGAATCCCAACCCAGGGCCGATCCCAAGGGCGAATCCCAACCCAGGGCCGATCCCAACGCCGAATCCCAACCCAGGGGCCGATCCCAAGGCTGAATCCCAACCCAGGGCCGATCCCAAGGGCGAATCCCAACCCAGGGCCGATCCCAACGCTGAATCCCAACCCAGGGCCGATCCCAAGGCTGAATCCCAACCCAGGGCCGATCCCAAGGGCGAATCCCAACCCAGGGCCGATCCCAAGGGCGAATCCCAACCCAGGGGCCGATCCCAAGGCTGAATCCCAACCCAGGGGCCGATCCCAAGGCTGAATCCCAACCCAGGGCCGATCCCAAGGGCGAATCCCAACCCAGGGGCCGCCTCCGGGAGTTTCTGGGATAGTTCCTGGGATGGCAGCTCCACTCTGACCTGAGCCCTTGGGGTCATTTGGGAGCCATTTGGGAAGGTTTGGGGTCATTTTGGAAGGATTTGGGATCGTTTTGTAGGATTTGGGATCCTTTTGGAGGATTTGGGGGGTCATTTTGGAGGATTTTGGGGGTCATTTTGGAGGATTTGGGATCCTTTTGGAGGATTTTGGAGTTATTTTGGAGGATTTGGGACCTTTTGGAGGATTTTGGGGGGTCATTTTGGAGGATTTTGGGGTAATTTTGTAGGATTTGGGATCATTTTGTAGGATTTGGGAGAATTTTGGAGGATTTGGGATCCTTTTGTAGGATTTAGGATCCTTTTGGAGGATTTGGGGGGTCATTTTGTAGGATTTGGGATCCCTTTGGAGGATTTGGGGGGTCATTCTGGTAGACCTGGAGGTTCCGACGCCGATTTTTCGGCCGCCCTGGGATCCCCGCCGTCCCCACGGCCCGGCCTCGCCATTCCTGTGCTTTTCCCGGCTTTTCCCAGTGCGGAAGTTGGCTCCCAACGAGTTCCCGCACAAGCTCTACGTGCAGAACTACACCTCGGCCGTGCCGGGGACGTGCCTGACGCTGCGCAAGTGGCTCTTCACCACCGAGGAGGAGGCGCTGCTCAACGACAACGACCTGGCCGTCGCCTACTTCTTCCACCAGGTGCGGAATTCCCGCCCGGAATTCCCGGGGAGCGCCGGGGGAGGCCTCTGGGGAGCGCCGGAGTTGGGGCTCGGTGGGAAAATCGGGGAATTTTGGTTGTTTCCGGTGGGATCGAGGCAACCCCGAAGTTCTCGAGGCGCCCCAGGATCCCCCAGGTGAGGAGTTCCCAGCTGGAATTCCGCTGGAATGCACGTTGGCCTCAGGAAAGGTCGCCGGGAGGTGGCTGAGCCCGGGGGTCGATCCCGACTTTGGGAATTCCGCCCGTTTCTCATGGAATTCTCCCCGTTATCCCACCTGGCCCGACCTGGGGCCTGTTCCTCCGGTTGTTCCCTGGGAAAAGAGGCCGATCCTGCATTTTCCTGGAATAAAGGGATCTAAATGGATATAAAATTGATATGAAATCAGTGATTTTCCAGTGTTTGGTTTCCCAGCCTGGAATTTTCCCGGTTTCCTCCCTTTGGAAGTTGGGAAGGGGCTCAGTCCCGAAGGAAAATCCCCTTTCCCTGCTTTAAATGGGAAAACCCCTTTTCCCACCGACATTCCAGCGCCCAAGTCCCAAGCATCCCCAGCCTTCCCAAATGCATCCTCCCATCCCGAGGAACCTTTTCCCAAACTCCCTGTGGATATTCCAGCACCTCCCCGAGGCCGTTGTGGAACTGGGATGGGAAAACCCCACCTTGGAGCCTTTTTGGGGCTGGAATTTGGGATCAGAACCCCTGAGGGTGAAGCGGGAGCTGGCTCCTCCTCCAATCCCGAATTCCCGGATTTTTCCCGATTTTTCCCAGTTTTTCCCCCTCTTTCCAGGCCGTTGATGATGTCAAGAAAGGCTACATCAAAGCCGAGGAGAAATCCTACCAGCTGCAGAAGCTCTGCGAGCAGAGGAAGATGGTCATGGTGAGTGAGCCCGGCTGGGGCGAGGCTCTGCAATGGCTTATCCAGAGAATTCCTGGATTTCCCCACCCCTGGAAGTGGCCAAGGCCAGGTTGGGACAGTGGGAATGTCCCTGAATGTGGATTTTTAAGGATCTTTAAGGTCCTTCCAACCCAAATCGTTGCTGTGGATTCAGAGGGGATTTTAGGGATAAATCCTTTCCTGGGAGGAGCGGGGGAGGCCCTGGCCCAGGTGATTCCCTGGATCCCACATCCCTGGAAGTGTCCAAGGCCAGGCTGGAGCCACCTGGGATAGGGGAAGGCGTCCCTGCCCTTGGAATTGGGATGGGATCAGATGTCCCTTCCCACCCAAACCATTCCGGGATTCCCTGGGCCGGCTCCGATGGGATTTGAGGGATGAATCCCAGAGCCTGGGCCGGGTGATTCCACAGATTCCCCATCCCTGGAGCCACCTGGGACAGCGGGAATGTCCCTGCCCGTGGGATGGAGGTGGGATTTAAGGTCCCCTCCATCCCAACCATTCCGGGATCCCTCTGGGATCCGTATCCCGGCGAATCCCTGGAATTCTGTTCCCGCAGTACCTGAACATGCTGCGGACGTGCGAGGGCTACAACGAGATCACCTTCCCGCACTGCTCCTGCGACTCGCGGCGCAAGGGCCACGTCATCTCGGCCATCAGCATCCGCCACTTCAAGCTGCACGCCTGCACCGAGGAGGGGCAGCTCGAGGTACTCGGCATCCCCGGAATTCCGGCGGCGCCGGCCCCGACCCCGCGGCTTCGGATCTGCGTCGTCGCCGGGTTTCCGCTCCCGCGGGCTCCTCCCGGTTCCTCGGGGCTCACCCCGGGCTCCTCCCAGATCCCAGACCCCTGGGGATCCCGGATCCCCGACCCCACGCCTTGGATTTGCGCCTCTGTGGTGTCCCCAGATCCCCGGGACCATCCCCGGTGTCCCTGGGGTCATCCCTGACCTCCCTCCCTGGAGTTACGGCTGCCCCACGTCCCCACGTCCCCGGCGGCTCCTGAGGTCTCCGGTGGCGTTTGGGAAGCGCGGCCGTTGCTCTCCAGGATAATCTGGGAATCATCCGAGACAAATCCACCTCTCCCCTCACCCCCGGAGCGCTCCCGAGGCCTCCCCGATCCCGGCGCTCCCCCGGCGTTCCGGGGCTCCCCCCGTGCCCCGGCCCCGTTCCCGGCCCCATTCCCGGCCCCGTTCCCGGCCCACGCGGAGTCGGAATTCCCGCAGAACCAGGTGATCGCGTTCGAGTGGGAGGAGATGCAGCGGTGGGACACGGACGAGGAGGGCATGGCCTTCTGCTTCGAGTACGCGCGCGGCGAGAAGAAACCGCGCTGGGTCAAGATCTTCACCCCCTACGTGAGTGTCCCGATCCCGCCCGGAATCCCCGCGGCCGATTTTGGGAAGGGAGGAGCTGGGGGGGTGGTCCTGGAGGTCAATCCCGGGAGAGGCTGATTCCCGCCCGGAGCTCCTCCCTGCCCCTGGATCTCCTGGATTTCCCGGGATATTCCCGAGTTCCCGTTTTCCCCGGCAGTTCAATTACATGCACGAGTGCTTCGAGCGGGTGTTCTGCGAGCTCAAGTGGAGGAAGGAGGTGAGAATTCCCAACTTTTCCCTTCTCCAGGGGGTTCCCAGCAGGAACCGGGGCTCCTGGGCCTCAAGTCCGGCTCCCGCAGGGAATGCCCGGGGAATCCCGGGATGGGGAAAAGCAGGAGGGCTCCAGAGGGGAAAATGATTGAGGTGCAGCTGGAAAAAGGAGCTGCAGCTGTGGGGAAAATTCCTGGAGGGGGGAATGACCGGGATAAACCTGGGAAAAATCTGGGAAAAGCCACCTCATGGAGATGGGAATGAACTGGGATAAGAGTGGGGTAAGTGTGGGAAAAGCCTCCTGCAGGTGGGACTGGGATAAATCTGGGAAAAGCTTCCTGGAGGTGGAAATAATTGGGATAAATCTGGGATAAAAGTGGGAAAAGAGGGCCCCTAAAGCCCTTCCCAGCCCATTCCCGGGTTGGGATTTCCCCTGGAGCAGCTGATTCGGGAAGGGGGAGGTGTTTAAATCCTGGCTGCTCCTGGGGTTTTTTTGGGAAAACCGAAGCCTCCGTCCTTTTCCCGGGATCCCCGAGGGCAGGGAGGGAATCCTTCCCTTTTCCCATCCCGCTTTTGGGAGCTGGGAATTCTCTGGGAGCATCAAATGGGGCTTAACCCTGGGGCTGGGATAACCCAAGGCGGGTTTGAGGCATTCCCGGCATTCCCGGCCTCTCCTCCGTCCCGTTTTCCCAGAAATCCAATGGGAATTCCCCGTTCTCCGGGTTCTGCCGCCTTCACGTTGTCCCTTCTTCCTTCTTTTCCAGAACCTTTTCCAGCTGGTCAGGTCACAGCAAAGGGACGCGGCCACTTAACCCCGGCAGCTTTTCCATGAATCCCAAGAAATCCGTTATTGTATTAAAGCCCCCCCGAACTAAATCTCATTAATTCCAAATCCATTCGTGCCCGTCATCTTTATGGAATTCCAGAGGAAAAATCTGGGAAAAGTCGCCTGCGGGGGCTCCTTTTTCCCACTCGGATCCAGCTCCAGGCCGGGAATTTTGGGATTTTTTTTCTTTTTTTCTTTTTTCTTTTTTTTTTTTTTTTAACAACTGGAATTATAAAATCGGATTTTTCTGCCGGGTCGGAGGTGGGGAAAAAAGTGGGGAAAAAAAGCCAGGAAAAAAACCCTGGGAATGTTTAATTCCTGCCTGGGTATCCATGGGAATAATTCCTTTCCAGGTCCATGGGGTGGCTGCAGCTTTTTAAAGGGATTTTCCGCCTGTTTTTCCTCCCGATCCGGCTTTTTTTTAAGGACTGGAGAGGAAAAGAACCAGGAAAAAAAATCCCAAAGGAGTAGAATTCCAAGGAAATGCCTCTCCCGGCACAAGGATCCCTCTCCTGGCTTCGTATTCCTGTGTTTTTGGGGAATTTTGGGTGTTTTCCCAGGGAGTTGGGGATGTCTGGCTCCTTGGGATGGGATGCAGGCGATTCCAGGATTGCGGGTCCCAAGGCAGGAGCAGCTCCCGGGAGGAAAAATCACCTGGAAAAGCTGATTTTCCCTGGTTTTGAGCAGGATTTTTCCATGGATTGGGTGGATGTGCAGCTTCCAGGAGGAAAAACAACCCGGAAAAGCTGTTTTTTCTTGGTTTTAAACAGAATTTTTCCAGGATTTTGACCAGGATCCAGTGGCTGGGCAGTTCCCAGAGGGAAAAATCACCTGGAAAAGCTGTTTTTCCCTACTTTTGAGGTCTTTTCCATGGCTTGGGAGGAAAAATAGGGTGGAAAAGCCGTTTTTCCATTTTTAGTGGGATTTTTCCATGGATCTGCTCTCCAAGCAGTTCCCAGGAGGAAAAAGCACCTGGAAAAGCCGATTTTCCCTGGTTTGGGGCTGGCCCGGAGCTGGTTCCTCCGGCTCCCGCCGGGGTTTGGGGTGGATTTGGGAATATTTGGAACCAAAAACCCGGGAGGGGCGTCCTGGCCCCATTCCCGAGCCCTGGAATGAGCGGGAACGGCTCCGAAGTGGGATTTTCCCCAAAATCCCCGTTTTGGATCCCTGGAGCTGGGATGGGGGAGATTTTGGGGAGGGGGGTGAAATCCCAAATCCTCGGCTCTGGAGCAGCTGGGAGCTGGGAATAAATCCCGTTAATTGGATCCCTGTCATTAATTGGATTCCCGTTGTCCCCGGGAGCCCCGAGCCGGGAATGGGAGGGAAAACTGGGAGAGGTTTGGGATCCCCCAACCCCCCCTAAGACCAATTTGGGTAAAATCCCGGGAAAATCCCGATTTTGATCCCAAATTAAACCAGCCCCACATTCCAAGGGAGCGGAGGGAGCTGAAGTCTCTCCGGGGATTTTTTTATCCCAAAAAAAAAAAAAAAAAAAAAGAAAAAAACCCTGGAAAAAGGGAAAAATCGGTCAAAAAAAGCCCCCCCTGCCCAGCTTTTCCCATTTTCCCACTTCCAGCTGCTCCCGGCGTTCCCATTCCTCGGGAAAAGCCCCTTTAGTGTAATTAATTGTAACATATTCTTTTAAATAAATGGATTTATTGAGGAAGCCCCGCGGGGCCGTGGCCGTGCTCCTTCCCGCGAGGGGAAACTCCCCCTCCCCAGCCCGAAACCTGGGAGGAATCCAAGGCTGAACTGCGGGACTTCGGGAATCGGGTGGGTTTGAAGGGTGGTCTGAATTTATTGATTTCGACAGAAAAAAAAAAAACCAATTAAAAAAAGAGAGAAAAATGAAATTGGGACAAGAACCGCGAGAAACGGCAAAGAAACAAAGCCTCGAGGCCGGGGGGGCAGCGCCCCTCCCCCAACCCCCCCAGACCCCCCAAAATCCCCCCGAAATGGGGGGGACACCGAGGGGGCCCCACCCCTCCTTTATGTACAGCGGGGGGAGGGGGGGGGCTGAACCAGTCTGGGGGGGCTGAACCAGTTTGGGGGGGCTGAACCAGTTTGGGGGGACTGAACCAGTTTGGGGGGGCTGAACCAGTTTGGGGGGACTGAACCAGTCTGGGGGGGCTGAACCAGTTTGGGGGGGCCTGAACCAGTCTGGGGGGGCTGAACCAGTTTGGGGGGGCTGAACCAGTCTGGGGGGCCTGAACCAGTCTGGGGGGGCTGAACCAGTTTGGGGGGGCCTGAACCAGTCTGGGGGGGCTGAACCAGTTTGGGGGGACTGAACCAGTTTGGGGGGGCTGAACCAGTTTGGGGGGGCCTGAACCAGTCTGGGGGGGCTGAACCAGTTTGGGGGGGCTGAACCAGTCTGGGGGGCCTGAACCAGTTTGGGGGGGCTGAACCAGTCTGGGGGGGCTGAACCAGTTTGGGGGGGGCTGAACCAGTTTGGGGGGGCTGAACCAGTCTGGGGGGGCCTGAACCAGTCTGGGGGGGCTGAACCAGTTTGGGGGGGCTGAACCAGTCTGGGGGGGCTGAACCAGTTTGGGGGGGGCCTGAACCAGTCTGGGGGGGCTGAACCAGTTTGGGGGGACTGAACCAGTTTGGGGGGGCTGAACCAGTTTGGGGGGGCCTGAACCAGTCTGGGGGGGCTGAACCAGTCTGGGGGGGCTGAACCAGTTTGGGGGGGGGCTGAACCAGTTTGGGGGGGCTGAACCAGTCTGGGGGGGCTGAGCCAGTTTGGGGGGGGCTGAACCAGTTTGGGGGGGCTGAACCAGTCTGGGGGGGCTGAACCAGTTTGGGGGGGCTGAACCAGTCTGGGGGGGCTGAGCCAGTTTGGGGGGGCTGAGCCGGTTTGGGGGGGGCTGAACCAGTCTGGGGGGACTGAACCAGTTTGGGGGGGGCTGAACCAGTTTGGGGGGGCTGAACCAGTCTGGGGGGGCTGAACCAGTTTGGGGGGGCTGAACCAGTCTGGGGGGGCTGAACCAGTTTGGGGGGGGCTGAACCAGTTTGGGGGGGCTGAACCAGTCTGGGGGGGCTGAGCCAGTTTGGGGGGGGCTGAACCAGTTTGGGGGGGCCTGAACCAGTTTGGGGGGGCTGAAGCAGTTTGGGGGGACTGAACCAGTCTGGGGGGGCCTGAACCAGTTTGGGGGGGCTGAACCAGTTTGGGGGGGCCTGAACCAGTTTGGGGGGGCCTGAACCAGTCTGGGGGGGCTGAACCAGTCTGGGGGGGCCTGAACCAGTTTGGGGGGGGCTGAACCAGTCTGGGGGGGCTGAACCAGTTTGGGGGGGCTGAACCAGTTTGGGGGGGCCTGAACCAGTTTTGGGGGGGGCTGAACCAGTCTGGGGGGGCCTGAACCAGTTTGGGGGGGGCTGAACCAGTTTGGGGGGGCTGAACCAGTCTGGGGGGGCTGAACCAGTTTGGGGGGGGCTGAACCAGTCTGGGGGGGCTGAACCAGTTTGGGGGGGGCGGAACCAGTTTGGGGGGGCTGAACCAGTTTGGGGGGGGCCTGAACCAGTCTGGGGGGGCTGAACCAGTTTGGGGGGGCTGAACCAGTTTGGGGGGACTGAACCAGTCTGGGGGGGCTGAACCAGTTTGGGGGGGCTGAACCAGTTTGGGGGGACTGAACCAGTTTGGGGGGGGCTGAACCAGTTTGGGGGGGCTGAACCAGTTTGGGGGCCCCAGCCCAGTTTGGGGGCACTGGTTTGGGGTGTTGGGGGGCCCTGGCCCAGTTTGGGGGCTCCGGGCTGGCCCCGGGGTGGCTGCTGGGGGCCGGCACCCCCCGGATTTGGGATCCTTTGGGATCCTTTGGGATTCGGGGCCGGGCAGAGCCGGAGCCGTGGGGCCGTGGGGCCGTGGCCCCGCTGTTCCCCGGCTTTGTCTGGTTGGGAATTCCCGGGAATTCCGGGATCGGCCGCTCCCAATCCCGCGGGAATGAGGGAGTTTTTTCCACAATAAAAACACCGTTTATTTATAAATCCATTTCCCTGCTTTTATTCCACATTTTCCACTCCTGTACAATTCCAAGCTGAACCAGAATATTTTTTAATTTTTTTTAATTAATTTTGAATTTTTTTATTATTTTTAATTATTTTTTTCCTGCTTTCCTTAGGGAAAAAAAAAAAAACCAACAAAAAAAAAATCCAAACCAAACCAAAAAGCTCCACAAATCTCATGGAAACAGGTGCCGGGTGCCTCTGGAATTTGGGAATTCCGACAATTTTTGAAATTAAAAAAAAAGCCTTTGCCAAAAATCATGCAAATTCCAGTAAAAAATTGGAGCTGGCAGTGAAAAATAAACCCAAAATGTTCTTTTTTTTAGGGGTTTTTCCAGGGTTTTGTCACAGTTTTATTCCCAAATCCCGGACTTTCGGATCCTAAGGAAGGCGGGGTTTTCAGGGGTGTTTTTGTTGTTAATTAAATATTGATAATTAATGATCCAAAGGGGAAATCCAAGGAAAATTTGGCTTTTTCTGCTCCTCCAGCGGGAATTTTTTGGGGAAAAAATGGGGAAAATCAAGGTTGGGGCAGGAAAAGCGGCGCCAATCCCAAAAACTGCTGGCATGGAATGGTGGCTTCACCTTTCCCAGGCCAAATTCCCTCGAAATTCCCCCAAAATTCCCAAAATTTTCATTAAAAAAAAATCCCAAATAACCAAATCTTCGCGGCCAATCCGAAGGCCGAAGGAATTTTCCATAAAAATGGGGAATTTTTGGGGTTAAAAGTCCCAAAAAAAAAAAAAAAAGGGCACAAAACAACGTCACTGATAAAAACAGGAATTATGGTACAAGTGAGGTAAAGAAAATTCCAAAAAATATCCACCCACGAGAGAGAATTCCAAGGAAATACCAACACAGTGAATCCAAGTTTTTTTTAAAGTTTTTTTTTCTGTCGTTTTGAAATTAAAAAAAGCCACGAAAATCCTCCCAAAAAATCAGCGGAAACGGCAACTCCGGAATTCCAAACGCCGGGAATTAGGATCGCATCCGTTTGTTCCAAAAACGGGGAATGTCCTTGAATTTTTGGGGCCAAAAACTGGGAATATCCTTGAACTTTTGGGGCGAGTTTGGATCTCCAAAAATAGGGAATTTCCTTTAATTTTTGGGACCAAACCCAGGGAACATCCTTGAATTTTCGGGGCTCTCCAAAACCGGGGAACATCCTGGAATTTTTGGGATGAGTTCGGCCGTTTTTTCGGGAATTCTCAGATTTCCATCAGCTCCAGATCCGCCTCCTCGAAGCCGTAGAAGGACTCGGTCTCGCTCTCCCCCTCGAAGAGCCGGTGCAGGATCTCGGGGTCGGCGGCGGGGTCGTCGTTCTTGGGGAATTTTCCCGGCGAATCCCGGTTTTTCCCGAGTTTCAGCTGCTCCTCCAGGGCCGTGATGAGCTCCTCCTGCACGTCGCCGTTGCGCCGGGGCGAGCCGGCGTCGCCGTCCGGCCCCGGCAGGACGCTGGCCACCAGGAAGGATCTCCGCACCAAATCCGGGGAATCTCGGATGACTTCCAAAGCCTCTCCCAACCAGCCCAGCAGCAGCTGGAGCAGCGCGGCGGAGTCGCAGCCGGAATCCGCCAGCTCCTTGGCTCGCTCCTTCCACTTCTTCTGCAGGAAGTTTTTGACGGATCTCTTGATGCAGACGTCCAGAGGTTGGATGCGGGAGCTGCAGCCGGCCGGGATGACCGCCGGGAGCGTCCCGGCCGCGCTGAGCACGGCCAGCACCTCCTCGGACAGGTGCGTCCGGTGGCAGTCCAGGACCAGCATCCCTTTGGAGCCCTGCTGGCACTCCGTGTGCTTCCTCCACACTCTGGCCGCCCACAGCTCCATGATTTCGTCGTCGCCGTAGCCGCTCTCCTTGGATTCCAGCAGGACGGAGTCGGGCACGGCGGCCGCAGAGGGCAGGCGGCCCCTGGAGATGACCAGCGCCGGGAGGACGCTGCCGTCGGCCAGCACGGTCAGCACCAGGTCGCACCAGGGCTCGCCGTTGCCGACCGTCTGCAGCGCGTTCTCCTTGCGGTCGTCGCTGCCCAGGATTTCCACGTCCAGGAACAGGGAGATCTCATCCACGGCGGCGATCATGGCCGGGGGCAGCTCCTGGGTGTGGATCTGGCGCTGCACGAACTCGATGAAGGCGCCGGCGTTGCCCTGGATCTCCTTGGGGAGCGGGTGGGCGACGCCGCGGCGCGTGTGGGTGCTCAGGTGGTGGCGCAGCATGAAGCGCACGGCCCACTCGTAGGAGATCTTGAAGCCTCCCTCCAGCGAGCGGCCGATCTTCGTGGCCTTCTGGAACAGCGTCTCCTCGTTGACCGGCAGCTGCTGCTCGCGCTGGGTCAGCACCCACTCGGCCAGCTTCTCCTCGGCCTCCAGGCTCAGGTACTTGCCCTCGGACAGGGCGGGCTGGTCGTCCTGGAAGGCCTGGAAGCGGCGCAGCCAGCGCTGGATGCGGCGCGGGGGGTTGCGGAAGTGCTCGGCCGCCTGCTCCGTGCTGGAGCAGAGCGCGAACAGGACCACGCGGAGCTTCTTCACCGAGAGCTGCTCCTTGCGGCCGGGCTCGGCCTCCCGCGGGGGCGTTGCTGGGGCGGGCTCCTGCTCGTCCCCTTCGGGCTTCGGCTGGGGCGGGGTTTGGGGCTGGGGGGTGGGGGGTGCCTGGGGGGGCTGCGGGGTTTGGGGTTTTTGGGGTTGGGGCTTTGGAGGGGGAGGCGGGGACGGGGCAGGGCAGGGGGGCTGCGGGTCCTGGCTGTGCCTGGAAAAGGGGGAGAGGGGCAGACAGTTAAATTGGGAATGCTGGAAATGGGTGGGAAAAAGGGGGGAAAAACTGGGAGGGGAAGGAAATAAAAAAGGGGGGGAAAGGGAGGGGAAGAAAGGGGGAGGAAAAAGGGGAGAATGGGGGGGAAAGGAGGGAAAAATGAGAGGGAAAATGGGGTAAAAACAGGAGAAAAGGGGAAGAAAAGAGGGAGGAAAAGGGGAGAAAAGGAGGGGGAAAGGGAAGGAAAAATGGGGGGGAAAGAGGAGAAAAGGGGGGAAAAAGGAGGAAAAAATGAGGGAAAAGGGGGAAAGATGGGAAAAATCCCCAATCCCAGGGCCTGGGAGGGACGAGGATGAACAGGGGTTTGTGGCTTACCTGGAATGTGATATCCAAGAAGGCCCTGGAGGGAAAGCAGAAGATTTGAGACTTTTATTTGGCTTTATTTGAGATATTTGAGGCTTTTATTCAGCTTTATTTGATTCTATTTTAGAGGAATTTGGGATTTGTGGGAATTCCTGGAAAAGCTGGAATCCAACCAGGCTCCCTTGGGAATTTCATTCTGAATTTCCATCCAAAAAAAGCCAAATTAATTCAGTTTATTCCCAATCCGAGCTCTGGAATGTGAAGATTTTATTGGATTATGGCCGGAATTCCGGGTTTTTCCCGAGTGTTTTTCCTGGTTTTACCTTGGAAAATGATGTTGCTGGACTCGTGGGAGGGGTTGAACACCAAATGTTTGGCCATGGAGTCGCCCTCGGAGGTGACGAAGAGACAGGAGGAGCACGAGAGCCTCACCCCGCTGGGAAAGCAGGAAAAGCAGGGAAAAATGGGGGAAACCAGGGAAAAAAGGGGAAAAAAGAGAAATAAACTGAATATCAGATATAAACATGTGTCCATGCCCTCATTATTAACTAAATCATTGATAATTAAATCGTTAATTATCAGTTATTCAATGATTATGAATTAATCAATGATGAAGTAACAATGACATAATAGACACGAATTAAATAATTAATAATTAAATAATGAATAATAACTAAATAATGAATAATAACTAAATAATGAATAATTAGAATTAAAATTTCCCCCCCCAAAAGCATCCCAGGACAAATTCCCCCCCTCTGGAACATGGGGACATTGAACCCATAAATCCCATAAATCCCTGGATTTTCCCCCAAATGAAAAGGATCAGGATCATTCCCAGGGGCTGGAATTCCCCCGGAATTGGGATTTAAGGACGTTTTCCATACCTGGCAGTGTAGTTTTTGAACAAAGCCAAATATTTGGGGCTTTTCCGGGGAACGTGGTTGCTGAAAAGGGGAAAAGATGGAGAAGTCAGGGATAACCTGGATAAAGAGCTATAAAACCACGGAAAACACCCCATAAATAATAAAAAGTCCCCTATAAATCCTCGTAAAATACACGATAAAATCAGATAAAATGTCCTATAAAATCCCCTATAAATCCATATATAATCTCCTACAAATCCCTATAAAATCCATTCAAAATTCCCTTTAAAACCCTCTGAAAGCCCCTATAAAACACTATAAAATATCCTATAAATCCATTTGAAATACACTGTAAAATACACTGTAAAACCCTATAAAATCCTATGAAATCCCTTATAGAACCATATAAAATCCGTAATAAAGCCCTATTAAATATCCTATAAAATCCTAGAAAAATTCCCTATAAATCCCCTATAAAATCCCCCATAAATCCATATAAAATATCCCATAAAACCCCCTGGTTTTTCCCCCCAAAACCCCTCGATTTTTACCCAAATCCCCGTTTTCCCCCCCAGAACCACGGGATTTTTCCTGAATCCTGGCTGCTTTTCCCCAAATCCCGTGTTTCCCGTACTTGATCACGTCGTTGGCACAGGCGTGGGAGCAGCAGCATTTCCCCGTTTTCCCCCCAGAACCGCAGGATTTTCTCCATTTCCCCCCAGAACTGAGGGATTTTCTCCATTTCCCCCCAGAACTGAGGGATTTTCTCCATTTCCCCCCAGAACTGAGGGATTTTCCCCATTTCCCCCCCAGAACTGAGGGATTTTGCCCCCAGGACGGAGGGATTTTCCCTGTTTTCCCCCAGAACCGCGGGATTTTCCCCCAGAAAATTTTCCCCGTTTCCCCTAGAACTGCGGGATTTTCCCCATTTCCCCCAGAACTGAGGGATTTTCCCCATTTTCCCCCCCAGAACCGCGGGATTTCCGTCATTTCCCCCCAAAACTGCGGGATTTTCCCCGTTTCCCCCAGAACTGAGAGATTTTCCCCATTTTCCCCCCCAGAACCGCGGGATTTCCGCCATTTCCCCCCAGAACTGCGGGATTTTCCCCGTTTCCCCCAGAACTGAGGGATTTTCCCTGTTTTCCCCCCCAGAACCGTGGGATTTTCCCCAGAACCGCGGGATTTCCCCCAGAACCGCGGGATTTTCCCCGTTTCCCCCAGAACTGAGGGATTTTTCCCTGTTTTCCCCCCCAGAACCGCGGGATTTCCCCCAGAACCGCAGGATTTCCCCCCAGAACCGCAGGATTTCCCCCATTTCCCCCAGAACCGCGGGATTTCCCCCCAGAACCGCGGGATTTTCCCCAGAACCGCGGGATTTCCCCCCAGAACCGCAGGATTTTCCCCAGAACCGCAGGATTTCCCCCCAGAACCGCGGGATTTTCCCCAGAACCGCGGGATTTCCCCCCAGAACCGCGGGATTTTCCCCAGAACTGCGGGATTCCCCCCAGAACCGCGGGATTTCCCCCCAGAACCGCGGGATTTCCCCCCAGAACCGCGGGATTTTCCCCAGAACCGCGGGATTTCCCCCCAGAACCGCAGGATTTTCCCCAGAACCGCGGGATTTCCCCCCAGAACCGCGGGATTTCCCCCCAGAACCGCAGGATTTTCCCCAGAACCGCGGGATTTTCCCCAGAACCGCGGGATTTCCCCCCAGAACCGCGGGATTTCCCCCCAGAACCGCGGGATTTCCCCCCAGAACCGCGGGATTTTCCCCCAGAACCGCGGGATTCCCCCCAGAACCAGTGGGATTTTCCCCAGAACCGCGGGATTTTCCCCAGAACCGCAGGATTTTCCCCAGAACCGCGGGATTTCCCCCAGAACCGCAGGATTTCCCCCATTTCCCCCAGAACCGCGGGATTTTCCCCAGAACCGCGGGATTTCCCCCCAGAACCGCGGGATTTCCCCCCAGAACCGCAGGATTTCCCCCAGAACCGCAGGATTTCCCCCCAGAACCGCAGGATTTCCCCCCAGAACCGCAGGATTTCCCCCATTTCCCCCAGAACCGCGGGATTTCCCCCCAGAACCGCGGGATTTCCCCCCAGAACCGCGGGATTTCCCCCAGAACCGCAGGATTTCCCCCCAGAACCGCGGGATTTCCCCCCAGAACCGCGGGATTTCCCCCCAGAACCGCGGGATTTCCCCCCAGAACCGTGGGATTTTCCCCAGAACCGCGGGATTTTCCCCAGAACCGCAGGATTTTCCCCAGAACCGCGGGATTTCCCCCAGAACCGCAGGATTTCCCCCATTTCCCCCAGAACCGCGGGATTTTCCCCAGAACCGCGGGATTTCCCCCCCAGAACCGCGGGATTTCCCCCCAGAACCGCAGGATTTCCCCCAGAACCGCAGGATTTCCCCCAGAAACCGCAGGATTTCCCCCATTTCCCCCAGAACCGCGGGATTTCCCCCCAGAACCGCGGGATTTTCCCCAGAACCGCGGGATTTCCCCCAGAACCGCAGGATTTCCCCCCAGAACCGCGGGATTTCCCCCCAGAACCGCGGGATTTCCCCCCAGAACCGCGGGATTTCCCCCCAGAACCGCGGGATTTTCCCCAGAACCGCGGGATTTTCCCCAGAACCGCAGGATTTTCCCCAGAACCGCGGGATTTCCCCCAGAACCGCAGGATTTCCCCCATTTCCCCCAGAACCGCGGGATTTTCCCCAGAACCGCGGGATTTCCCCCCAGAACCGCGGGATTTCCCCCCAGAACCGCAGGATTTCCCCCAGAACCGCAGGATTTCCCCCCAGAACCGCAGGATTTCCCCCATTTCCCCCAGAACCGCGGGATTTCCCCCCAGAACCGCGGGATTTCCCCCAGAACCGCGGGATTTCCCCCAGAACCGCAGGATTTCCCCCCAGAACCGCGGGATTTCCCCCATTTCCCCCAGAACCACGGGATTCCCCCCAGAACCGCGGGATTCCCCCCAGCCCCTCTCCCGTACTTGATCATGTGGTTGGCGTAGGCGCGGGAGCAGCAGGTGCTGTAGCGGCACAGCGAGCAGTGCACGTACGTCGGGAAGTGGTTGGGGAAGTCGGGGATCTCGAAGCTGCACTCCAGGCACGTCTGGCGGCCCAGGGCGCTGCTGCGGGAAAGCGGGAAAAGGCTGGAACCCGGCAGTGGGAGTGGGGGAACCCGGCAGCGGGATCGGGATCGGGAGCGGGAATGGGATCGGGAGTGGGATCGGGATCAGGAGCGGGAATGGGATCAGGAGCGGGAGCGGGATCGGGAGCGGGATCAGGAGTGGGATTGGGAGCGGGAATGGGATCGGGAGCAGGAACAGGATCGGGAGCAGGATCAGGAGCGGGAACGGATCAGGAGTGGGATCGGGAGCGGGATCGGGAACAGGATTGGGAGCGGGATTGGGATCAGGAATGGGATCGGGAGCGGGAACGGGATCAGGAGCGGGAGCAGGATCGGGAACGGATCGGGAGTGGGATCGGGAGCGGGAATAGGATTGGGAGTGGGATCGGGATCGGGAATGGGATCGAGAGCGGGAACAGGAGCAGGAACAGGAGTGGGATCGGGAGTGGGATCGGGATCGGGGCGGCTCCCATGCACCAGGGGGGGCTGGGAGGGGTGACAGGGGCGGGACTGGGAGCGGGAGGACTGGGGACGGCGTTTCTGCTGTCCCCACAAAGGAGTCACTACCACTGTTATCAGTACCATTATTATCACTATTACCACTGTTATCAGTACCATTATTATCACTATTACCACTGTTATCAGTACTATCATTATTATTATTATTACTGTTATTATTATTTTGTTATTATCACTATTATTATTATATTATTATCATTATTACTATGAATATTATTATATTATTATTACTATTATTATCATTATTATTATTACTATTACCCTCATTACCATCTTTATCATTACCATTAAATATATCATCGTTGTGAGCTTATATGTTATTATATATAATTATTATGTCATTATTATCCTATGAATTTTAAATCATGTATTACTAATAATTAATTATTAATTATTAGTAATAATTATTACTAATAATTAATAATAATAAATAATAATTATTAATAATTAATTATTATTTTCTTGGTAATTATTAATATTACCAAGAAATTAATAATACGATGGTAATGAGTTAATAACAAATTAATACTACGAATAACAAATTAATAACATGAAGAGATTAACAGCATTAATGACATCAATAGTATCAATAAGATTAATAATGGTTGTAATAGTAATAATAGTAATAAATTGGTAATACAGGAACCACAGAAATAATACTAATATTAATAATTTTGAGAACGGCAATAATAGTAATAATAGCAATAATAAAAACATAATAATATTGATAGTAAAAACAAATTACTAACTTATTATTGAATTATTAATACTGTGAATAAACTAAAAATAAATTAATAACAAATTAATACCGTTAATAATTAATTGATGCCATTAATATTAAGAGTATTAATCGTGTTAATAATATAAATAATATTAATAAGATTGATAACAGTAGTAGTAACAATAATAATAATAAAGTAGTAATGTAGCAATAATAGGAATAATACTAATATGAACAATGTTGATAATAATAGTGATGCTAGGAGTAATAATATTACGAACAAGAATTTTTAAAAATAATAAAAGTAATAACATTTTTAAAAAATAATAATATTACCACAAAAGAGGGATTTTTTTACAAGGATAAGGAATGCCCTTGGAATTGTTGTAATAATATTAATAAATACTGAATATGATGACCATAGTAATTAATCATAATTAATAATAGTACAAAAGAGGGACTTTTTTCAAGGATCTGGAATGCCTTTGGAATTATAATAATATAGGAAATAATGGAAATAATGACAATAATTGATAATAACAATAATAATAATAATAATAATAATAATAGTAACTATAGGGATTTTTCCAAGGATCTGGAATGCCCTTGGAATTCTAATAATATAGGAAATAACAATAATAATAATAGATAATAATAATAATAGTAACTATAGGGATTTTTCCAAGGATCTGGAGTGCCCCTGGAAGCGGCTTCCACAGGGCCATCCCAAACCATCCCAAGAATCCTCAATTTTGGGCCCCAAATCCCACAAACCGACGGAATGCCACCCTTAATTCCCTGTTTCCCAGCCCAATCCCAGTTTTGGAGGATCCCAAACCCTCCCGGCCCCGGCCCCTCCCGGCGTTTTCATTCCCAGCCCAGCCCCGCGGTTCCCGGTTTCTGCCCAGAATTCCCGGACTTCTCCCGGAAAAGCGCTGACGTTTTCTTGCCGGCTCTCCTGGGGGCGCCGCGGTGGCCGGGGGGGTACAGGAACAGGGGCTGGGGGTCCGAGGAGGAGCCCAGGGGCGCCGGCTCCGGGCACATCCCGTGGCACATCTCGGCGGAGGAGAGCGGCAGCGAGCGCGGCTGGCCCCGGGACGCCCTGATTGTCACCTGCGGGGAGCACAGAGACAGCGGCGCTCGGCTTCTCCGCGCGGGTCCGCGGGCCCGTGGAATTCCCCACGGATTCCACGAAATTCCCGACGGATTCCACGAAATTCCCCACGGATTCCACGGAATTCCCGACGGATTCCGTGAAATTCCCCACGGATTCCACGAAATTCCCGACGGATTCCATGAAATTCCCGACGGATTCCGTGAAATTCCCCACGGATTCCACGAAATTCCCAACGGATTCCATGAAATTCCCACCGGATTCCGTGAAATTCCCCACGGATTCCACGAAATTCCCAACGGATTCCACGAAATTCCCGACGGATTCCACGAAATTCCCAATGGATTCCGTGAAATTCCCAACGGATTCCACGAAATTCCCAACGGATTCCACGAAATTCCCAACGGATTCCGTGAAATTCCCAATGGATTCCGTGAAATTCCCGACGGATTCCATAAATTCCATACAATCCATGAAATACTCGATTTATTCCATGAAATATCCTCTTAATCCCATTAAATAACCCATGAATTCCATGAAATATCCAGTTAATTCCATGAAATACCCAATGAATCCCACGAAACACCCAATGAATCCCACGAAATACCCCATGAATCCCACGAAACACCCAATGAATTCCATAAAACACCCCATGAATCCCACGAAACACCCAATGAATCCCATAAAACACCCCATGAATCCCACGAAACACCCCATGAATCCCATAAAATACCCAATGAATCCCACGAAACACCCAATGAATCCCACGAAACACCCCATGAATCCCACGAAACACCCCATGAATCCCATAAAATACCCAATGAATCCCATAAAACACCCCATGAATCCCACGAAACACCCCATGAATCCCATGAAACACCCCATGAATCCCATAAAATACCCCAATGAATCCCATAAAATACCCCAATGAATCCCATAAAACACCCAACGAATCCCATGAAACATCCAACGAATCTCATAAATTATCCCCTTAATCTCATTAAACCCCCACTAAATGCCCCCAAGCCAACCCAAACGAACCCGTAACTTCCCCCTCCACCCCTCCACCGCCATTCCAAGGCAGGAGAGCCCCGAATTCCCGGGAATTGCGCACCTTGGTGCCGGGTTTGAGCCCCTCGAGCTGCTTGGGCTTGCGGAAGGTTTTGTGGTGCTGCAGTTTGTGCTCGATCTTGTCCTTGGCAAACAGGAACTGCAGTCTGCACTTGTTGCAGTGATAAACACTCTTCTTCTGGAGAAAATTGCTCGTTATTACTTAATTATTATTAATAATAATAATGATTTTTAAATTATTATTATTATTGTGTACTGATTATTAATTAATTATTAAGTAAGGTATCCTTAAAGATCCAAAGGCAGGGACACCTTCCACTATTCCAGGTGGATCCAAACCGGAACGGGACACTCCCAGGGATGGGGAATCCATGGAATAACCTGGGCCAGGGAAGGATTTATCCCTAAAATCCAACCTAACGCAGCCCAGGGAAGCCTGGAATGGTTTGGGGTGGGAATCCCATCCAATTCCAAGAGCAGGGACAGCTCCCACCATCCCAGGTTGCTCCAGGGATGGGGAATCCATGGAATAACCTGGGCCAGGATCCAGAATTTATCCCAGATATCCCACACAAGGAACTCCTGGAATGATTTGGGCTGGGAAAGGTCTTTAAAGGATCCACATTCCCACTATCCCGGGTCACTCCAACCTCTCCTTGGTCACTCCCAGAGCTGGGAATTCCTCCCAAATCCCATTTTCCCGGCCAAACAACCCCATCCCAAACTTCCACAGCAAAAATCCCAGCGCCGGAACCCCACTCGTTCAGAACCCCCCAAATCCCGCTTTTTCCACCCGAATCCAGGGAATTCCCGGTGCACCTGGTGCCTCATGAAGTGCTGCTGGAAGGCGTTGCCGTTCTTGAAGACCTTGAGGCAGTAGGGACACAGCAGGTGCCGCGTGTCCTCGTGGGTCAGCCGGAAGTGGCTGTCCACCTCCGAGTACAGCGAGGAGCGGTACTGGCACACCTGGGCACACGGACAGGCCGCGGTCAACCGCGGCATTCCAGGGAGCCGGGCGCTCCCACACGAGGATGTGGGGTGGGAACAGCAGCGGAGAAATCCCCATTGGTAGGGAAAGGATCCAGGGATTTGGGGCATTTTAACAGGATTATTGGGGTGGGAAGGGAAATGGGAAAACCCCAAAAAATAGGGAAAGGATCCAGGGATTTGGGGCATTTTAACGGGATATTGGGGTGAGAAGGGAAATGAGAAAATCCCCAAAAAATAGGGAAAGGATCCAGGGATTTGGGGCATTTTAACGGGATATTGGGGTGAGAAGGGAAATGAGAAAATCCCCAAAAAATAGGGAAAGGATCCAGGGATTTGGGGCATTTTAACGGGATTATTGGGGTGGGAAGGGAAATGGGAAAATCCCAAAAAATAGGGAAAGGATCCAGGGATTTGGGGCATTTTAACGGGATTATTGGGGTGGGAAGGGAAATGGGAAAATCCCAAAAAATAGGGAAAGGATCCAGGGATTTGGGGCATTTTAACGGGATATTGGGGTGGGAAGGGAAATGAGAAAATCCCAATTAATAGGGAAAAAAATCCAGGGATTTGGGGCATTTCACTATCAGGATGTGGGAGTGGGAACAGCAATGGAAAAATCCCCATTAGTAGGGAAAAGATCCAGGGATTTGGGGAATTTTAATGGGATTATTGGGGTGGGAAGGGAAATGGGAAAATCCCCATTAGTAGGGAAAAGATCCAGGGATTTGGGGCATTTTAACGGGATATTGGGGTGGGAAGGGAAATGGAAAGGTTCCCAATTAACGGGGAAAAACCCCAGGGATTTGTGTCATTTCACTACCAGGATGTGGGGGTGGGAAGGGCATCTTACGGAATTACTCTGGAATTTTTGGGGGCAGAATTGGGAATTGCAGGTGGGTATTGCCAGGAATTCCGGTACCTGGCACACGTAGGGCATCTCCCCGGGCTTGTGGGTGTCCTTCATGTGCTGCAGGAAGAGCGGCTCGCTCTCGAACGCCCACTCGCAGATCTTGCACTTGGCTGCCCCAAAAAACATGGAAAAACCATCAGGATTTGGGAAAAAAAGTGGGAATTTGAAGGGTGAGTGGGGTTGGGGGGAACAGAAGGGGAATAGGGGAAATAAAAGGGGGGGGGGAAAGGGGGGAAAAGGGAGAAAAAAGGGGGAAGAGGAGGAAAGAAGCGGGAAAAGATGAGGGAAGAGGGAGAAGAGGAAAAGGGAGAAGAGGGGAAAGGAGGGGAGGGGGAAATTATCCCAATTTAAGGATGGAAAAGTCCCTGGAAAGGCACTGACTGGTGGACTCGTAGGGGCTGTGGACGTTCTCCAGGTGGCACTGGAGCTGGAAGGGGGTGTTGAAGTGGCGGTAGCAGTGCTGGCAGATGGTGTGGACATCGACCTCGCCGTTCTGCTGGTCCAGCTCCACGTGGTGCTTCATGTGGTTCATGAACCTGCAGGGAGAGAATTCCCAAACACTCCCATTCCTCATCCCGGAAAAATGCCCTCTGCACACCACGCCCAGCTCATTCCAAGCCCCATTCCCACATCATTCCCAGGTTACTCCTCACGGGATGCTGTTCTTGAGGCGCTCGGTGCAGTGGGGGGCGGCGGTGCCCCCGTCCTGCTGAGCCTCATTCCCACACTCCCAGATCATTCCCAGATCATTCCCAGCCCATGCCTGGATTATCCCTGGATTATTCCCACCCCATTCCTCACCCGGTGTGGTTCTTGAGGCGCTCGGTGCAGTGCGGGCAGCGGAAGGACGTGGGCACCCTGGGGCAGGGGGGCAGCGGTGCCCCCATTACCCCCCATCCCCCAGCCCCCTATTCCTGCCCCATTCCCAGCCCGGATTCTCCCTCACCGGATGTTGTTCTTGAGGCGCTTGGTGCAGTGCGGGCAGCGGAAGGACGTGGGCACCCTGGGGCAGGGCGGCAGCGCGGCGCCCTTGCCGCCGTCCCTGCCGTAGTAGAACTCATCCACCAGCATGATCAGCTTGGCCTGCGCGGGGTCGGCCCCGGCCTCGCCGGGCTCGGGCGCGGCCTTGGGCGGGGTCGGGGGCGGGGCCGGGGCCGCGCCCTGGGCCGGGGACGGGGCCTTGGCCGAGGGCGGGGCGGGCTCGGAATCCAGGGATTTGCGTTTCTTCAGGAATTCCACCAGCTCCGGGCAGCAGTACTGCGGAAAGAGGGGGGTTCAGGGGTTAAAACTGGGGCTGGGGTTAATCTCTGCACCTGAAACCGGGTCTAGGACTCATCTCTACTCGTTAAACTGGGTCTAGAGTTAATCCCCACTCATTGAACTGGGTTTGGAATTACTCCCTAAGTGTTAAACTGGGTCCGGGATTAATCCCTAAACATTGAACTGTGGCTAGAATTAAACCCTACTCGTTAAACTGGGCCTGGAATAATTAATTTAGAGACATTAAACTGAATCAGGAATTAATCCCAACTCATCAAACTGGGTCTGGAATTAATCCCCCCACACATTAAAGTGGGTCTAAAAATAATTAATCCCTACTCATTAAACTGGATCTAAATTCAATCCCTACCTGTACCTCGAAATAATTAATCCCCACACGTTAAACTGGATCTAGAATTAATTAAAACTGTGTCTAGAATTAATCCCCACACGTTAAACTGTACCTAGAATTAATTAATCCCCACACATTAAACTGGATCTAGACATAATTAATCCCTACACATTAAACTGTACCCAGAATTAATTAACCCCCACACATTAAGCTAATTATTAACACTAACAACCATTAAAACCAATCACTAATTAAGACTAAACAGTGCTGAAACAGCGAAATCCCAGAAAATTCCCGAGGAAGGAATCCCGCTCATTCCACCCCCAATTCCCTCCTTTATTTATCGCTATTTAAACCAGGAATTAAATCCACCTCCTGCTGCCCAATTCCACCAGGAATTGCCCCAGAAAAGCCGGGAATTTTCCCTGGCACTCTCCCCGAGAATGACTTACACACATGTGTCCCCGCAGCGCCTCGGTGACGCGGAACTGGGCGTCGCACCTGGGACAAACCTTCCGGCCTCCGTCCTGGAAGTCGAAGTTGGGAATGGGGGAGGAGCTGACTGTAGCGGGAAAAAACACGGGATCAGCCACAGCATCCCCAAACCCGCCCGTCTGAACCCAAATTCTGCATATTTAACCCTGATTTAGATCAAGTTGGGGCTCCTGATGACATCAAATTTATGGGACTTAAATCAAACTACGGCTCCCGCTGATGTGGAATGTCCCTTACGTTATTTAAGTTTTGCCTCCCAATGCCATGAAATTTAAGGGATTTACCCCAAATTTTTTTCTCCAAATGCCACGAAATTTAAGGGATTTACCCCAAATTTTTTTCTCCAAATGCCATGAAATTTAAGGGATGTACCCCAAATTTTTTCTCCAAATGCCATGAAATTTAAGGGATTTAAATCACCTTTTGGACCCCGACGATGCAGAATTTCAGGGACTTCCATAAAATTACGGCTCCTGATGACGTGGAATGTCCCTTAAACCAAGCTCTGACTCCCAATCCCATGAAATTTAACAGATTTACCCCAAATTTTCCCTCCCAACCACCCCTTACCCCAGCCTTTGGGGTTTTCGGGCCCCCCTGACCTTTGAGGGAGGCGGAGGAGGCCGAGGCCTCGGCGGCCGTGCCGCGCTGGGCGCCGGGGCTGCTGTTGGGCACGGCGAGGGGCGCGGGGCTGTGGCCCAGCGAGGGCACCGTGCCCAGGGTGTTCACCATCTTGGCCACCTCGGTGCCGCCGCCGCCGTCGCTGCCGGGCACCCCCGGCCGCTTCACCGTCACGAAGCTGGCGATGCTCACTGCAGGGGGAGAGGGTTCCCATGGAATTCCCGACGGGAACTGGGCTGGGAATGCACCCACCCCGTCCGCTCGGTCGCTGGGGCTTCATCAAGGGTGGTCTGGACAGAATTCCCATTAAATTCCAGCCAGGAATTCCCCTGGGTGAATCCCATCCCCCCTCCACTTGTCCTGGCTCTCCTCCCTTGAGTCTCCAGGAGAGGTGGTTTTGACCAAACTCCAATGGAATTCCAGCCAGGAATTCCCAAATTTAACCAGTTCTCAAACCAACAAGTGATGATGAAATAGCCTAAAAAATTCCTACTTTTGGGATTTCTACAGCCCCAAACTTAACCAGTTCTCAACCCAAGAAGCGATGATGGAATAAGACTAAAAAAGTCCCACTTTTGGAACCCCACGTTGAACCAGTTCTCAACCCAAGGATTGATGATGAAACATTCCAAAAAACCCCATTTTTGGTACTCCCACAACCCCAAACATAACCAGTTCTTAAAGCAAGAACTGATGGTGAAACATTCCTGAAAAATAATTTCTTGGGGACTTCTACACCCCAAATTTAACTGGTTCTCAAACCAAGAACTGATTATGGAATATCCTAAAAAATTCCTATTTTTGGGACTCCTACAGCCCCAAACTTAACCAGTTCTCCACCCAAAGTGACCCTGCTGTATAGGGATAATTGGAATCATCCCTATTTTCCAGGCTGGGAAGAGACTCTCAGCAAAAAGCGAACTCGGGACCAAACCCCAAAGCCCATCCCTGGATGCCGTGGGTTTCCCAGGATAAATCCCCCTGGAACTGGGGCCGGCAGCGGGACGTGGTCACTCACTCTGCTGGGGTGCCTGGGCCTGGGGCACGGTGCTGCGCAGGGTCAGCGTGGCCGGGATGACCGTGGCGAAGGCGTTGGCGCCCGGCCGGCCGGGGCCGGCGCTGCCCGGCCGCACCTGGGCCACCGGCGAGAACACCTGGGGAACGCCAACTGCTGGTTTAACAAACTGGGTACCTGGGGCTTCAAACACAAAGGGAGAGCCGTGATCCGACCCCGTTCCACACAACACCTGGGAAAAGTTCGGGATCGACGCCTTTGCTCGGGATTTACAGCTCATTTCCAGGGGGGGCTAATCCCGAGATATGAAACTGGACCCAGAATTAACCAATCCCCACCCACTGGGTACCGGGGGCTTCAAACACAAAGGCAGAGCCGTGATCCGACCCCGTTCCTGTCACCTCCCAGACACCAAAATCCAGGGAAACTCGGGATTTACAGCTTTTTCACAGCCCGAAATCCGGGGAAATTCAGGATTTACAGCTTTTATCCAAGCGGGATTAATACCTAGATATTAAACTGTACCTAGAATTAATTCAAACTGCATCTAGAATTAATCCCTACACACAAAACTGGGCCTGGAACTAATTAATCCCTACGCATTAAGCTGGGTCTAGAACTAATCCCTACACAAGTATTATTGTGGGGCTGTCCCAGGCGTTACCTGGCACGAGGGGGATGGGCCTCACCTGGCTCATGGGGCTCTGCACTGGCCACTCACCATCACCACCACCATCATCATCATCACTATTAGCATTAATAATCATTATGAGTGATTATTAATGGTTTTGATTAACGATGATTGAATTACCTGGCACGAGGGTGATGGGCCGGACGGTCTGGCCCTGCTGGACGTTGAGCACGATGCCCACCTGGTTCATGGGGCTCTGCACGGGCCGGACGTTCCGCACAGGGAATCCCTGGAATTGCACGGATCCCTCAGGAAAAAATACCCCAAATCAACCCAAAACATCACCTGAGATCGGGGTGGGGGCTGGGATTTAGGATTGGGGTTGGGATTGGGGTCAGGATTGGGATGGGAAAAACAATATCCCGCAGCCAGACTCCAGTCCCCTCTGCTTCCCTTAACACCCGAAAATCTTCTCCCAGGGATTAAAATATTTGGGAAGAGCTCAAAATCCACCTGGGATTTCCTGGAGCTTCCCAGGAAAATCGAACCAAGCAGGAAAACCCTCAGAGACACCAAAGTCCCATTCCCACAGCCCTGGGAAACTTCAGCGCAACGGAAGAACAGCATTAAAAAACCACAGGAAAAGGGGATTTTTTCCCGGGAAAGCAGGTTTTCCATGGCTTTTCCATGGATTTTGGGGTGGGGAACTCACCTGGGTGGTGATGAAGATGGGCTGGGTGCCCGCGGGGGGGTTGGTGCCGTGGTTGGCGTTCTGCATCAGCTGCACCGGCCGCAGCAGGGGCTGAGTGACCACTGCCCCCAGGCCGGCCGGGGCGCTCTGCGCCAGCAGCAGCGACTGCCCGCCCGGCTGGACAACGGCGTTCCCGCCTGGAAAACACCCGGAAAAATCCCTGGGAATAGGGGAAACATCGGCGGGGAAAGGGGGGAAATTGCTCTGCTCACCCGTGTCCCACCGAGGGTTTTACCCCAGGGAATTTGGGGGAGTTTTGTAGGAATTGGGGAAAATACGAGGAGAACGCGGGGATCCTGAACTCCTAAAAAAGCTAAATTCCCAAATCAGCTAAATTCCCACCTGGAAAACATCAGGAATGTGGGAGAAAAATCAGTGGGGAAAGGGGGAAATTTGTTCTTCTCATCCGTGTCTCGCTGAGGATTTTAGGCCAGGGAATTTGGGGGAGTTTTGAAGGAATTGGGGAAAATACGAGGAATGCTGAATTCCTAAATAAGCGAAATTCCCGCCTGGAAAAAGCAGGGAAGCAACAAAGCTGAAAAAGCTCAAAAACCCCAAATTAAAGAAAAATAACCCAAAATAAAAATTAAAATAAAAAATAAACTAAAAAGGTGCCAGAGCAGCAAAAGTCATCCCAAAAAAATCCCACAAAATTAAAAATTACTCAAAGAAAGAAACTTCCAAAGAAAAAAAAACCTTGGAATAAAAACCCAGGAAAACTAAAAAAAACCACCCCAAAATTTAAAAATTACCAAAGCAACAAAAACCCAAATTAAAAAACCACCAAGACATAAAAAATCCCCAAACCCACCCAAAAAACCGCCCTGGAAATAAAAACCCAAAAGGGGCAAAAAAATCCCAGGAAAACAAAAAACAAAATCCCCCAAAAAATCAAATCCCAAAAAGTCAGAGCAAAAAATCCCCACCCAAAGGGAAGAACCAAGAATTTAATTCTTATTTAACCCCTAATTTGGTTGAATAAATTAATTTATTGCCACTGGTTTGATTAATTAATGAGCAGGAATTCCAGCGAAATCCCTGATTTCCCCACTCATCCCAAACTCCCAGGAGGAGCAAAATCCGGGAGAAGTGCTGAGAGATGTTTCTAAAATAAAAATTCCATTTTACACAGAAATCCTTCGTTTTTTCCTTCACACCCCAACTCCTTTGGGAATCATTTCTATTTTCCTTTTTCTCTTTCCAACAGCTGGAAAAATCTCATTTCTCTTGGAAAAAACGGGAAAAAGCCATTTCCTGCTTCCCAAATAATTATTCCCAGCTCTGTTCCCTGCCACGAATGGGTTAAATTCCCCAAAAATTGGGATTTTCAACAACAAAACGGGAATATTTCGAGGAAGGGATGGATCCAAAGCCTGGAATTTTGCCCTGAAAGCCCTGGAATTCCAGGGGATTTTACCGGTGGGATTTTTTTCCATGGAATTGTAATCCTCCACCACGGAGTCCTCGATGACGTCGCTGATCTTCTGCCATGGCTCCAGCTCCTCCTCCTCGCACTCCATGAAAAGATCCGTGTCTGCCATGCTGCCGGAAGGGGGAAAGCGGGAACCGTCGGTGGCAAACTCGCAGGGATGCCTTTCCCAAGGGCAGGAAGAGGACCAGGGCTTTTGGGTTGGTTTTAGTTCCCAGAACTCCAAGGAAAAAACCAATTAAGGTTTAAAATCCCTGTTTCTTCCCAAGGAAATCCACGGAATTTGGGAGGAAAGTTCCTGGGAGTGACTCAAAATCGGGGTATTTCGCCTCTCCCACCGAGGAATTCCAGAGTATTTCTTCGGTTTATCATCCCAGGTTTTTTCCAGGGAAATCTCTGGAATGGTCTTAAATACCAAAAAATTAATAAATAATAATTGATAAAATTAATAAATAAATATAAATGATCACAACTTCCAAATCCCTGCTCAGCAATCAATCAATCAATCAATCAATCTATACACAGATTAATCAGGGGTTTAAATGTGGCCATGGAACAGAAAGAGGCCTAAAATTCACCTTAAATAATTGAAAATTTTAAATTAATAAATAAAAATGAATTCTTCAAATTTAACACTTCACTGCCAATAAATACAATAATTAATATATTTATCTATGAATAAAGCAGGGGTTTAAATGTGGCCACTGAAGAGGAAGAGGCCCCAAAATTAGTCTTAAAATGCTTTAAGTAAGAAAATATTAATAAATAATAAATAAACTCTTTAACAGCTCAATGCCTGCTAATAAATTAATTAATTTATTTATACATAGATAAAGCACGGGTCTAAATGTGGCCACTGAACAGAAAGCCAGGCCTAAAACTGGTCTTAAATTAGAAAATATTAATAAATAATAACTAATAAATTATTTAAATGTAATATTTAAATCCTGCTACTAAATTAATTAATTAATATATTTATACATAGATAAACCAGGTGCTCAAATGCGAAACAGAAAGAGGCCTAAAATTAATCTTAAATTGTCTTAAAAGAGGGAAAATGATAAATAAATACGAAAGAAGAATGAATATTAATATTAAATAATCAATATTATTAATAAGGAATAATAATTAATAAACCCCATTTCCTACTCCTCCAGTAAATCCCCATTATGTCATTAAGACAAAATAAATCAAGCAAAAAAATCCGCTTTATCTCGGATACAAGCACCCCAGAATTCCAGGGCTTTTCCCCAAATCCACTTTATCTCGGATATAATCCCGGTGTTTCCCCAGGAGGAAAATCACGGAGCTGGAAAAACGGGACCAGAGCTTAAAAACTCCAGGAAATCACTGGGAAAATCCCTCCATAAATGAAATATTCCCGAGGTTTTTCCACCTGAACAAAAGGGTTTGGATGCCTCCATAAATGAAAGATTCCCGAGGTTTTTCCACCTGAACAGAGCTCCCCGGATCGCGGGTTTTACACCGGGAATTGCCCTGGTTTTGTGATGCAAACGCATCCCAAGCGCTTCCCATTGTCCCGAATGTTTCCCATTAGCCCAAGCACCTGTGGGAAGCCGGGCATGGCTTTCGGGTTTCATTCCCGCCTGGATGTTCCCTGGATTCACCCTGGGAAAGGCACTTTCCCAAGGATTTTTAAAAATTTAAAATCCGAAAAAAAATTTAAGATTTAAAAAAAATCCCCAAATATTTTTTGTCATCATCCCAAAATTCCCAGCTTGGAATCAGCGGCGGGAGCTTCGTTTTGAGGCTTTTAATTAAAATTAGAATCGAATAAAATTTAAAATAAAATAAATACGAAAATAAAAGTACTGATAAAATTAAATTAAAATTAAATTACATTAAAATTTAAAATAAAATTAAAATTTAAAATAAAATAAAAATTTAATTTAAAACAAAGGTAAAACGAAAATTAAAACTAAAAATTAAAATTGAAATATAAATGAAGTTATAAATTAAAATATAAATAGAAGAATTTGAAATAAATAAAGACAAAAATAGAAATAAAACCAGAAATAAAATTAAAATAGAAATAAAAATTAAAATTAAAATATAAATTAAAATAAAAATGAAAGGGGACTTTTCCTGCTGGAAGTTCCTGGGAATTCCAGGGCAGGAATAAAGAGAAATTCCCAGCTCCAGGTGAGCTGGAAAAGCAAAGAGATGAATTTTGGATAAAGATGGAGCGAAGAGAATTACAGAATATTATCCCCGAGGGATGGAGAATATTCCTGCTGTGCCCAGGATTCCACATCCTCACTCTCCCCATGGGAAAACCCAGGGAAACCCCCCTGCTCTGCTCAGATCCAGGTGGGAAAATTCCGGGATTTGGGATGTCCATTCCCACCCTCCTTCCCCAGCTGGATTCCAGCTGTTTTGTTCCCTCCCTCTGGCTGGGAAAGAATTCCAGGGTTAATTCCAGCTGCAATTCCATTTATCCTCCCACCAGGACAAGTTAAATCATTTGAAATGACATTTCCTAACCCCAAAACCAATCCCGAGCCCTATTTTTAAAGCTTTATTCCCATTTTCCAAGGGAAAAACGCAATTCCCGGTGAATTTACAACTCAAAATCCAAGGAATCCGAGGTGGGAGTTCATCCACGGATTGGAATTATAAAATATTGGTAGTTTTCTTTTGAAATGAAATTCCCAACCGGATTCCCAGCAGGAATCCACAGCCACAGGTGACTTTTTTTCCAAGGAATTTTCCTCTTCCCTGCTCTTTGCTGGGTTGTACCCCAGGATTTGATGGAATTCCGATGCATTTATGGTGTTCCCAACACCCAAACCCTTCCCCAAAAATGCATTTTAAGATCCTGGAATCTTCCTCACCTCCTGAGAATCCAGGAAAAATCCTAAAATTAGGACTGCAGATCCAAAATTGGGATTTAAGATCCAAAACTGGGATTTAAGATCCTACAAAGAAGCTCCAGGGAATGTTTTAGGAGAGAAATTAAGGCAAAAATCAACTTTTATGTCCAAGTTTCCCTCCTGAGCAGCCACTTTTCTCCATGATTTTCCCAAATTCCACGTTTTCCTCAAGAATTCCCTTTTTCCCCACTGATTTTCTCCCTGATTTTTGATAATCTGCCTTCAACAAGGAAAAATAATTTCATTTCCAAGACCCCACGAGGGTCAAATCCAAACAATTCCCACCAGAAAAATTCCCAAAGGTGCTGGAAATAAGCAAAATAAAGCACTTTAATGGCTTTTCATGGTTAATTAACACAAATTAAATCTGATTAATTAATGAAAATCCACTTTGGATGAGGTTTTCCTGATTTTTCTATATGGATAGGAAGGAGAAGGGTGAAATCCCAACCTCCAGGCCAAGGGAGATTTGCTTTTTGCTTCCCAAACTGACCTCACACTTCCCAGGATTTTCCCAATTCCTGGATGTTTGAGGGAAGGCCACGCTGGCTGTTAATTAAACGTAATTATTAATTATTATTAACCTTTAATTACGGTGATTTTTATCTACCTCAGAGCCGAGGAAACCCAACCACTTCCTGATTTTTTGGGATTGTTTTCCCAGCTTCCAGAGGCTTGGAGGTGTGGATTTTTTTGGGAAGAGGCAGAACATCCCATGGCTCTGCCTGTGGGATGGGGGACACCACAATCCCAATTTTTTCCCCCATTCTAGAGCGACTGGAAGGAAAATCTTCCACAATTCCAGACTGGAGCAACGGAGAGAATTCCCAGGGTGGGAAGCACTGGGAAGAGAATTCCAATAATTACGGGATTTAAAGAAAAATTATGCAGGGATAAAAATAAAAATTAACCAGAGGAAAAACGGAAGAGCAGGGTAGGGAATGGGAATAACTCCTGGATCCTGGGAAAAATATTTCCCGAAAGAAGCAGCAGATCCCTCCCATCCTCTGCCCCCACTGGGATCAGGTGAATCCCAATAAAATCCTATCTTTGGGAAGCAGGATCCATCCCTCTCCAGCTCCCTGGCGCATCCCAGCCAGAGAGAATTCCTGGAAAACCTCGGGATGGCATCAAACACCGGGAATTTGCAGCCTCGGGGGATGAAATTCCAAATCCTGCTGGAGGGAGGGAATTCCTGCGGTCCTGAGCCAGCCGTGGGGAGATTCCCTTCTCCCAGAGTTTTGGGATGCCGGGTTTGTCAGGATGAGGGCAGGGGAGCAAACGAGGAGAAGTTTTCTTGTCTTTTCCTGCTTGGATCCGGTTGGGATGAGGGGATGGAGCCGCTCCTGTCACCTGAGGGTGACACCGGAGGGATGGGACAGGGACAGGGCAAGGAAAGCCTGGGAAGAGGCTGAGGAAGAGGAGCAGGATGGTGATCCCAAACCCCTGAGGAGAGGGGTGGGACGGCAATCCCAGATCCCTCAGGAAAGGGTTGGGATCCCAATCCCAGACCCCTCAGGGTGGGATAGCAACCCCAGGACCCTCAGGAGGAGGCTGGGATATACCAATCCCAAATCCAGTGGGATGGGATGGCAATCCCAGGACCCAGTGGAAGAGGGTTGGGATACCAACCCCAGGACCCTGAGGAGAGTGGTGGGATCCCAACCCCAAATCCCTGAGGAGAAGGCTGGGATCCCAATCCCCGATCCCTGAGGACTGGGATCCCAATCCCAGCACCCTCAGGAGAAGGCTGGAATACTAATCCCAGATCCCTGAGGAGAAGGTTGGGACCCGAACCCCAGGACTGCCAGGAGAGGGCTGGGATCCCAGTCCCAAATCCCTGCGGCCGAGGGGCTCCACACGCCCGTGGAGAGGGGGGACTCACTCAGCGAAGGTGAAGCACCAGCAGGCCAAGGATGATGGGGGGGGGTGGTCTCACCCTGCAAACCGCTGGCCACAGACCCCCCCCTTTTCCGTAACTTCCCCTGAAAACCGGGAAAAGGCCGTTTCTCCCGAGAACTCCGGGAAAAGCCCCCCGCCACCCTCGGCGTATTGTGGTGGCTAAGAAAGAGAGCGAAAAATAATCCCCGTGCCCAACATGGCCGCCCACCAGCGAAGCAGCGCCGCCAAAGAGAGGAGGGGGCGGCAGCACCGGGAGAAGGGAGGAAGGAGGGACGCGACCGCCCCTTCCTCACCCCGGCGGTGGCAACCGGGGGGCGACCCTGAGGGGACCCCCGGTGTGGCGGGGGCAGCGCGGAGGAAGCGGCGACGGGACCGCATCACCGCCGCCCCCCTCCCCTCAGGGCGGCCGCTTCACCGCGCCCCCCGGCCGTGAGGGCTGCGCGCGGATCACTCCGCGTCCCTCAGCGCCCGCCGTGGCCCGGCGGGAGCGGCCGCCGGAGCCGCCGCGGCTCCTCCCCGGCCCCTCCTCGGCACCCCGAGCCCTCCCTCCTCCTCCTTCTCCTTCTCCTCCTCCTCCTCCTGCTCTTCTCCTCCTCCTCCTCCCGCCACCGCTTTGTGTACGGCGCGCTCCGGCCCTGCCGTCCCCCCCCCCCCCCCTTCATTCCCTCCTTCTCCCCCATTCCCGGGCGGTTCGAGCCGGTTCCACCGTCACCGATCCTCCCCCCTCCATCTCCCGCCGCCGCCGCCGCCACCCCCGGGGGCCCCGCCGCCTTCATCATGCCCCCCCCGCGCCCCCCGCCTCACCTTCCTCAGCGCTGCCGCCGCTCGCTCCTATGGGGCTCCGCCGCTCTCCGGGCGAGGCGACCCGCAGGGCGCGGGGGCAGGTGGCATGAGCCCCCCCCCGCCCCACACTTCGCGGGATGCTAAGGAGGATGAAGATGATGAAGAAGAAGGAGGAATTATCCCTGGCTCTGCTCGCCCTCTGTACGTTCTGCCGGGGGGCGTCTCCGTGCTTGGCGTGCGTGTGGGTTTTTTTCCCCCCCCCGCGCTTCACCCCTCACGGAAAGGGGGGGGGATAAAAAAAAAAGGTCGTCGGGCCCGGCGGGCTGATACAGGCGCGCGGCGCCCGCAGCCGCACCACACACACACAACACACACACCACACACACAAAAAGGGGACCTGGCCGGCGGAGGGATATGGTGACGTCACTTCCTCCTGCGCGCGGTGACGTCACGGGGGGACGGCCCTGAGGCGGCTGAGGGAGGGAAGGGGGGGCGGGAAAATGGCGCCGTTGGGTCGCGACCCCCGCGCGCTCCTCGCGGCTTTCCCCCTCATGGATCCGCCATTGCTCCGGTTCTAAGGGTCCCTGAGGGGATGAGGGGTTGCGGAGCGGCGGGAGCGCGGCCGGCGCTGCCTCAGGCCGGGCTGAGGGGATGCTCCCGGGGGCCGGGTGTCCCGCGCTGGGCTTGACTGGCCCGAGACCCCCTCAGGGCCGTGGGGGGCTGTGAGGAGGGGTCAGCCCCCACAGGTGAAGAGTGGTTGGTCCTAAGGTGTTCCCTGGCCAAAATCTCTTGCTTGGGGCCAAAATTTCCTGCCTGAGGCTAAACTCTCTCACCTGGGGCAGGTGTTGGCTTTACCTGGATGGGCTTCCCTCACCTTCCATCCCCTTGGAGTTGGGATCAGCCCTCCTTGGCATCCCCAGGTGAGGAGGAGTTTGGTCCTAAGATGCTCCCTGGCCAGAATTTCCCACCTGAGGCCAGAAGTTTTCCACCTGAGTTAGCCCAAAACTGAGGAAAAACAGCCCAAACATGGGAGGAAAACAGCCCCGAAAATGAGGGGGAAATAGCCAAAAAAATGGGGGGAAAATAGCAAAAAAAAAAAAATTGGGGGAAAGCAGCCCAAAAATGGGGAAAAAGTAAATCAAAATGGGGGAAAACAACCCCAAAAATGAGGGGGAAATAGAAAAAAAAGAAGGGAAATATAAATAATCATTTAAATCTCTTTAATAATAAAAGAAAAATCCCATTCATGGTTTTTTTCCTGGTGGTTCATGGGAGCAGCAGGGATGTAAAAAGTGGAAATGTTTCGGAAATGCCAAAATAAACATTCCCTGGAGGGAGGGGAAAAAAAGCAGATTCCTTAAAAATTCAATAATAAATAAATTAATAACTAATAAATTGATGAATTTATTCTCATTAGGGGCCATTTAGAGAATCCCAGCTGGAATTAGGAGTGAAATCCTGATTTTCCAGGAAAAATAATCTTCTTCAAGAAGGAATTTTTTTGGTTTTTTTCCATCCAAAAGAGCCACAAAATATTTTAAATTTGCTGAGATTCCTTGGGAGAGAATTCCCTGCAGATCTGGAAATTTTGCCCAAAATCCCGAGTTTTTAAACCAAAACTCCTCCCTCTTCTGCCATTCCCAAACTCTCCCTCTCCAGGCTGGAAAAAATGGGAAAAATATGGACTAAAAAGGAGAAAATCGGGAAAGAACAGGGGGAATTCGGCCATGGAAGAACTTTGGAAGTTTCCCCCGGGCATTTAAGGTGGACTTTTGTCCTTTCCGTGCCCTGGATCCTCCCCTTGGCCCCTCCTCTCCCAAATCCCACCCCTTTTTTCTGGATTTCGGACCCTGTCCCGGCGGTTTCTCCACAAAAATCCTCCGGAGTTCCCGGAATTTCCACTCCCAGCCCGATCCAGGATGGGTAAGAGATCCCGAAATCCCCGAAATCCCTGGATCCCACCAGGATCTGCTGCTCTGGGCTCCCGGGGGGTGGAATTCCAGCTTTTGCCTGGATTTAAATATTCCTTTATTCCCCCAAACCCTGTGGTTTTAATTAGGAGCTTTAATTCCTTCATTAAAATCAATTTTTCCTCAAATTAATTGGGATTTTTTTAATCCCTAAACTTCTGAAAACTGGGAAAAACTCCTGGACTTGCTGCTTGGGAACAGGAAGAACCCTCAGGAAAATTCTTAAGGTTCAGAATTCAGCTTTTAACTGATATTTCCCATTTTTATGGGATAAATCCCTGATTTCCAGGATATTTTCCTTGTTTTTTTGAGGCTAAAACCTTGGATTTCCGTGAACTTTCACTTTTGGCTCCGTGGAAAAAGTGGGAGGGACTAAAAACCGGGACACTCTTTCTATGGGAATTGTTGGGAAATTTCCCAGGGATTTCAAAACAGAGGGAAAATCATAAATTTGGGGATGAAAAAATGATAACTTTTGGGATAAAACCCAGCCAAAAATGAGGAATTTCACCCACCAGGAATGTGTAGCCAAAAATACCATTATTCCAAGCAAAAATACCCTGGGTTTCCTGGAATTTTTTCACTCCCAAGTGGAATTTTTTTAGGAATTTTTGGCCCCAAGGTCCTGGAAGTCGATAAAAAGCTTTGGGAATGATTGATACACCTGGAAGGACCTGGGAGCTCCAAAAATGGGGAATTATGGAAGGAATGAAGTCCTGGAATGCTCTGAAAAGTGAACTCCTTCAATCTCCTTGGGAATTTGGGGTTTTGGGGGAAAATTCCTGGAATTCCTGGATGGTTTTTGTGGCTTCTCAGTTGTTCTAACTTGAATTTTAATTGGATTTTTCCCAAAGTTAAATCCGGATTTCCCTCCCTGGAATTTTGAATATTTTGATACTAAACCCTCGAATTCCAGAGAAATTCCCGTTTCTCCAGCCCCTGCTAAAATCCCAAAATTATCCCTCCTAATTTGGCACTTTGGGACAACTCAGGGACCCAAAAATTGGGATAAATTCCAATGTTTTATTCCCTGGAACGTGCAAATCCAAGGCCTAAACACTGGGATAAATTCCAGTGTTTTATTCCTCATTACCACCTAAAAGCCTGGAACGAGCAAATCCAAGGCCCCCAGATTCCCAGGATTTTTTGAGGCTGGACTTTCGGAAGGATTGGGATGTGGAAATGATGGAATTTTCCCCCTTTTTTCCCTTTTCCAGCAGGAAAATGTGGAGCGTGTGGGCCGGGCTATCCCAGTCCTCTGGAGGCCATGAAAGGCAAGTGCTGGGACAACATTCCCAAATCCTGGAATGGGATTGGGATTAGGGGGGATTTGAGGGGAGAGAAAATGGATAAAATGTATAAAACCGTGGAATTTTGGGATAATTAATCCCGAATTCTGCCCCCAGGGCCCCGGGAGCAGCTCCTGTACCTGCCCTGCATCTACCGGAACACCGGGATCGACATTCCCGACTTCCTGGCCACCGTGGACGTGGATCCCAACTCCCCACACTACTGCCAGGTACGGAAATCCGGGAAAATCCGGGAAAATCTGGGAAAATCCGGGAGAATCTGGGATCCCAAATCCCCCCAGAGCTGCCAGGGACTGGAATCCAGGAAAATCCAGGATCCCAAACCATTCCCAGGTGGATCTGCATCCTTCCTCCTTCCCTTAATTAAAAATCCCATTAATTAGAGCCATTCCAAGATTTGGGACCCATTCCATGCCACTTCTCCTAATAAATCCCATCCCCATCCAACTCTTCTCCCACCATTCCCAGTAATTTTCCCGCTCTCCCAAGCTTCCTAAATGACAAACACGCCGAGTGTTGAGGGCAAACCTGGGATTTTGGAGGCCCGTCCCTGTTTTTCCAGGTGATCCATCGGCTCCCGATGCCGAATGTGGGGGATGAGCTGCACCACTCGGGCTGGAACGCCTGCAGCAGCTGCTACGGCGATCCCACCAAAGCCAGGAACCTCCTGGTGCTTCCCAGCCTCATCTCCTCGCGCATCTACATCGTGGACGTGGGCTCGGATCCCAGGGCTCCCAAACTCCACAAGGTTTGGAGAAATTGGAATTTTTCCGCTTTTTTTCCTGCTTTTCTCCCCGCTTCTTTTTCCCTGATTTTCCCCCTTTCTTCCCCCTTTTCCCTCTTTTTCTCCCTTTTTTCCTGATTTTTCCTTTTTTCCTGCCATTTTTTCCTTTTCTTCCCCTGATTTTTCCTGATTTTTCCATTTTCTTTTTTCCCCCTTTTCCTCCCTTTTTTCCTGATTTTTCCTTTTTTCCTGCCATTTTTTCCTTTTCTTCCCCTGATTTTTCCTGATTTTTCCATTTTCTTTTTTCCCCCTTTTCCTCCCCTTTTTCCTGATTTTTCCTTTTTTCCTGCCATTTTTTCCTTTTCTTCCCCTGATTTTTCCTGATTTTTCCATTTTTTTCCCCCCTTTCCTCCCTTTTTTCCCTTTTTCTCCCTGATTTTTCTGTATTTTTCCCTGATTTTCCCCCTTTTTTCCCCCCTTTTTCCCCCTTCCCCCCCTTTTATCCCTTTTTGTCCTTTTTTTCTCCTTTTTTCCTTCCCCCCCCCTTTTTTCCATTCCTTTTCCCCCCCCTTTTTTCCCCCTTTTCCCTGCGAACATTCCCAAACCCTCCCTCCCACTACCACAGGATCCCTCCAGCTGCTCCCACACATCCCCGGCCATAAATCCGCATTTCCCAGCCCTGATTTCCAGGACTTTTCCCCCTTTTTGCCGCTTCCAGGTGGTGGAAGCTGAGGAATTGTCCCGCAAAGGGAACGCGGCTTTTCCGCACACCTCGCACTGCCTGGGCTCCGGGGAAATCCTCATCAGCTGCCTGGGGGACGCTGCTGGCAACGGGAAAGGTCTGGATCCTTCCACATTCCATGGAAACCCCCCGCGCCTTTTATCTCTCCATCCACAGGCTCCAAAATGCCCGGAATATTTGGGATTTCCCTGCTTTTTTAGCACGTGCCAGCGGTTCTTCGTGGAGCTGTAAATTCATGTCACGATTGATTATAATTATAAATTATAATTATGAATTAAAATTATAAACGATGGGAAATCATTTGAGGGGTTCTTATTATGGGGAAATATAAAACCAGGAAGGACAAAAATAACAGGAAATAACTTCAGGAATTATTCCAGGAAAATACGGAATTTTTGGGAATGATTGTTGGTAATCGTGAAATTATGGGAAGGAATTTTAGGGATTGTTATTCTAGGAAAATACGGAATAAAGAAAATACCAAGAGTAAAATGGTGGGAAATAATTTTAAGGATTATAGGAAAAAGTGAAATTATAGATTAATTAATTAATTATAATTAATAATTATAATAGAATTATTAATTATTAATAATGCATTGTAATACTTTATAATATTAAAAAATTAATAATAATCATAATAATTAATAATAATAATTAATAAATAATAAAAATTAATTATTATTAATTAATAATAATTAATTATAATAATTAATTAATGATTAATAATTATTAACTAATAATAAATTAATTAATAATTATAATAATATTAATTATTTTTAATAATAATTAATACTTAATACTTAATAATTATTAATTAATAATTAATTGGATATTAATAATATTTAATAATTAATGATTGATTATAATAATTAATTAATGATTAATAATTATTAACTAATAAAAAATTAATTAATAATTATAATAATATTAATTATTTTTAATAATAATTAATAATAAATTGGTTATTAATAATAATTAATACTTAATAATTAATTATAATAATTAATTACTGATTAATAATTAATACTAAATTAATTAACAATTATAACAATAGTATTGATTATTTTTGATAATTATTACTAATTAACAATTAATAATTAATAATAAATAATTAATAATTAATAATTAATTGATTATTAATAATCGTAATTAATAATTAATTATAATAATTAATAATAATTAATTAATAATAAATTAATTAGTAACTATAAGGATATTAATTATTTTGATAATAATTAATAATTAGCAATTAGCAATTAATAATTAATAATTAATTGATTACTAATAACAATTAATAATTAATAATTAATTGGTTATTAATAATATTAAATACTTAATAATTAATAATAATAATTAATTGCTAATTGATATTAATTAATTAATTATTATAATAGTATTAATTATTTTAATTAATAATTACTAATTAACAATTAATAATAATTGACCGATTATTAACAATATTTAATATTTAATAATTAATTATAATTAATAAATAATAATTAATTAATAAAAAATAATTAATAATTATTATAATAATTATTAATAATTAATGATTGATGATTAATAATTAATAATTAATAAATAAATAAATTAATAATTATAATAATATTAATTATTTTAATAGTATTAATAATTAATTATTAGTAATTAATAATTAATAATAAATTGATTAATAATAATATTTAGTAGTTAATGATTAATTATAATAACTAATTAATAATTAATAATAATTAATTAATAATAAATTAATTAATAATTATAATAATAGTAAATATTTTAATTAATAATTAATAATTAAGGAGTTATGATTAATAAATAATTTATTATTAGTAATATCTAATAATTAATAATTAATTATAATAATTAAGTAATAATTAACAATAATTAATTAAAAATAAATTAATTAATGATTATAAGAATGTTAATTATTTCTAATAATTAATAATTAATGATTAATGATTAATAATTAATAATAATTAATAATATTTAATAATAATTAACAATAAATAATAATTAATTAATAATGAATTAATTAATAATTGTAATAATATTAATTATTTTGATAATATTAATAATTAATAATTAATTAAGAATAAATTAATAATTATAAAAATGTTAATTGTTTTTAATAATTAATAATTAATGATTAATAATGATTAATAATTAATAATAATAAATAATAATAAATTAATAATAAATTAATTAAAAATTATAATAATATTAATTGTTTTTATTAATAATTAATAATTAATTGATTAATAATACTTAATATTTAATAATTAATTATAATAATTAATTACTAGTTAATAATAAATTAATTAATAATTATAATGATATTATTAATTACTTTGGTAATAATCAATAATCAATAATTAATAATTAATTGATATTAATAATATTTAATAATTAATAATTAATTAATAATTATTTTGAATTAATAAATAATAAAAAATTAGTAATTATAAGAATGTTAATTATTTTTAATAATAATAAATAATGATTAATAATCAATAATAATTAATTAATAATAAATTAATTAAAAATTACAATAATATTAAATATTTTTAATGATGTTTAATAATTAATAATTAATAATAATAATTAATTAATAATTAATAATGATTAACTAATAGTAAATTAATTAATAATTGTAATAATATTAATTATTTTTAATAATGATTAATAATTAATACTTAATAATTATTAATTAATAATTAATTGGTTATTAATAATATTTAATAATTAATGATTGATTATAATAATTAATTATAATTAATAATAATTAACTAATAATAAATTAATTAATAACTATAATAGTATTGCTTATTTTTAATAGTAATTAATAATTAATTGGCTATTAATAATACTTAATACTTAATAATTAATTATAATAATTAATTACTAATCAATAATAATTAATTAATAAAAAATTAATTAACAATTATAACAATAGTATTGATTATTTTTGATAATGAGTAATAATTAACAATTAATAATTAATAATTAATAATTAATTGATTATTAATACTAGTAATTAATAATTAATTAAAATAATAAATAATAATTAATTAATAATAATTAATTAATAATTATAAGGATATTAATTATTTTTATAATAATTAATAATTAGCAATTAATAATTAATTGATTATTAATAACAATTAATAATTTATAATTAATTGGTTATTAATAATATTTAATACTTAATAATTAATTATAATAATTAATTACTAATTGATATTAATTAATTAATTAATTACTATAATAGTATTAATTATTCTTAATAATAATTAATAATTAATAATTAACAATTAATAATAATTGATGGATTATTAATAATATTTAATAATTAATAATTAATTACAATAATTAATAAATAATAATTAATTAATAGTAAATTAATTAATAATTATAATAATTATGTTTAATAATTAATAGTTAATGATTAATGATTAATAATTAATAATAATTAATAATGTATAATAATTAATAGTAATTTATAATGATTAACAATTAATAAAAATTGAATAATAATAAATTAATTAATAATTATAATAATCTTAATTTTTTAATAATGTTAATTAATTATTAATAATTAATAATAATAAATTGATTAATAATAATATTTAGTAATTAATGATTAATTATAATAATAATAAATTAATTAATAATTATAATAATATTAAATATTTTTAATAATAGTTAATAATTAATAATTAATGGTTGATAATTAATAGTTAATTGATTATTAATATTATCTAATAATTAATAAATTATAATAATTAAGTCATAATTAATAATAATTAAAAATAAATTAATTAATGATTATAAGAATGTTAATTATTTCTAATAATTAATAAGTAATGATTAATAATTAATAATTAATAATAATTAATATTTAATAATAATTAATAATAAATAATAATAAATTAATAATAAATTAATAATAATTGTAAAATATTAATTATTTTAATAATAATTAATAATTAATAATTAATTGATTATTAGTAATAATATTTCATAACTAATGATTAATTATAATAATTAATAATAAATTAATAATAAATAAATTAATAATTATAAAAATGTTAAATATTTTTAATAATTAATAATTAATGATTAATAATTAATAATAATTAATAATAATTAATAAATAATAATAGATTAATAATAAATTAATTAATCATTATAATAATATTAGTTATTTTTAATAATAATTAATAATTAATAATTAATTGATTATTAATAATACTTAATATTTAATAATTAATTATAATAATTAATTACTAATTAATAATAAATTAATTAATAATTATAATGATATTATTAATTATTTTGGCAATAATTAATAATTAATAATTAGTAATGAATTGATATTAATAATATTCAATAATTAATAATTAATTAATAATTATTTTGAATTAATAAATAATAAAAAAATTAATAATTATAAGAATGTTAATTATTTTTAATAATAATTAATAATGGTTAATAATCAATAATAATTAATAATAAATTAATTAAAAATTACAATAATATTAAATATTTTTAATAATATTTAATAATAATTAGTTATAATAATTAATTAATAATTAATAATAATTAATTAAAAATAAATTAATTAATGAGTATAAAAATGTTAATTATTTTTAATAATTAATAATTAATGACTAATAATTAATTATAATTAATAATTAATAATAATTAATAATAATTAACTAATAATAAATTAATTAATAATTATAATAATAATTTTAATAATAATTAATAATTAACTGATTAATAATAATATTTAATAATAATGATTAATAATTAATATTAATTAGTAATAATTAATAATTAATAATAATTATTAATAATAAATTAATTAATAATTATAATAATATTAATTATTTTTAATAATACTTTAGACTTAATGATTAATTGATTATTAATAATATTTAATATTTAATAATTAATTATAATAATTAACTACTAATTAATAATAAATTAATTAATAATTACAATGATATTATTAATTATTTTGATAATAATTAATAATTAATAATTAATAATTAATTGATTATTAATAATATTGAATAATTAATAATTAGTTATGATAATTAATTATTAATTACTTTGAATTAATTAATAATAAAAAATTAGTAATTAAAAGAATGTTAATTATTTTTAATAATTAAAAATTAATAATTAGTAATTAATAATAACTAATAATGATTAATAATCAATAATAATTAGTAATAAATTAATAATTTTAATAATATTAATTACTTCTCATAATAATTAATAATAATTCATAATAATTAATAATTAATAATAAATTGATTATTAAAAATAATATTTAATAATTAATGATTAATTATAATGATTAATTAATAATTAATAAGAATTATTTAATAATAAATTAACTAATATTTATAATAACATTAAATATTTTTAATAATAATTAATAATTAATAATTAATGATTGATAATTAATAATTAATTGGTTATTAATAATATTTAATATCTATAATTAATTATAATAATTAATTAATAATTAATAATAAATTAATTATTAATTATAATGATATTAATTATTTCGATAATAATTAATGATTAATATTAATAATTAATAATTAATTGATTATTAATAATTATATTTAGTACTTAAGAATGAATTATTATAATTAATTAATAATGAATTAATTAATAACTATAATAATATTAATTATTTTGATAATAATTAATAATTAATAATTAATAATTAATAATTAATAGAGTATTATTAATAATAATTAATAATTAATATTTAATGATAATAGTTAGTTAGCGATTAACAATAATTCATTGATAATGAATTAATAATTATAATAATATTAATTCTTTTTAATAATAATTAATAATGATTAATTATATTAATCAATAATAATTAATAATTAATTAATAATAATTATAATTATTAATAGTATTTAATAATTAGTAATAACAAAAATTAATTGTATTAATTAGTAATTATAATAATTAAATTAATAATAATAATAAAAATGAAAATAATAATAATAATGAAAATTATGGGAAATGTTTTAGGAATTATAGGAAAGTGTAGAATCCTAGGAGATTATTAATGATGACATTAAGAAATTATGGGGAATAATTTCCGCAGTTTTTGTTGTAGGAAATTTCAATTCTTATAGGGCAAAACTATTGTTAATAATAATGATCAGGAAAAGGAATGCAAAGAAACGGAGGGAAATGGAAGGCGGCAATGCGGAGAAATGCAAATATCGGATTCTTTTGCTTCCTTTCAGGCTCCTGAAACGTCTCCTAAGCCTTTGTTCTGGGAATTGTTTCCAGGCACTTTCATCCTCCTGGATGGCGAAACCTTCCAAGTGAAAGGCAATTGGGAAACAGGAGGGAGAATCCCAGCCCTGGGCTACGACTTCTGGTACCAGCCCCGGCAGCAGGTCCTGCTCAGCACCGAGTGGGGCGTTCCCGGGATCCTGGCGCAGGGATTCCGCCCCAGGGATGTGGAGCAAGGTCGGTGGGAAATCCCAGAAAATTCCCTTGCTGAGCAAAAATCCCTGGAAAAAAAAACCCACTTTTTTACGGCAGGAATTTCAAGAAAAAATGGGATTTTTGAGAGCAAAAATACCTGAAAAATTCCATTTTGGAGAGTGGAAATTCCTCAAAAATTCAATTTTGGTGAGCGAGAATGCCCAAAAAAATTCAGGTTTTGAGAGTGGAAACTCCTGAAAAAATCCACTTTTGCGAGTGGAAATTCCTGAGAAATTAATTTTTTAAGAGTCCAAATTCCAAAGAATTTTCATTTTTGAGAGAGAAAATTCAAGAAAAATTCCATTTTTGAGAGTGGGAACTCCTAAAAAATTCCATTTTTGCATGGGAACTCCTGGAAAACTCAATTTTTAAGAGCAGAAACTCCCAAAATATATTCCATTTTTGTGAGTGGAAATTCCTAAAAAATTCCATTTTTGAGCATGGAAATTCCTGGAAAACTGCATTTCTGAGCGTGGAAACTCCCAAACAATTCCATTTTTGAGCGCTGCGACCCCTAAAAAACTCCATTTTTTTGGAAAGAATCCTGTGTTTTAACCCCCATTGCCCCCAAAGCCCGCACCAACCTTTAACTCCCTGTGAAAACCGCCAGATTTGGGGAATATTTTGGGAATATCCCTCCCCGTTTCCCCCTCGCCAGGGCACTACGGGCGCCACATCAACGTGTGGGACTGGAGCAGCCGCTCCCTGCTGCAGGAGATCGATCTGGGAAAAGGCTCCATCCCGCTGGAAATCCGCTTCCTGCACGACCCCAGCGCTTCCCAGGGATTCGTGGGATGTGCCCTGAGCGGGGAGATCCAGCGCTTCTACAAAACCCCGGTGAGTTCCTGGCAGTTCGGGACGAAAGGGAGCCGGGAATTGGGGATTTTCCATGGAATTCCTCGGTTTTTATGGAGTTCTCCGAGGTTTTATCACTCTGGGATTGTGGGAAGGAAAAACCATCCAGGGACATCCCGGGGACATTCCCACTGTTCCAGGGGGGTCCTGGACACTCCCAGGGATGGGGAATCCGTGGAATAACCTGAGCCAGGATCCAGAATTTATCCCTAAAATCCAGCCTAACCCAGCCCAGGGAGTCCTGGAATGGTTTGGGATGGAAAAAGTCCTTAAAGATCCCTAAAATTCCAATCCCAGGGACATTCCCACTATCCCAGGCTGCTCCAGAGATGGGAAATCCATGGAATCACCTCTCCCAGCAGCTCCCTGCCCTCCCAGGGGAGAATTCCTCCCTGGATATCCCACTGGGAATGTCCCCAGTGTCACCTGGAGGCTTTGGAAGCTCCGGGAAGACCCGAAGGGAACGGAATTCCTTGGATTTGTTGGATTTTCTCCTCCCAATCCTGGCTCAGCTTCCCTGAGCTCAACAAATCCAGGGTTGGGAGCTGGGCTTGGATCATCCCTCCCAGCTGCAGATATTCCATGGATTTTGGGAATTTGGGGAATTTTGGGATAACGATTCCGTGTTTTCCCTCCCTCAGGAAGGGAACTGGGCAGCGGAGAAGGTGATTCAGGTGCCCAGCAAGAAAGTCCAAGGATGGCTCCTCCCGGACATGCCAGGTCAGTGAGAGCGAGTTTGAGGAAAATTTGGGAATTTTCTCATGGATCCAGAGCAGATTTTGGCCAAATTTGATCCTTAAATGGCAAAAAATTCCCAATTTTTGTGGTTTTTTAAGGGAGAATTCTGGGATGAGCAAAGGAGCCCTGCGGTGGGAGGGGGATCTGCTCTGTGCTTGAGGTGGGATTTTCCAGGAAAATCCTTGGAATGTGGGGCTGGATGTGCTCAGGAATTGTGGGAATGCTGGAGAACCCTGGAATGATCCCAAGGTCAATTTTGTTTCTCCCAACTTTTCCAACCCCTTTTTTTTGATGCTTCCAAATGGGAATTTTGGGGTTTGGGGTGTCTCTGGTCCCTCCCATTCCCTGATTTCCCTCTGGAATTCCCCCGGGAAGGTCTGATCACGGACATCCTGATCTCCCTGGATGACAGATTCCTGTACTTCAGCAACTGGATCCACGGGGATGTCCGGCAGTACGACATCTCCGATCCCAAAAATCCCAGGCTGGTGGGGCAGGTGAGGAAAAACGGGAAAACACTCCCAAAAATCCAACTCCAAGCTCATTCCCTCCTTTTTTTAACAATTAAATTTGGATTCATTTTGGTTTTTCCCATGGAATTTGATCGTTTTCCAGGTTTTTCTGGGAGGCAGCATCTCCAAAGGGGGAGCGGTGACCGTGCTGGAAGATCGGGAATTGCAGGATCAGCCAGAGCCTTGCGTGATCCAGGTGAGTTTTCCCGAATTTTTCCCAAATTCTTCCCTCATTTCGGAGATTTCTGATGTCAAAAACCCCGGCTGAGGTTGTTCCTGCCTGGATTTTCCTTCCTGAGGGATGGGTTCATCCCTAAAATCCGAATTTTCCCTCGGAAAGAAATAGTGGAATTAGTAAAGTTGGGAAAAACCTCCCGGCTCTCCCAGTTCAACCATTAACTGATGGTTTTTTCCATGGAAAATTTTGGGCTGGGGATAAAAAAATCCCTTGGACACCCCCAGGGCAAGGAAATGTTGGCATTTCCACCCCTGGAATTCCTTGGAGAATCTCTGGATGTGGCACTTGGGGAGTGCCACAAAAAGGAGGCAAAAACAAGAAGCAGGAAAGGGAATTCCTGCCAAAAATTGGGGAAAACACTTGGATTTGATGATTCCTGGAGGGCTTTTCCAACCTTAATCCCACAATCCTGTAAAAAAATTCCAGAAAATTCCAAATCCTTCATCCTTTTTTTCCTGACTCATCTCCAACGACTTCAGGCCTCCCATTCTGAGGCAAAAATTCCCCCCCCCCAAAAAAATCCATTTCCTCCCTAAAAATACGGATTTGCCGCTCCGGAATCCAGGATTTTGGAATCTTTTCCCAAAATTTTAGGGAAAGAAGATTCCCGGGGGTCCGCAGATGCTGCAGCTGAGCCTGGACGGGAGGAGGCTCTACGTGAGCACGTCCCTGTTCAGCGCCTGGGACCGGCAGTTCTACCCTGAGCTCATCAGGTCAGGGACTTATTGATTACTTATTGATTACTTATTGATTAGTAATTGATTATTTATTGGTCAGTAATGGATTAGTAGTGGATTAGTAATGGATTAGTAATGGATTAGTAATGGATTAGTAATGGATTAGTAGTTTATTAGCATCAGCCAAGTCTTTTCCTGCCCCCAAACCCTTTTCCCATTCCCTCTTTTCCCATTCCCTCTTTTCCCAAACCCCTTCCCAACCCTTTTCCCATCTGTTCCCAGGGAGGGCTCCGTGCTGCTGCAGCTGGACGTGGACACGGAGAAGGGGGGACTGGCAGTGAATCCCACATTCCTGGTGGATTTCGGGAAGGAGCCGGGGGGCCCCGTCCTGGCGCACGAGATGCGCTACCCGGGGGGAGACTGCACCTCTGACATCTGGCTCTGATCCCAGGAAATTCGGGATTTATCCCATTTTTTACTCTTTTTCCCCCCTTCTTTTACCTCCACTTCCCTTTTCCCAGGGATTTTGGGATGCCTGGAGCTTCATCCGCTCCCAAAATTCTGATTCCAGAGCAGCTTCTCTTAAAACTCGTCTCCTTCTGCACTCCTCAAAGATCAAAACCCCAAATAAAATTCTCCTTCCAGAGCTGAAATCCCATTTTTATAGGCTTTTGGGAATTTTTGGCATTTTTTTGATTCCAAAAAATATCATTTTCCAACATTTTTCCAACTTTTTTGGTTGTATTTCCACTAAAACTGCGAGTTTTCCATTGGATAAGGCACCTGATGTCATTTCCCAACCTTTTTCCCATCTTTTTTGCTGTATAGAGATAAAATAGGGAAATTAGGGAAAAGGGGATAAAATGGGGATAGAATAGGGATAAAACAGAGAAACAACAGGAAAAAATAGAGAAAAAATAAGGATAAAATATGGATAAAATGGGAATAAAAGAGGGATAAAATAGAGAAAAAATAGGGATAAAGTAGACATAAAATGGGGATAAAACATGGATAAAATAGAGATAAAATGGGAATAAAAATAGGGATAAAATTGGGATAAAATCCACACCTGGAAGAAAACCCACCAGCGAAGAACCAGCAAAGGGAATTTGTCCCAGAAACTTCCAGCAATCCCTGCACACCCCGTGCCCCATCCCGGGGATTTTCCCAGCCCCGCTCCCACCCTCAGCCCCTGGCGGGATTTGTTTTCCCCGGGATGAGTTGGGAATGAGACTCGGGAAGCTGCGGCTGATGCGGGGAACAACTTTATTTATTCCAGGCTAAAGCAGGGCCGGGGCGGAGCAGCGTCGGGAAGGGCTCGGGATTGCCGGGAAAGCGCCGGGAGCGCTGCAGGGAATGTCCCGGGACAGGGACAGGGACCGAGCCGGGCCGGGCACGGGATGGGAGCCGGGAGCGCTGCAGGGAATGTCCCGGGACAGGGACAGGGACCGAGCCGGGCCGGGCACGGGATGGGAGCCGGGAGCGCTGCAGGGAATGTCCCGGGACAGGGACAGGGACCGAGCCGGGCCGGGCACGGGATGGGAGCCGGGAGCGCTGCAGGGAATGTCCCGGGACAGGGACAGGGACCGAGCCGGGCCGGGCACGGGATGGGAGCCGGGAGCGCTGCAGGGAATGTCCCGGGACAGGGACAGGGACCGAGCCGGGCCGGGCGCTTCCCTCGCTGCCGCCGAGGCTGCCGAAGTTCCGGATCCCGGGAAGAGCCCGGGGACATCGCGGGGACATCGCGGGGACATCCCAGGGACAGCCGCGGGTCCCGGCGCTGCTTTGCCCGGAGCGGGATCGAGATTCCAGCGGGAACGGGGACCCCAAAGCCCGGAATCACCCGAGGGGACCCCACACCCAACACCCGAGGGGACCCCACACCCATCACCCGCCGGGACCCCAAGGGCAGCACCGCAGGGGGAGGGGGCGGCGGGCGCTTCCCGGGATCCCTAGGGCAGGATCTCGGACTTGGAATCGCCGCCGGCGAAGCGAATCTCGTGCGCCAGGCACGGCCCGTGCGGCTCCTTGCCGAAATCCACCAGGAAGTTCTTGTTCACGGCCAGGCCGCCCTTGTCCGTGTCCACGTCGAGCTGCAGCATCACCGAGCCCTCCCTGCGTGGGGACAGCGGGGGCTCGTGGCGACAGCGACCCCCGGGCTGCGCCACGGAGCCCGCCCGGAGCCGCTGCGGAGCCCGGGAGAGGATTTGCCAGCCCCGGGAGAAGGGGATGGCAGCGGGGCCGGCTTTGGCTCCCGAATCCCCTCCGGGAGTGAGCGAATCCCTGGGCAGGATGGGCCAGGACGGGCTCGGGCTCACTTTTGCTCCCGAATTCCCTCTGGATGATGAGGACAGGATGTGCCACGACTGGATCCCCTCGGGCCGGGGCTCATCCCTGGCTCTGCTCAGTCCCGACCCGCCCGGGGGCTCCGCCGGGAGCGGCTCCGGGCCAGCCCCGGGCGGGTCCCGGCCCCTTGCCCGCCCCCCGCCCCTCCCGTTCCCGCAGCGCCCCCGCGCCGGGGGGGAGCCTTTTCCAGCCGGGAATTCCTTACTTGACCATGCTGGGGTAGAACTGCCGGTCCCAGGTGCTGTAGAAGGAGTTGGTCACGTAGAGCCGCTTCCCGTCCAGGCTCAGCTGCATCTGGCTGGGGCCGCCGTACACGCGCTTGCACTGGGCACACACGGACTGGGGTCACTGGGGGCACTGGGGGCACTGGGGGCGCTGGGGGCACTGGGACTGGATCCCAGCAGGGGAAGGGAAGGGAAGGGAGGGGGAAAAGCAGGATGAAGGAGCAGATCAGAGCAGGAAGGAGCGGAGCAGGACTAAATGAGAGCAGGAGCAGAGCAGGAGCAGGTCAGAGCAAGAGCAGGAGTAGCTCAGGGACTCATCAGAGCAGGAGCGGATCAGGAACATGTCAGATGCAATCGGCTCGGCTCAGAGCAGCTGAGCGCAGGCTGAGGCGCGGGCGCTGCCAGCCCTGCCAGGCGCTCACCTTGACCACCAGCGGCTCGGGCTGGCACTTGAGCTCCTCGTCCCTGCACACGGTCACGGGGCCCCCTCGCAGGATGCTGCCCCCCACGAACACCTGCAAGGGACGCGGTGGGACACGAGCGTTCCCCGGGCCCGGCCCCGCTGTCCCCGCGCCCCGCTCGGCCCCCCGGGCCAGGGGCTGCCCCTCACCTGCCCCACCAGCCGGGGCTTGCAGTTCCTGCTCAGCTCGTACTGGCGGATGTCCCCGTGCAGCCAATTGCTGACGAACAGGAACCGATCGTCCGGGCTGATGATGAGGTCGGCGATGAAGGCTGCGGGCACGCACGGGCTCAGGGCAGCGCCGGGGGAGGGCACGAGGGGTTGGGCTCAAGGATTGGGCTTTGGGGTGAAGCAGGACTTGGGTAAAGCAGGATTTGGGCTCACTCAGACTTTGGGCTCACTCAGACTTTGGGCTCAGGCAGACTTTGGGCTCAGGCAGACTTTGGGCTCACTCAGACTTTGGGCTCAGCCATGATTTAGAGTCACGCAGACCTTGGGCTCAGCCAGGCTTTGGGGTCAGCCAGGCTTTGGGGTCAGCCAGGCTTTGCCCGGCTGCAGACCTCGCGGAGGGAACAGGAATGCCACCCCCGAGGGCACACGGACCTGGCATCTTGGGCATGATCCAGCCCGACACGTCCTTGGGCGGGATGCGGATCACCTCCTCCACTGCCCAGTTGTCTCTCTGCACAGGGACACAGAGCCGCGGCTGAGCCCCCCGGTGCCCCCGATGCCGAGGCGGGGATCCCGATCCCGATGCGGGGCACACCGGGCTCATCCCGGCCCGCCCAGGCTCTGGCTCCGGACCCTCCCTCTCCCCGCTCCTCCCCGCGCTCCTCCCCGCGCTCCGGCCCGGCCGGGTCCCCCCGGCAGCCCCGGGGCCGCTCCCGGCACTCGCCTCGCACGATTTGTAGAAGCGAAAGACGACCCCGCTCAGGGCACAGCCCACGTAGCCCTCGGCGGCGTCGGGGTTGTGCAGGAACCGCACGTTCAGGGGCAGAGAATCCTCGCCCAGGTCGAAGCACTGCGTGAGGCTGCGGCAGGACAAGTTCCACACGTTCAGGCGGCGCCCGAAGACCCCTGCGGGACACGGGGGAAAAGGGTCGGGGGCGAGCAGGGCCAGGGATCCCTCCCCGGAGGGCTCCTGGTGGGGATCGGCAGGGAAAAGACGGGATTTGGGGAGGAGAAACTGGGAAAGGGCGGGATTTGGGGAGCAGCCAGGGAAACGCAGGATTTGGGGAGCAGCCAGGGAAACGCAGGATTTGGGGAGCAGACAGGGAAATGCAGGATTTGGGAGCAGCCGGGACCAGCCCGCCCCCGGTGCAGCCCCTGCCCATCCTCAGCCCGAGCCCGGCGAAGGCGCCGGGGGCACAAATCGGCCTCTGTGGGGGCACCGCCCCCCGGCAGCCCCTGGCTCGGCCCTGGCATTGGTGCCACCCGCGTGTCCCCACCTTTCTTGAAGTCATCGGGGTTCAAGCCGCGCCCGGCCACTTTGGGCACCACCCCGGCCGAGCTGACCAGGACGTTGTGCCGGGGCTGGTACCAGAAGTCGCAGCCGCTCGGGGGAACCTCGCACTCGTTCTCCCAGTTCCCCTTCAGCTCAAAGGTCTCTCCGTCCAGCACCACGAAGCCACCTGGGGCACACGAGGGACGCGGCGATGACAAAGCCGGGCTCCCGCGAGCTTCCCGAGATGGGAAGTTTGGCAGGGAAATGGGAATTCTGGCAGGAGAATTCACCTTTGGCGTTGCCAGCGGGGTCGCCCATGTTGGCGATCAGGACGTCCCCGTTGGGCAGGGGGTGGGTGACAGCCAGGTAGCCCTTGTTGCACTTCCAGAACACATCCACGGGCTCGATCGTCTGCAAAAATCAGCACAAAGTTCCGCCTCCGCCTGCTCGCCGCCTTTCCCGGCATCACAGAATCCTTTGGGGCCGGGAAAGACCCCCAGGATGGTCCAGCCCAGCCTCTGGACACTCCCTGGCAGAGCCCCTTCCTCTCCTCCCTCCATCCCTCTCTCCATCCCTCCCCGTGCCCCCCCGGTGTCCCCCCTCCCCGCCGCTGCCCGGGGCTGCCCCCGGCCGTACCTTGCAGATCCGGGGCGCCCGGCACTGGGAGCCCACATCCACCACGTAGATGCGGGAGGAGATGAGGCAGGGCAGGACCAGCTTGGTCCTTTTGGCCGCGGCGCCGCTCTCGAAGCAGCCGCAGGCGGGGCCCCAGCCCGCGCAGTGCAGCTCGTCCTTGAGGTTGGGCATGGGCAGCCGGTGGATCACCTGGGCACAGCCGGGGGAAATTGGGGAATGCCCCGCCGGGAGCGGCCCCGGGCTCGGGGCGTCCCTGCGCAGGGGCTGCGAACGGCCGGGAGCGGCCGGCGAGGAGAATTCTGCTCGCGGGGAATGAGGGACGTGCAGCTGCCCGCCGGCATTGCTCAGCGTTCCCACCGAAATTCGGGGAATTGTGGCTGCGCAGAGCTGCTGTTCGTCCTCTGGGCCGGGCTGGGGCTTTGCTCTGCCGAGTCCTGCCGAGGATGGAGCTTAAAGCGCGTTTAAAATGCTCCAAAGCCTCTTTTGGCTTCCGAGAGCCTTGGATTCCAAGGGGGATTTTTGAATGTGCTGGGAGTTGGGAAGGGAGTCGGAGGCAGCGCACGGAGCTGGGGGTGATCCAAGCACGATCTGGCAGGGGGAGAGCGGGAATGGCGCAGGGAAGGGGAGGATTCCCGGCAGGAAAAATCCCGGAGCGCTGCAGAGCCAGCGGGGCAGCAGGAAGGAGCGGAGCCCTGACGGCGAAACTCCCAAAACTTCCCCAGGTGGCTCCGAACGGGACAGGGCCGGGACGGGGGACAAGAGCCAGCCCAGGCTGGGGGGACACAAAGCTGCCCCGAGCCCAGAAGGGGCCGGGCAGGAGCGGAGGGGACACGGGACAAGCGGGTTTTCCCAGGAAAAAAAAGAGTCCGAAGGCCGCCCCCGGAGGCCTCGGGAAGCAGAGCCCCCGCAGCGATCCCTCCCCCCAGGAAGCCCAGCAGGAGGCAGCGGGTACCTGGCCGTAGTGGGGGGAGCGGGGGTTGAGGTCCACGGTGGCCAGGAAATCGGGTTGGTCGATGCAGGTGGACCTGTAGGTGCAGGTCACGTAGGCGACCTCCTCCCTCGGGGCTGGGGACACAAAAGCGGGCTCAAACCGCGCCGGGAACCCCCAGCAAGGGCAGGAGAAGCTCCGGGCAACTCTCAGAAACGCCCGAAATGATTTCCAGGATGCTGCGAGCTCCTCCCGCTGCCCCGTCCAGCCCCGGGGCCGTTCCTGCCCCGGGAACAGCCGAGGGGAACCTCCCGGAGTTCTCCCGCTGGGCAAGCGGCTCAGCACGAACACCGAGCTCGGGGGATCCCAAAGAGCCCAAATTCCCCCGTGCCAGCCCCGTGCCAGCCCCATTCCCAGCACTCGCCTTTCAGCACGTCGGGGCACGAGGGGTACTCGTAGCACGGAGCTCTGCATCTGTCTGGGGAGACGAGGGGACACCGTGAGCCCCGGCCCGGCGCCGCGGCTCCGGGCTCCCGGCGCAGAGGGTCCCTCCCGCCCCGCGCACCGGGGCCGCCCCAGCCCTCCCCGGGACCCAGCGGGAGCGCTCGGGGCGGCGCCGGCACCTCCCGGCTCCAGGAGGGGACCCCGGGGACAGCCCGGAGCCGAGCCCTGCCCGGGGCCTCGGAGCCCCTCGGGGACCCCTCCCCACCGCGGGGATGGGACAGAGCAGGGACGGGATGGCGACAGAGCTGCCTCCGAGACCGAGACCGGGACGGGGACAGAGCTGTCACCCCGAGCCGGGACAGGATGGGGACTCAGCTGTCACCCTGAGCCGGGACGGGAGGGAAGGTCCAGCAGGGAAAGTCCCGCTGGACCCCGGGCCCCCTGGAGCAGGGAAGGGCCCCTGAGCCCCGCAGGAGCTCCCCAGGGCCCAGCAGAGCCTCGGGACCAGCGGCACCGCGGCCAAAGCTCGGCCCCAGCTCCCCCCTCCTGCCCAGCTGTGGACAAAGCCAGCTGTGCCCAGCTGTGCCCGGGCCGGGGCTGCGGGCCCGGAGCTGCGGGGGGAGGCTCCGAGGCTCCCTTACCCATGGCTGGAGCTTTGGGGGTGCCCGGTGGTGGCGGCCGAGGAGCTGGAGCTGGAGGGGCAGCTGCTGTCTCCGGGCTGGAGCGGCTGTGCTGTGCCCAGGCTGCTCCCGGGGGGCCTTTTATCCCGGGAAAAGGGTGGGGGGAGCGGGGCCAAGCCCAGGGAGGGGCTGCCCAGCGCTTGGGAGGTGCCAGCCCGGCGCTGCGGCTTCTTTCCGCCTCCCCGCCGCCAATCTGGGGCCAAATCTGCTGCTCCCTGCAGCTCCCAAACCCTCAAACACCGCCGGCCCTATCTGATCCCGGCCTCGCTCCCCATGGAACGGCTGCTCCAGCTTCCCATCCGGCAGCATCCAACCCAGCCCCGTGCCCAGAGCATTCCCAAAGCCCGGCCGGAGCCTCGGCCCCACCAGCGGCTCCCGGGGCTTGCAGGGGCCGAGCCCACGGAGGCACCAAAGGCTCCTCTGGGATCCTGATCCCGGCAGGAGGCACGGCCCGATCCCAGGCATCACCCAAAGGCTCCTCTGGGATCCTGATCCCGGCAGGAGGCACGGCTCGATCCCAGGCATCACCCAAAGGCTCCTCTGGGATCCTGATCCCGGCAGGAGGCACGGCTCGATCCCAGGGATCACCCAAAGGCTCCTCTGGGATCCTGATCCCGGCAGGAGGCACGGCCCGATCCCAGGCATCACCCAAAGGCTCCTCTGGGATCCTGATCCCGGCAGGAGGCACGGCTCGATCCCAGGGATCACCCAAAGGCTCCTCTGGGATCCTGATCCCGGCAGGAGGCACGGCCCGATCCCAGGCATCACCCAAAGGCTCCTCTGGGATCCGGATCCCGGCAGGAGGCACGGCTCGATCCCAGGCATCACCCAAAGGCTCCTCAGGATCCCGGGGGGCCCAGCAGGGCCCGGCAGAGCGGCCTCTGCCCAGAGACAGGAGTTTGGGAGCTCAGGGACAGCGGGATGGGCTTGGGGAGTGAGGGGATCCCAGGAACTGGGAAAATCCCAGGGGACAACGCGGACCCTCAGGAAATCCACCCGGAGCCCTCCTGAGGCAGCAGCAGCAGCCGGGGCAGGACACGGGGCGGCCTCGCAGGGTGGCACCTCTGGGCGGGGACGTGGGGCCAGCTGGGCAAAAGTGGGATTTGGGGAGCTCCGCACTGGGAACTGGGGCTGGAAGAGTCACTGGGGACTGTCCCCAACCCCTTGGGCCAGGAACGGTCACTGATCACTGTCCCCAACCCCCTGGGCCGTGCCCAGCCCCAGCCCCGGGTGGCACCAGCAGCACAAAAGTGGCACCAGCCGGCGTGGATTTCACCCGAACTGGGCTGAGGTGGCCCCAAAACAGCCCCGGCAAGAGCAGAGATCCCGACGCGGGCCCCGAGGGCTCGCAGCAGGGTCCCCTCCCGAGGCCACCACCGGCCTGGCCGCCAGCAGTGCCACAGGAAGGGACACTCAGCCCCCTGGAATGCGGCTCCCGGCTCTGGGAAGAGCTGCTCGGGCAGTGGGGAGGGCACAGGGACAGGGAATTGCTGTGCCAGCAATGCGGGGACACCGCGGAGGGCCCGGGAGGAGCCCGGGGATGTCCCCGGCAGCGGGGACAGCTCAGCCCCGCCGGCCACGGCTGCCCTTGAGGCTCCTCTGGCTCCGGGACAGCGCCGGGCACCGGGCGCGGGGGCACAGGGCAGCGGCCAGCGCCTCCCGGGCCTTCTCTGCACGTCGGGAGCAGCAGAGTTGGGGAAACTGATGGGATTTGGGGTGGGAAAGCACAACAAAGGCACTTCCAGGGCAGGGACAGCAGCACAGGGATCGGCACCGAGCCCAGCCAGAGCCTTCCCTGCCACCAGGGGAGGCCCAGCGGTGCCCACCCACGGTCAGCCAGGGCCACTCCGAGGCAGGAAGGGGTTAAACAGAATCCTGGGTGAGAGCGGAAATCGCGGAAAAAGCGGCTCCGAGGCTGACGCGATGAAAGAAGCCGAGATTTAGGCAAAAGCAGCGCCGCGGGAAGGAATTTGTCCCTCACTTCGCCGGGATGGAGGCACCGCGGGAGCCTTCCCGTGGCTGCGGGATGGAGCTCGGGATCCGCCCGGGATCGGGAAGATCCCAGCACAGGAACGGCTCCGGGGTGTCGGGAACAGCCCAAAGGAGCGGGGACAGCCAAGGACCCCCGGAGCCGCCGTGGCTGCCCCGTCCCTGGCGGGTCCCGGGCCGGGCGGGGCTCGCAGCCCTCCCCGCATGCCCGCGGCTCCTTCCCCTGGCGCTGCACACCCGCTCATTAGCGAGATCATTAGCCCGCCCCTCATCAGCGAGCCGCGCTGCTCCCGGTGGCTTCCCGTGGTGACGTCCCTGGGTCCCTCCCTGTCCCCGCTCGGCTGTCGCGTGTCCCGATGGCGCTGATAAGAGCGAGATAAGCGCCGGCTCAGCACAGCCCGCCGCTGCTCCCGCGGCCGCAGCACGAGCCCCAGGACCCTCCGGCCACTGCCCCCGCCCCGCCGGCCACTCCTGCCCTGTCCCCACCGGCTCCTCCGGCCCCCAGCGGCAAGGACGCGCCGCAGGTTTGGCCGTGGCCGAGCCCGGCCGCTGCGGGGAGGCGAGGATCGGGACGAGACCGCGGCTCTCCCGGACCTTGGAGAGTCCCCGGGGCTCGCGAGTGCCCGGCGGGAGCTCCCCGGCTCCGGGAGCAGCTCCAGCCTCCCGCAGCTCTCCGGGAAGGCTTTGGCTTCCCTCGAACCCTGCCCCGAGCCCCTGGAGCTGCCCCGGCGGGTCCGGGGCTGCTTCATCATTTCCCGTTCCTAAATCCCCTTCCCTGCGCTCTTGTCCCGCTCTCCATCCTCTTCCCAGGAAGTTACCGGGGCATCCTCATGGGAAGAAATAAATGGGATCAAGTTCTGCTCCCCGGGAACGGGGCCAGGACAAGAGGGAACGGCCTCGAGCTGTGCCAGGGGAGGCTCAGGGTGGATATTTGGGAAAATCCCTCCTGGAAAGGGCGGCCAGGCCTTGGAAGGGGCTGCCCGGGGAGTGGCCATCCCTGAAGGTTTCCCCCTGAGGGATTGCTGAACATTGTTCTGGGTGACCTGGGGGAATCGGGCACAGCTTGGACTCGGTGGTCTTGGAGGGATTTTCCAACCTCAGTAATCCTGGAATTCTCTGAAAGGTCCCATTAACACTCAGCGCAATTTCCAAACGTTAAACCCGGCTCCGAAACTCCTCAAAATGAGCAAATCCTACAAAAACCAGAGGAAAAAAACCCTTTGGGAGAGCTCGAAATTTCCCTGCTGCAGCCTGGCCGGGAGGAGATAAAGCTGCGGCTGAGAAGGTAAAGCTGCTGATAAGAGCCGAGCTGAGCTGCGATTATTTCCTGCTCCTCCCTGTGCCTAGGTGAGCTCGGCTGGTTCTCCCTGTGCTCACCTGCGGCTTTTCCATGACCAGAAGCGGGACCAGCGTCCCCCCAGCCCGGTTTGGGAAGTTTCCCGGCTTCTGCTCATCCCCACTTCCCATGATGCGCGGAAAATCAGATTTCTCCCGCTCCTGACACTGCAGATCCCGTTTATCTCCCCGATTTGGAGCGGATTCATCCCCTCCCGCAACCGCCGAGCCGGGATCTGTCCCTCCCATCCCTAGGGAGCCTCTGGAGCTGGACATTCCTGCCTCGTGGACGGAGGAAAGGCCACCCTGAGCCTTTCGGGTCCCTCATTCCAAGCAGATCCAGAGGAGCGAGCGACGCCCTGGAATTATCTCCGGCTTTGTCGGCTCCCCAGGGCTGAACGCCTGAAAAGCTTCAAAGTGTCGGGAATTTTGGGTTCCGGTCCAGGGCAGCGGCCCCTCGCCGGCTTTTCCTGTTTGTTTAGGGAGTCGGGTGTTCCCTGGCACAATCCCGATCCCGAGGGAATTCGGGGTTTGGGCGTTGGGCTCCCCGCGTGTCCCCCTCGGCAAGGACAGGGACAAATCTCCTCCCTCTATCCCGTTCCCAGCCCGACCTGCAGGATCAGCGTCCCCGCTCCGGGCTGGGACGGAGCCCTCCCGATTTTTGGGGAAGTGTCACCGAGGAAAAGGAATTCGCTGGTTCTCCCGAGTTTAATTTTTTCCTGATTTTCTTTTTGGTGGTGGAGCGGGGAACAAACTCCGGAGCTCATCCATTGTCACCCGCCTTCCACTGGCGGTGGAATTCCGCAGTTCCCGTCACGTTTTCAGGAGAGCTCATGCATCAGCCGGCTCCCAAAAATCACCCCTTTCCCACCGAATCATCAGAAAATCAGGGAATTCTTGGCTTGGAAGGGAATTCAAGCTCAAGGCTTCTCCCTGTTTCATGCCCCTGGCTGAGGGGAGAGCTGGGAATCCTCCACACACCCGCGGAAGCAGCTCCTGGATGGAATTCCAGCCCCGCAGCAGTCCGGGAAGGGATGACCAGTGGGATTTGGGGCTCACCCCATGAATTTAAACGTTTTCCCGAACTCTCTCGGTGTTCAGTGCCCGGCTGAGCTGTCGGGATGCGGACAAGACTGGGAAGAGGATGGAGAGCGGGACAAGAGCGCAGGGAAGGGGATTTAGGAACGGGAAATGATGAAGCAGCCCCGGACCCGCCGGGGCAGCTCCAGGGGCTCGGGGCAGGGTTCGAGGGAAGCCAAAGCCTTCCCGGAGAGCTGCGGGAGGCTGGAGCTGCTCCCGGAGCCGGGGAGCTCCCGCCGGGCACTCGCGAGCCCCGGGGACTCTCCAAGGTCCGGGAGAGCCGCGGTCTCGTCCCGATCCGCGCCTCCCCGCAGCGGCCGGGCTCGGCCACGGCCAAACCTGCGGCGCGTCCTTGCCGCTGGGGGCCGGAGGAGCCGGTGGGGACAGGGCAGGAGTGGCCGGCGGGGCGGGGGCAGTGGCCGGAGGGTCCTGGGGCTCGTGCTGCGGCCGCGGGAGCAGCGGCGGGCTGTGCTGAGCCGGCGCTTATCTCGCTCTTATCAGCGCCATCGGGACACGCGACAGCCGAGCGGGGACAGGGAGGGACCCAGGGACGTCACCACGGGAAGCCACCGGGAGCAGCGCGGCTCGCTGATGAGGGGCGGGCTAATGATCTCGCTAATGAGCGGGTGTGCAGCGCCAGGGGAAGGAGCCGCGGGCATGCGGGGAGGGCTGCGAGCCCCGCCCGGCCCGGGACCCGCCAGGGACGGGGCAGCCACGGCGGCTCCGGGGGTCCTTGGCTGTCCCCGCTCCTTTGGGCTGTTCCCGACACCCCGGAGCCGTTCCTGTGCTGGGATCTTCCCGATCCCGGGCGGATCCCGAGCTCCATCCCGCAGCCACGGGAAGGCTCCCGCGGTGCCTCCATCCCGGCGAAGTGAGGGACAAATTCCTTCCCGCGGCGCTGCTTTTGCCTAAATCTCGGCTTCTTTCATCGCGTCAGCCTCGGAGCCGCTTTTTCCGCGATTTCCGCTCTCACCCAGGATTCTGTTTAACCCCTTCCTGCCTCGGAGTGGCCCTGGCTGACCGTGGGTGGGCACCGCTGGGCCTCCCCTGGTGGCAGGGAAGGCTCTGGCTGGGCTCGGTGCCGATCCCTGTGCTGCTGTCCCTGCCCTGGAAGTGCCTTTGTTGTGCTTTCCCACCCCAAATCCCATCAGTTTCCCCAACTCTGCTGCTCCCGACGTGCAGAGAAGGCCCGGGAGGCGCTGGCCGCTGCCCTGTGCCCCCGCGCCCGGTGCCCGGCGCTGTCCCGGAGCCAGAGGAGCCTCAAGGGCAGCCGTGGCCGGCGGGGCTGAGCTGTCCCCGCTGCCGGGGACATCCCCGGGCTCCTCCCGGGCCCTCCGCGGTGTCCCCGCATTGCTGGCACAGCAATTCCCTGTCCCTGTGCCCTCCCCACTGCCCGAGCAGCTCTTCCCAGAGCCGGGAGCCGCATTCCAGGGGGCTGAGTGTCCCTTCCTGTGGCACTGCTGGCGGCCAGGCCGGTGGTGGCCTCGGGAGGGGACCCTGCTGCGAGCCCTCGGGGCCCGCGTCGGGATCTCTGCTCTTGCCGGGGCTGTTTTGGGGCCACCTCAGCCCAGTTCGGGTGAAATCCACGCCGGCTGGTGCCACTTTTGTGCTGCTGGTGCCACCCGGGGCTGGGGCTGGGCACGGCCCAGGGGGTTGGGGACAGTGATCAGTGACCGTTCCTGGCCCAAGGGGTTGGGGACAGTCCCCAGTGACTCTTCCAGCCCCAGTTCCCAGTGCGGAGCTCCCCAAATCCCACTTTTGCCCAGCTGGCCCCACGTCCCCGCCCAGAGGTGCCACCCTGCGAGGCCGCCCCGTGTCCTGCCCCGGCTGCTGCTGCTGCCTCAGGAGGGCTCCGGGTGGATTTCCTGAGGGTCCGCGTTGTCCCCTGGGATTTTCCCAGTTCCTGGGATCCCCTCACTCCCCAAGCCCATCCCGCTGTCCCTGAGCTCCCAAACTCCTGTCTCTGGGCAGAGGCCGCTCTGCCGGGCCCTGCTGGGCCCCCCGGGATCCTGAGGAGCCTTTGGGTGATGCCTGGGATCGAGCCGTGCCTCCTGCCGGGATCCGGATCCCAGAGGAGCCTTTGGGTGATGCCTGGGATCGGGCCGTGCCTCCTGCCGGGATCAGGATCCCAGAGGAGCCTTTGGGTGATCCCTGGGATCGAGCCGTGCCTCCTGCCGGGATCAGGATCCCAGAGGAGCCTTTGGGTGATGCCTGGGATCGGGCCGTGCCTCCTGCCGGGATCAGGATCCCAGAGGAGCCTTTGGGTGATCCCTGGGATCGAGCCGTGCCTCCTGCCGGGATCAGGATCCCAGAGGAGCCTTTGGGTGATGCCTGGGATCGAGCCGTGCCTCCTGCCGGGATCAGGATCCCAGAGGAGCCTTTGGGTGATGCCTGGGATCGGGCCGTGCCTCCTGCCGGGATCAGGATCCCAGAGGAGCCTTTGGTGCCTCCGTGGGCTCGGCCCCTGCAAGCCCCGGGAGCCGCTGGTGGGGCCGAGGCTCCGGCCGGGCTTTGGGAATGCTCTGGGCACGGGGCTGGGTTGGATGCTGCCGGATGGGAAGCTGGAGCAGCCGTTCCATGGGGAGCGAGGCCGGGATCAGATAGGGCCGGCGGTGTTTGAGGGTTTGGGAGCTGCAGGGAGCAGCAGATTTGGCCCCAGATTGGCGGCGGGGGAGGCGGAAAGAAGCCGCAGCGCCGGGCTGGCACCTCCCAAGCGCTGGGCAGCCCCTCCCTGGGCTTGGCCCCGCTCCCCCCACCCTTTTCCCGGGATAAAAGGCCCCCCGGGAGCAGCCTGGGCACAGCACAGCCGCTCCAGCCCGGAGACAGCAGCTGCCCCTCCAGCTCCAGCTCCTCGGCCGCCACCACCGGGCACCCCCAAAGCTCCAGCCATGGGTAAGGGAGCCTCGGAGCCTCCCCCCGCAGCTCCGGGCCCGCAGCCCCGGCCCGGGCACAGCTGGGCACAGCTGGCTTTGTCCACAGCTGGGCAGGAGGGGGGAGCTGGGGCCGAGCTTTGGCCGCGGTGCCGCTGGTCCCGAGGCTCTGCTGGGCCCTGGGGAGCTCCTGCGGGGCTCAGGGGCCCTTCCCTGCTCCAGGGGGCCCGGGGTCCAGCGGGACTTTCCCTGCTGGACCTTCCCTCCCGTCCCGGCTCAGGGTGACAGCTGAGTCCCCATCCTGTCCCGGCTCGGGGTGACAGCTCTGTCCCCGTCCCGGTCTCGGTCTCGGAGGCAGCTCTGTCGCCATCCCGTCCCTGCTCTGTCCCATCCCCGCGGTGGGGAGGGGTCCCCGAGGGGCTCCGAGGCCCCGGGCAGGGCTCGGCTCCGGGCTGTCCCCGGGGTCCCCTCCTGGAGCCGGGAGGTGCCGGCGCCGCCCCGAGCGCTCCCGCTGGGTCCCGGGGAGGGCTGGGGCGGCCCCGGTGCGCGGGGCGGGAGGGACCCTCTGCGCCGGGAGCCCGGAGCCGCGGCGCCGGGCCGGGGCTCACGGTGTCCCCTCGTCTCCCCAGACAGATGCAGAGCTCCGTGCTACGAGTACCCCTCGTGCCCCGACGTGCTGAAAGGCGAGTGCTGGGAATGGGGCTGGCACGGGGCTGGCACGGGGGAATTTGGGCTCTTTGGGATCCCCCGAGCTCGGTGTTCGTGCTGAGCCGCTTGCCCAGCGGGAGAACTCCGGGAGGTTCCCCTCGGCTGTTCCCGGGGCAGGAACGGCCCCGGGGCTGGACGGGGCAGCGGGAGGAGCTCGCAGCATCCTGGAAATCATTTCGGGCGTTTCTGAGAGTTGCCCGGAGCTTCTCCTGCCCTTGCTGGGGGTTCCCGGCGCGGTTTGAGCCCGCTTTTGTGTCCCCAGCCCCGAGGGAGGAGGTCGCCTACGTGACCTGCACCTACAGGTCCACCTGCATCGACCAACCCGATTTCCTGGCCACCGTGGACCTCAACCCCCGCTCCCCCCACTACGGCCAGGTACCCGCTGCCTCCTGCTGGGCTTCCTGGGGGGAGGGATCGCTGCGGGGGCTCTGCTTCCCGAGGCCTCCGGGGGCGGCCTTCGGACTCTTTTTTTTCCTGGGAAAACCCGCTTGTCCCGTGTCCCCTCCGCTCCTGCCCGGCCCCTTCTGGGCTCGGGGCAGCTTTGTGTCCCCCCAGCCTGGGCTGGCTCTTGTCCCCCGTCCCGGCCCTGTCCCGTTCGGAGCCACCTGGGGAAGTTTTGGGAGTTTCGCCGTCAGGGCTCCGCTCCTTCCTGCTGCCCCGCTGGCTCTGCAGCGCTCCGGGATTTTTCCTGCCGGGAATCCTCCCCTTCCCTGCGCCATTCCCGCTCTCCCCCTGCCAGATCGTGCTTGGATCACCCCCAGCTCCGTGCGCTGCCTCCGACTCCCTTCCCAACTCCCAGCACATTCAAAAATCCCCCTTGGAATCCAAGGCTCTCGGAAGCCAAAAGAGGCTTTGGAGCATTTTAAACGCGCTTTAAGCTCCATCCTCGGCAGGACTCGGCAGAGCAAAGCCCCAGCCCGGCCCAGAGGACGAACAGCAGCTCTGCGCAGCCACAATTCCCCGAATTTCGGTGGGAACGCTGAGCAATGCCGGCGGGCAGCTGCACGTCCCTCATTCCCCGCGAGCAGAATTCTCCTCGCCGGCCGCTCCCGGCCGTTCGCAGCCCCTGCGCAGGGACGCCCCGAGCCCGGGGCCGCTCCCGGCGGGGCATTCCCCAATTTCCCCCGGCTGTGCCCAGGTGATCCACCGGCTGCCCATGCCCAACCTCAAGGACGAGCTGCACTGCGCGGGCTGGGGCCCCGCCTGCGGCTGCTTCGAGAGCGGCGCCGCGGCCAAAAGGACCAAGCTGGTCCTGCCCTGCCTCATCTCCTCCCGCATCTACGTGGTGGATGTGGGCTCCCAGTGCCGGGCGCCCCGGATCTGCAAGGTACGGCCGGGGGCAGCCCCGGGCAGCGGCGGGGAGGGGGGACACCGGGGGGGCACGGGGAGGGATGGAGAGAGGGATGGAGGGAGGAGAGGAAGGGGCTCTGCCAGGGAGTGTCCAGAGGCTGGGCTGGACCATCCTGGGGGTCTTTCCCGGCCCCAAAGGATTCTGTGATGCCGGGAAAGGCGGCGAGCAGGCGGGGGCGGAACTTTGTGCTGATTTTTGCAGACGATCGAGCCCGTGGATGTGTTCTGGAAGTGCAACAAGGGCTACCTGGCTGTCACCCACCCCCTGCCCAACGGGGACGTCCTGATCGCCAACATGGGCGACCCCGCTGGCAACGCCAAAGGTGAATTCTCCTGCCAGAATTCCCATTTCCCTGCCAAACTTCCCATCTCGGGAAGCTCGCGGGAGCCCGGCTTTGTCATCGCCGCGTCCCTCGTGTGCCCCAGGTGGCTTCGTGGTGCTGGACGGAGAGACCTTTGAGCTGAAGGGGAACTGGGAGAACGAGTGCGAGGTTCCCCCGAGCGGCTGCGACTTCTGGTACCAGCCCCGGCACAACGTCCTGGTCAGCTCGGCCGGGGTGGTGCCCAAAGTGGCCGGGCGCGGCTTGAACCCCGATGACTTCAAGAAAGGTGGGGACACGCGGGTGGCACCAATGCCAGGGCCGAGCCAGGGGCTGCCGGGGGGCGGTGCCCCCACAGAGGCCGATTTGTGCCCCCGGCGCCTTCGCCGGGCTCGGGCTGAGGATGGGCAGGGGCTGCACCGGGGGCGGGCTGGTCCCGGCTGTTCCCAAATCCTGCATTTCCCTGTCTGCTCCCCAAATCCTGCGTTTCCCTGGCTGCTCCCCAAATCCCGCCCTTTCCCAGTTTCTCCTCCCCAAATCCCGTCTTTTCCCTGCCGATCCCCACCAGGAGCCCTCCGGGGAGGGATCCCTGGCCCTGCTCGCCCCCGACCCTTTTCCCCCGTGTCCCGCAGGGGTCTTCGGGCGCCGCCTGAACGTGTGGAACTTGTCCTGCCGCAGCCTCACGCAGTGCTTCGACCTGGGCGAGGATTCTCTGCCCCTGAACGTGCGGTTCCTGCACAACCCCGACGCCGCCGAGGGCTACGTGGGCTGTGCCCTGAGCGGGGTCGTCTTTCGCTTCTACAAATCGTGCGAGGCGAGTGCCGGGAGCGGCCCCGGGGCTGCCGGGGGGACCCGGCCGGGCCGGAGCGCGGGGAGGAGCGCGGGGAGGAGCGGGGAGAGGGAGGGTCCGGAGCCAGAGCCTGGGCGGGCCGGGATGAGCCCGGTGTGCCCCGCATCGGGATCGGGATCCCCGCCTCGGCATCGGGGGCACCGGGGGGCTCAGCCGCGGCTCTGTGTCCCTGTGCAGAGAGACAACTGGGCAGTGGAGGAGGTGATCCGCATCCCGCCCAAGGACGTGTCGGGCTGGATCATGCCCAAGATGCCAGGTCCGTGTGCCCTCGGGGGTGGCATTCCTGTTCCCTCCGCGAGGTCTGCAGCCGGGCAAAGCCTGGCTGACCCCAAAGCCTGGCTGACCCCAAAGCCTGGCTGAGCCCAAGGTCTGGGTGACTCTAAATCATGGCTGAGCCCAAAGTCTGAGTGAGCCCAAAGTCTGCCTGAGCCCAAAGTCTGCCTGAGCCCAAAGTCTGAGTGAGCCCAAAGTCTGAGTGAGCCCAAATCCTGCTTTACCCAAGTCCTGCTTCACCCCAAAGCCCAATCCTTGAGCCCAACCCCTCGTGCCCTCCCCCGGCGCTGCCCTGAGCCCGTGTGTGCCCGCAGCCTTCATCGCCGACCTCATCATCAGCCCGGACGATCGGTTCCTGTTCGTCAGCAATTGGCTGCACGGGGACATCCGCCAGTACGAGCTGAGCAGGAACTGCAAGCCCCGGCTGGTGGGGCAGGTGAGGGGCAGCCCCTGGCCCGGGGGGCCGAGCGGGGCGCGGGGACAGCGGGGCCGGGCCCGGGGAACGCTCGTGTCCCACCGCGTCCCTTGCAGGTGTTCGTGGGGGGCAGCATCCTGCGAGGGGGCCCCGTGACCGTGTGCAGGGACGAGGAGCTCAAGTGCCAGCCCGAGCCGCTGGTGGTCAAGGTGAGCGCCTGGCAGGGCTGGCAGCGCCCGCGCCTCAGCCTGCGCTCAGCTGCTCTGAGCCGAGCCGATTGCATCTGACATGTTCCTGATGCGCTCCTGCTCTGATGAGTCCCTGAGCTACTCCTGCTCTTGCTCTGACCTGCTCCTGCTCTGCTCCTGCTCTCATTTAGTCCTGCTCCGCTCCTTCCTGCTCTGATCTGCTCCTTCATCCTGCTTTTCCCCCTCCCTTCCCTTCCCTTCCCTTCCCCTGCTGGGATCCAGTCCCAGTGCCCCCAGCGCCCCCAGTGCCCCCAGTGCCCCCAGTGACCCCAGTCCGTGTGTGCCCAGTGCAAGCGCGTGTACGGCGGCCCCAGCCAGATGCAGCTGAGCCTGGACGGGAAGCGGCTCTACGTGACCAACTCCTTCTACAGCACCTGGGACCGGCAGTTCTACCCCAGCATGGTCAAGTAAGGAATTCCCGGCTGGAAAAGGCTCCCCCCCGGCGCGGGGGCGCTGCGGGAACGGGAGGGGCGGGGGGCGGGCAAGGGGCCGGGACCCGCCCGGGGCTGGCCCGGAGCCGCTCCCGGCGGAGCCCCCGGGCGGGTCGGGACTGAGCAGAGCCAGGGATGAGCCCCGGCCCGAGGGGATCCAGTCGTGGCACATCCTGTCCTCATCATCCAGAGGGAATTCGGGAGCAAAAGTGAGCCCGAGCCCGTCCTGGCCCATCCTGCCCAGGGATTCGCTCACTCCCGGAGGGGATTCGGGAGCCAAAGCCGGCCCCGCTGCCATCCCCTTCTCCCGGGGCTGGCAAATCCTCTCCCGGGCTCCGCAGCGGCTCCGGGCGGGCTCCGTGGCGCAGCCCGGGGGTCGCTGTCGCCACGAGCCCCCGCTGTCCCCACGCAGGGAGGGCTCGGTGATGCTGCAGCTCGACGTGGACACGGACAAGGGCGGCCTGGCCGTGAACAAGAACTTCCTGGTGGATTTCGGCAAGGAGCCGCACGGGCCGTGCCTGGCGCACGAGATTCGCTTCGCCGGCGGCGATTCCAAGTCCGAGATCCTGCCCTAGGGATCCCGGGAAGCGCCCGCCGCCCCCTCCCCCTGCGGTGCTGCCCTTGGGGTCCCGGCGGGTGATGGGTGTGGGGTCCCCTCGGGTGTTGGGTGTGGGGTCCCCTCGGGTGATTCCGGGCTTTGGGGTCCCCGTTCCCGCTGGAATCTCGATCCCGCTCCGGGCAAAGCAGCGCCGGGACCCGCGGCTGTCCCTGGGATGTCCCCGCGATGTCCCCGCGATGTCCCCGGGCTCTTCCCGGGATCCGGAACTTCGGCAGCCTCGGCGGCAGCGAGGGAAGCGCCCGGCCCGGCTCGGTCCCTGTCCCGGGACATTCCCTGCAGCGCTCCCGGCTCCCATCCCGTGCCCGGCCCGGCTCGGTCCCTGTCCCTGTCCCGGGACATTCCCTGCAGCGCTCCCGGCTCCCATCCCGTGCCCGGCCCGGCTCGGTCCCTGTCCCGGGACATTCCCTGCAGCGCTCCCGGCTCCCATCCCGTGCCCGGCCCGGCTCGGTCCCTGTCCCGGGACATTCCCTGCAGCGCTCCCGGCTCCCATCCCGTGCCCGGCCCGGCTCGGTCCCTGTCCCTGTCCCGGGACATTCCCTGCAGCGCTCCCGGCTCCCATCCCGTGCCCGGCCCGGCTCGGTCCCTGTCCCTGTCCCGGGACATTCCCTGCAGCGCTCCCGGCGCTTTCCCGGCAATCCCGAGCCCTTCCCGACGCTGCTCCGCCCCGGCCCTGCTTTAGCCTGGAATAAATAAAGTTGTTCCCCGCATCAGCCGCAGCTTCCCGAGTCTCATTCCCAACTCATCCCGGGGGAAACAAATCCCGCCAGGGGCTGAGGGTGGGAGCGGGGCTGGGAAAATCCCCGGGATGGGGCACGGGGTGTGCAGGGATTGCTGGAAGTTTCTGGGACAAATTCCCTTTGCTGGTTCCTCGCCGGTCCGCGCGGGTTATTCCATGGATTCCCCATCCCTGGAAGTGTCCAGGAGCACCCTGGGATGGTGGGAGCTGTCCCCACCCCTGAATCTTTAGGGATCTTTGGGATCTTTTCCATCCCAAACCATTCCAGGATTCCCTGTGCTGGGTCGGATGGGATTTTAGGGATAAATCCCGGAGCCTGGCCCAGGTTATTCCATGGATTCCCCACGGAACTGCCCAATTCCAGCCCGGACAGCTCTTGCAGCCACCTGGGACAGCGGGAGTTGTCCATGGGGGAAGAACGAGATGAGCTCTAAGATCCCACCCGTCCCACAGTCCCAAAACGCCACGATCCCACAATCCCACGATGCCAGGATCCCTCCTGACGCCCGACTCGGCGTCCAGAAGCCGGAGCCGGCTCTGACTCAGCCTCACCCGCCGCAATTAAACCCCAGCCGGGCCTCACTTTTCCATCTTCCCCTTCCCGATAAAAATCTGCAACGTCCCCAGAACCATTCCCGCCGCCGGGAATGTGGGATTTTCCCTCCCCCATCCCAAACCGGCCCCTGCAAGGGTCGGGAAGCTCCAAATCCCGCTGGAGCCTCTTCCCTGCACGTCCTCAGGTGCCTCCCACGCCCCCGGGGTTTTTGGGATCCTCCCCTCGTCTCCCATTTTTTTTTTCCCAAACCCGATCCTGTTCCCTTTATATTTGGAGCTTCCCGGAGCTGCTTCTCCTCCTCCCTGGAATTTTTCCCGGCTGCAACGATGGAAGCTGAATCCGTCCCTCCGCAGGTGGAATCCGGCACGGGTAAGAGGCTCCCAAGAGGAGAAAATTTGGGAATTTTTCCTGCTCCGGAGTCTTCCTGAATCCTTTGGGAGCTGGAATTTGGGGCTTTGTGGCTCTGACAGGCAGAAAACACGGGGGAAAGGAATTTTCCCCATTTTCCAAACACCAAATGGATTTCCCCCCCCATTTTCCAAACCCCAAATGGAATTTTTTCCCACTTTCCAACCCCCACATTTTGGGGCTTCTCTGCCCAGGAAAGGGAATTTTTTGGTCACGTTACTCAAAATCCCACGGAATATGCAGGGATTTGGATGATTAAAGGATCTTTGATGATTATTTGATTTATTCTCCTGGAATCTGGGCTGGTTCCAGTCGGATATTCCCCGGCAGGGTGAAAATCCTGCTTTTTCTGGGGCTGGATTTGCCGGAAAAATCCAAGGAAAAGGGAGGAGGTTTCCGAGCCGTGCAGTTTATCCAGGATTTTCCAGGATTTTCCGGGATTTTCCTCCTTTTCCTCCTCCTCCCCACCATAAAAAGGATCCTTTGTTGTTTCCTGGCAAATTCCCATCCAGATATTCCCAGGAATTTTTGGGTGGATAAAGGGCTTTTTTGGGCAATAATGGCCCCGAACCAAGGCTCGGAAGCCCCAAAGAAAAGCAGGAAGAGCCAAGAGCAAATCCTGGGATCGGCTCACGCCACAGAGGGGGGATTCCTGGGATAAAATCCCGGAAAAACCCTTCCCCTCAGGGAGGCTCTGGAATTCCTCAGGGAATTTTTAGCCGCCCCAAACCCCTTTTTGCCGAATTTTCCCAGCTGTCCCAAACCCTTTTCCTCGGATATTCGCACCCGGCGGGATCAGCTCCAACCCGGAGCGGGATTTTTATATAAAAAGATGGAATAAAAGACGGGGTTTTGGTCTAATTCCCGATTTTTTTCCCAGGAAAATGCGGATCCTGCGGTCCTGGCTACGCCTCCCCTCTGGATGCCATGAAAGGTGAGCCCAGGGAAGGGGAAGGGTTGGGATGAATCCCATCCTCTCACCAGGGCGTTATCCCGGACATCCCATCCTCCCAAAAGAAGTGGGACAAGGACATTTACGGGATTTGGGATGGGTCACCTCGGCTTTCCTTGTCCCGCCCTTAATCCTCCCCTCCGGGGACTGGGAAACGATTCCCTGGAAATTTGGGGAGCTCTGGGATTCACCTCCTGGAATCAGCGGGAAAACGCGGATCCAACCATTCCACAGAATTCCCGCTCCCGGGAGAGGCTCTGGGAAGGTTTTTCCTCATCCAGACCTGGATTTTGCTGATGTTTTCCCAACATTCCCATTTTTCCAGGCCCTCGGGAAGAGATCATCTACGTGCCCTGCATCTACAGGAACACCGGGAAGAAAATTCCTGATTTTCTGGCCACGGTGGACGTGGATCCCAAATCCCCCTGCTACAGCCAGGTACCTTGCGTGGACTTCGGAAAAATCCCAGAATTCCCAGGATCGGTGCCCGGGGATGGCGGGATGAGGGTGTGGAATTTGGGATGTGCCAATGGAATCAGAAAATCAGGGAATTATGGAATTTTTAAGGCTGGAAAAGGTCTTTGGGCTCCAACCATTCCAGCACCAACTCCTGTTCCCAAAGTGCCACGTCCCCACTTTTTCTGGGACATTCCAGGGATGGGGATTCCCTGCCTGATCCCCAATAGCCAATCTAAGCCTCTGCTCCCAAAACCCATGGAAAACCCATGGAAAACCCACCCCGAGCCCCATCCCGGGATCCCCCTTTGGGGTGGATTTTTGGAGCTGGAGCTCCCCAGGTCTCCATGACCCCAAAAACTGGGAAGGGATCGAGGTCAGGCAGAGCTGCGATTTCCTGGAACGGTTTGGGTGGGAAGGGACCTTCAGGATCGTCCGGATCCACGGGCAGGGACAGCTCCCACATCCCAAGCGGATCCAAGCTGGAACTGGGCGCTCCCAGGGACGGGGAATCCACGGAATAACCTGGGCTGGGGAAGGATTTATCCCTAAAATCCCCTCCAAGCCAGCGCAGGGAGTCCTGGAACGGGGACACCTCCCGGCGCCGGGCCGCTCCAGCCCATCCCGGCCCTTTTCCAGGTGATCCATCGGCTGCCCCGGCCCTTTTCCAGGTGATCCATCGGCTGCCCATGCCCAACGTGGGGGACGAGCTGCACCACTCGGGCTGGAACGTCTGCAGCAGCTGCTTCGGGGAGCGCGGCAGGAGCCGCAACCGCCTGGTGCTGCCCGGCCTCGTCTCCTCGCGCATCTACGTGGTGGACGTGGGCTCGGAGCCCCGGGCGCCGCGGCTGTGCCAGGTTCCCGGGGAGCCGCGGGATTTGGGATCCATGGGGTGTGGGAGCCACGGGGTGCGGGATCCATGGGATTTGGGATCCATGGGGTGTGGGAGCTGTGGGGTGCAGGATCAATGGGGTGTGGGATCAATGGGATTTGGGATCAATGGGGTTTGGGATCTCATGGGGTGTGGGAGCCACGGGGTGCGGGATCAATGGGGTGTGGGAGCTGTGGGATGTGGGAGCTGTGGAGTGCGGGAGCTGTGGGATTTGGGAGCTGTGGGATGTGGGAGCTGTGGGATTTGGGAGCTGTGGGATTTGGGAGCTGTGGGGTGTGGGAGCTGTGGGATGTGGGAGCTGTGGGATTTGGGAGCTGTGGGATTTGGGAGCTGTGGGGTGTGGGAGCTGTGGGATTTGGGAGCTGTGGGATTTGGGAGCTGTGGGATTTGGGAGCTGTGGGGTGTGGGAGCTGTGGGATTTGGGAGCTGTGGGGTGCGGGAGCTGTGGGATTTGGGAGCTGTGGGATTTGGGAGCTGTGGGATTTGGGAGCTGTGGGGTGCGGGAGCTGTGGGGTGCGGGAGCTGTGGGGTGTGGGAGCTGTGGGATTTGGGAGCTGTGGGGTGCGGGAGCTGTGGGGTGCGGGAGCTGTGGGGTGTGGGAGCTGTGGGATTTGGGAGCTGTGGGATTTGGGAGCTGTGGGGTGCAGGAGCTGTGGGGTGCGGGAGCTGTGGGATTTGGGATCAATGGGGTGCGGGATCAATGGGATTTGGGATCAATGGGGTGCGGGAGCCACGGGGTGAGGGAGCTGTGGGATTTGGGATCCAGGGGGTGCGGGAGCTGTGGGGTGCAGGATCAATGGGATTTGGGATCGCTGGGATTTGGGATCGCTGGGGTTTGGGATCTGTGGGGTTTGGGATCGCTGGGGTTTGGGATCTCTGGGAGATCAGGGAAGAGGGTTTGGGGCAGGCTGGGGGTTTTGGAGGAGCCTGGTGGGAGGTGGTGGTGGGAACATGGGTTGGGAATCCTGGAATTATTAATGTTGGAAGAGCCCTGGAGGGAGATGGGGGGGCAAATCCTGGTTGAAAACCGTGGAATTATGGAATTATGGAATTGTTAAGGTTGGAAAAGCCCTTTAGGATTGAGTCCATTCCCCCAACACCGCCCGGTCCAACCCGGTCCGTGTCCCCAAGTGCCACCATCCCAAGGTTTTTGATCCAGGGACAGGGACACCCCTTTCCATGAAGGAATTTTCCCCATTCTCCAACGTAAAACCCCCCCAGTTCTCCACCCAACCCTCGTTTTCCATGGGAAATCCCACCCTGAGCTCAGGCAGGGTGACGTGAGGTTGGGAAAAACGGGATTTGGGATGTTTTTCCAGGTGGTGAATCCCGAGGATGTGTTCTGGAAGTGCGGCCTGGGATACCCCCACACCTCCCACTGCCTGGGAAGCGGAGAGGTCATGATCAGCACCTTGGGAGACCCGGCTGGAAACGGGAAAGGTATCCCAAATTCCCATGGAAAAGGGGCCGGGACATCGGGAATCGCCCCAGAGGAATTGTCCCACATTCCCACTTGGAGGCTCCACCCAGGCCTCCAATGGAGCTCGGGAAGGAGGATTTGGGGAACGCTGGGGGTTTGGAGGAGCCTGGTGGGAGCAGGGCTGGGAATGGTGGAATTTCGGACTCCTCAAAGCGCCTGGTTTTTAACCCACACAAACATTAACCGGGACGACTTCCTGGGAATTTTTGGTTTTTTTGGGAATCAGGGGGATTCATCCTGCTGGACGCCGAGACCTTCGAGGTCAAGGGCACCTGGGAGAAGGGGGAGGAGGCTCCCCCCATGGGCTACGACTTCTGGTACCAGCCCCGGCACAACGTCCTCATCAGCACCGAGTGGGGCATTCCCAAAGTCCTGGGATACGGATTCGATCCCAACGACCTCGGCAAAGGTCAGGGAACGCCTTGGAATATTCCGGAAAGCCACAAAGCTGAATTTGAATTTGGGTTCCGTGTCCCCGCAGAGGCCGTGGGGTCTCGTCTGTCCGGGATAGACAGAATTTTTTGGATAATTCCAGGGATGGGGAATCCATGGGATAACCTGGGCCAGGGAAGGATTTATCCCTAAAATCCCATCTGAGCCAGCCCAGGGAATCCTGGAATGGTTTGGGATGGAAGGAACCTTCAAGCCCCGTCCAGTCCCACCTGGACCTGGATCCCACCCACCTCAACCTCCAGAAATTCCCCCAAATTCCCACGTTTTGCCCTTCCCAGGGCGTTACGGACGCCGGCTCAACGTGTGGGACTGGAGCACCCACAGGTACATCCAGGCCATCGACGTGGGCGAGGATTCGGCTCCGTTGGAAATCCGCTTCCTCCACAACCCCAACGCCTCCGAGGGCTTCGTGGGCTGCACCATCAGCAGCGCCATCCACCGCTTCTACAAGACCGAGGTACCCCCGATTCCCGGGAATTTGGGGCTGGAATGGTTCCGTTTTTAGTGGATTTAGAACTTCCTGGGAATATTCGCCTCAGGGGTCGTTGTGCCCAATGGGGTGAGGAGGACTAGGAGTGTTTTCCACCAAAACAGCTGGAAAATTCAACGGTTTTGGCTCCCAAAGCCCTCCCAAGCATCCCAGAGCCCTCATTCCCTGTGGATCTGGGTCTGGATGAGGATCCTGAGGGATTTCGGGTGGTGGGATCCCATCCCGAGGTCCTGCCCCACCCTCTGGTCCCACAGCGCGGCGATTGGGCGGCCGAGAAGGTGATCCAGGTGCCCAGCAAGAAGGTGGAGGGCTGGCTCCTCCCGGAGATGCCAGGTGGGCGCATTCCCAGGGCTCGGGATCATTCCCGGCGTCGGGATCGTTCCCGGGATCTGCCGCGGGACCGTTCAGCTCCGTAATTCCTTCCCCAAGGATTCATCACGGACATCCTGATCTCCCTGGACGACAGATTCCTGTACTTCAGCAACTGGATCCACGGCGACGTCCGGCAGTACGACATCTCCGACACGCGGCGGCCCAAACTCGTGGGCCAGGTGAGGCTCCAGCTGGAATTCCGGTGGGTTCTCCACGGGATTTTTGGGATCGGTTGAGCATTCGGTGTCCTGCAGGTGTTTTTGGGTGGCAGCATCACCAAGGGAGGGCCGGTGAGGGTGTGTGAGGATGAGGAGCTGCAGAGCCAACCGGAGCCCTTCGTCATCCAGGTGGGTCCCGAAATCATCCCAGAACTCCGCCTTGGGATCGGCTCCGTCCTTCCCAAATCCCACCCCGGGATCGGCTCCGTCCTTCCCAAATCCCCCTTTGGGATCAGCTCCGTTCTTCCCAAATCCCACCCCGGGATCGGCTCCGTCCTTCCCAAATCCCACCCCGGGATCGGCTCCGTCCTTCCCAAATCCCGCTTTGGGATCAGCTCCGTCCTTCCCAAATCCCGCTTTGGGATCAGCTCCGTTCTTCCCATCCCAAATCCCCCTTTGGGATCAGCTCCATCCTTCCCAAATCCCCCTTTGGGATTGGCTTCATCCTTCCCAAATCCCGCTCTGGGATCAGCTCCGTCCTTCCCAAATCCCCCTTTGGGATCGGCTCTGTCCTTCCCAAATCCCACCCCGGGATCGGCTCCGTCCCCCTGGCCGGGCACAGCCCTGGATCCGGGCGGGATCTCCGCGTGTCCGGCCCCATCCGGAATTTCCCCCGCGATTCCAGGGAAAGAAGATTCCCGGGGGTCCGCAGATGCTGCAGCTGAGCCTGGACGGGAGGAGGCTCTACGTGAGCACGTCCCTGTTCAGCGCCTGGGACCGGCAGTTCTACCCCGAGCTCATCAGGTCAGGAACCGCTAATTGCCAATTAATAAAGCATTGGCATTAACTAGCAATTAATAGTAAGCAACAAGTAAATACTGAATAATTACTAAATAATTACTAAATACTGAATAATAAACAATAGACAACAAATATCAGACAATTATTAATATAAATAATAATTAATAATTATGATGATAAATAGTGAAGAATTAATAAGAAATAATAGAAAATAAATGATAAGTAGTAATAATAAACAGACAATAAACAATCAACAAATAATTACTAAATAATTAACAAATTATTAACAAATTATTATAAAATTATTAATCAGCAAGAAATTAATAATAATTAACAACGATTAATAATTAAGAACAAATACTTAATAACGAGTAATTAATAACTAATAATTAACGACTATTAGTGACTAATGAAGCGGTCTCGGTGTCCCCACCTGTCCTGCAGGGACGGGGCCGTGATGCTGCAGCTGGACGTGGACACGGAGCGGGGCGGGCTGAGCGTGAATCCCAAATTCCTGGTGGATTTCGGGAAGGAGCCGGGCGGGCCCTGCCTGGCGCACGAGATGCGCTACCCGGGGGGGGACTGCACCTCCGACATCTGGCTCTGATCCCAGGAAATTCGGGAGTTCGGGATTCGGGAATGCGGGGATTGCACCTCCGACATCTGGCTCTGACCGGGAATTCGGGAATGCGGGAATTCGGGAATGCGGGGATTGCACCTCCGACATCTGGCTCTGATCCCAGGAAATTCGGGAATTCGGGAATGCGGGATTCGGGAATGCGGGGATTGCACCTCCGACATCTGGGTCTAACCGGGAATTCGGGAATGCGGGGATTGCACCTCCGACATCTGGGTCTGACTGGGAATTCGGGAATGCGGGGATTCGGGAATGCGAGGATTGCACCTCCGACATCTGGGTCTGACCGGGAATTCGGGAATGCGGGAATTCGGGAATGCAGGGATTGCACCTCCGACATCTGGGTCTAACCGGGAATTCGGGAATGCGGGGATTCGGGAATGCGGGGATTGCACCTCCGACATCTGGGTCTGACCGGGAATTCGGGAATGCGGGAATTCGGGAATGCAGGGATTGCACCTCCGACATCTGGGTCTGACCGGGAATTCGGGAATGCGGGAATTCGGGAATGCGGGGATTGCACCTCCGACATCTGGGTCTGACCGGGAATTCGGGAATGCGGGAATTCGGGAATGCAGGGATTGCACCTCCGACATCTGGGTCTAACCGGGAATTCGGGAATGCGGGAATTCGGGAATGCGGGGATTGCACCTCCGACATCTGGGTCTAACCGGGAATTCGGGAATGCGGGAATTCGGGAATGCGGGGATTGCACCTCCGACATCTGGGTCTGACCGGGAATTCGGGAATGCGGGGATTCGGGAATGCGGGGATTGCACCTCCGACATCTGGGTCTAACCGGGAATTCGGGAATGCGGGAATTCGGGAATGCGGGGATTGCACCTCCGACATCTGGGTCTGACCGGGAATTCGGGAATGCGGGGATTCGGGAATGCGGGGATTGCACCTCCGACATCGGCGTGAGACCCCCGGGATTTGGGAATGGGGGAATTTGGGGTTTGGGAATTCGGGAATTCCAGGAGTTGGGAATATGCGTGACCCGCGGGATGAAATAAATCCAAAGGGATCCTTCCTTTTCCTGCTCCACAGCTCTCCTTGCACGCGCCTTGCCCGCGCACGCACACGCGGGTGACTCGCACGCGTGTCACACCCATCGCACACTCACATCGCCCCTTGCACACTCACCCACACACGTCACACCCATCGCACACTCACATCGCCCCTTGCACACTCACCCACACACGTCACACCCATCGCACACTCACATCGCCCCCTTGCACACTCACCCGCACACGTCACACCCATCGCACACTCACATCGCCCCCTTGCACACTCACCCGCACACGTCACACCCATCGCACACTCACATCGCCCCCTTGCACACCCCCCACGTGACCTCCCCCACGTGACCCCCTTGCACACTCACCCCGCCCGTTGCACACGCACGTGACGCACGCACGTGACACGCCCGTTGCACACTCGCACCCACGTGACCGCCCTCCCCCGCCCGTTTGCACACTCACCGCACACCCGTCTCCCCTCGCGCCGCCCGCCCCAGCCAATCAGATCGCTGTTGCCAGGCAGATTTCAGCCCCTCCCGCCCCGCCGCATCCGGGCGCTCACCCCCGGCCGGGGGGGGCGGGGGGCGGGCTCAGCCAATCACGACCGCGGGCGCGGCCGTATCCGGGCAGACCAGCGGCGCCGCAGCCAATCAGAAAAAAGAAGGGGCCGCGCGGGGCGAGCGCGGGGCGCGTCCACTTTCGGTTCGCGCGGGGGGCGCGGGGCACGTGGCGGGACCCCTCCCCTCCCCCCCCTCCGGGACCCCCCGAGCAGGACGGGACCAGGTGGGTGCGGGGCCGATGGGGGGGGCGTGGGGACAGGGCTGGGGACACCCCGGGGACACCCCGGGGACACCCCGGGCCCGGCCGCGGGAGGGGGTCCCGGCCGCCGGTGCCGCCGCGGGTCCGGAGCGCGGGGGTCGCGCCGGGCCGGGGCCGCCGGGCCGCGGGGAGGGGCGCGGAGGGTGGCGGTGGCCCCGGGGATCGCTTCCTGGTGGCCCCGGGGCCCCGGGGATCGCTTCCTGGTGTCCCACGGCCTCCTGTCCCCCGGGATCTGCTCCTTCCTGGTGTCCCACGGCCACATGTCCCCGTGTGCCTCTGTCCCCGGGGGTCTCCTCCCGCTGTCCCCATGGCCCCGGGGGTCTCTTCCCGGTGTCCCACGGCTCCCTGTCCGCCGGGATCTGCTCCTCCCTGGTGCCCCATGTCCCTGAGGAGCCCCTGTCCTGCCGTCCCATGGCCCCACCTTCCTGGGGACCCCCTGTCCTGGTGTCCCCAACACCCCGACCCTGCCAGGGTCACTGGAGATGTCCCTGTCCCATTTCCGTGGCCACCCGTGGCTCGTGTCCGTGACCACACGTCCATAACGGGATTTATTCCCGTTTTTAGGTAAAATTCCCGTTTTTTCTCTTCCCAGCAGGCCACAGCTGCCATGGCTGACGAGGAGCTGGGTGCCCGAGGTGGCAGGAAGGGCACTTTGTCGCCCGGCAGTGCCCGGGGCAGTGCCACCGAGTCCAGCACGCTGCTCCAGGAGCTCCGGGGCAACATCTCGTAAGGGCAGCGCCCCGGGAATCCCTTCGGAGCTCCCCACGTGGGGCTCATGGGATGGAGTTTGGGAATTTGGAGCCCCTGGGCACCGAAGGGATGAAAGATGGGGACAGGGGACACGGGAGGGCAGAGGTGCCTGTTTCGGGTGCCAAACCAGCCCAGTGCTTCCCTGGCATGCCGGGATCCCGTGGGATCCATCCCATGGGATGTGGGCTTGGGAAAGGGCTGGGAGCCCTGGAATGTGGGGTCTGGAAGGACCTCGGGAGCCTCGGGAAGATCTGGAACTGAGATCCCAGGATTTTTGGGATCGTCCCTGACTCGCGGTCTCCATCCCACGCAGCAAATCCGTGCAGAGCAAGGTGGACTCCATCCTGGTGAGTGTTTCCATGGAATTCCCACCTCTCCTGGCTGATCCCAGGATCACCCTGGGCACTGCTCCTGATGGATCCTTAACCTTTTCCGTGTCCCCCGTCCCTTCCCGCTGACCCCGCGGCCCCTGGGAGCGCAGCAAGATGTGCAGAAGTTCTCGGACAGCGACAAACTCTACCTGTACCTGCAGCTGCCCTCGGGGCCCAGCCTGGGCGAGAAGAGGTGGGGTGGGATCCATGGGATGGGATCCATGGGATGGGATGGGATGGGGATGTTGGGATGGGATGGGACGAGGATGGAGGTGGGGCAGGGATGGCTCAGGATGGAGCTGGGACGAGGATGGAGGTGGGGCAGGGATGGCTCAGGATGGAGCTGGGACGAGGATGGAGGTGGGGCAGGGATGGCTCAGGATGGAGCTGGCACAAGGGTGACAATGGCCTCTCCTCCCTCCCGCTGCCTCTCCCGCGCCTCCGGAACGCCCGTGTCCCGGGGAACAGCAGCAGCTCCCTGGAGCTGAGCTCGCTGGGCACGGCCGAGCACATGCACGCCTGCAGCTGGATCCGCAACCACCTGGAGGAGCACACGGACACCTGCCTGCCCAAGCAGGACGTCTACGACGCCTACAAGTGAGCCCGGGACCCTGCCCTGCTGTCCCCATGTCCCTGGGGGAGCCCCCTGCCCTGGAATTCCGGGAATGTCCAGAATTCCTCGGGACTATCCTGGGAATGGCTCCTTTTGTCCCTCCCCGCAGGCGCTACTGCGACAACCTCGGCTGCCGCCCGCTGAGCACGGCCAATTTCGGGAAGATCATCCGGGAAATCTTCCCAAATATCAAAGCGCGGCGCCTGGGAGGCCGAGGACAATCCAAATATCCTTCCCTGTGATGGAATTTGTGGTGGCAGCCATTGTTTTTCCCAGTTTTTCCTGTTTTTTCCCATTCCTGAACCTCCAGTGTCCTGCTCCATGACCCTCCTCCTGTCCCCATCCCGACGTCCTGTCCTTTTCCATGGGCTCATCCCGGTGTCCTGCTCTGCCCCATGGATCTCCTCCTGATGGGTCGGTTCGCGGTTTTTTGGGCTCGGGAAGAATCCTTGACTCTTCCCAACGTACTGCTACGGTGGGATCCGGAGGAAGACCGTGGTCAGCCTTCCTCCCCTGCCCAGCCTGGACCTCAAAGTGACCGAGACCGTGAGTGCTCCGGACTTCCGTGGCTGAGCTATGGTGGGATAACGACCCAAAGGAGGGACGGAGGGATGGGATGGAGACATTGAAGGGATGGGGGAGGAGGGGTGTCCTGCCCCGTGACCTCCCGTGCCCATCCTGGAGTCCTGTCCTTTCCCGGGGGCTCATCCCGTTGTCCTGCTCTGCTCCACGGCCTCCTCCTGTCCCCGCCACCCCTTCCCCGATCTCACCGCGCCGTCCGTCCCTCGGCAGCAGTCGGAGCTGGCCGAGCTGGTGCAGTCCTACAGCAGCGAGGTGATGGAGGCCGCCTGCGCCCTGACCTGCGACTGGGCCGAGAAGATCCTCAAGCGCTCCTTCAACAACATCGTGGAGGTGGCGCAGTTCCTGCTGCAGCAGCACATCATCAGCTCCCGCTCCGCCCACGCCGACCTCGTCATGGCCATGGTGGTCTCAGGTGCGCCGGGGGAGCCTGGGCTCGTTGTCACCCGCGGGGGTCCCCGGCACCATCCTGAGGAGCGTGGGCTCTCCCTGAATGTGGGTGAGGGGGCACGGCGTGTGTACGTGTATGGCACGGGGGTGTAGTCTCGGTACGGAACGAGCCCAAGGCGCCCCCGCGGGTTCCGTGTTTAACGAAAATCGGCGTTTTTGGGGGAAAAATCGCCTCGGTTGTCACTGTCACCACCCCGGGGGGTCGGGTTGTCCTCCCCCTTGGCGGTGTCCCCTTCCCACTTGCCATGTCACCCTCCCACTTTCAGTGTCCCACTCCCCGTGTCCCCTCCCACCCCCACTGTCCCCTGCCACCCCGGTCACTTCCCCTCCTCCCACAGAAAACACGGACAAGCCCCCCCAGGACACTCGGCCACCCTCAGCCCCCAAGAAGAACGGCCTGGACCCCTCGGACAGCAGTGACCGGAGCCAGGAGCAGGTGAGACCCCCTTCCCCCATCCCGAGCCAGGGGATCACTCAGGGGTGCCCGCGTCCCAATGCCACCTCCCTCCCCGCAGGCCAAGAAGGACGCTGTCCCCAAAGCCAATGTCCAGCCGCGGCCGGAGAAGAAGAAGCCCCCGGAGCCCCCCCGGCCGGCCAGCAGCCCCCAGGTGAACGCCCTGGTCGCCCGCCTGCCTCTGCTGCTGCCCCGCATCCCCCCCTCGGAGCGACCCCCGGCCCCCGGCGCCACCCCCGTGCGCTCGTCCCCTCCGGTGCTGGTGCCCAAACTGACCGCGGCGCCGCTGGGCGGCACGGTCAAGGTGGCTCTGCCCCTGCCCGTGGGCACCGCGCTGGCCCCGGGCGCCGCCGGCCCCGCGGGGCTGCTGAGTCCCCCCGCGGCCATCCCCGTGCTCAACGTGCTGCTGCCCGGCGTGGGGGTCCCCGCGGCCGAGACCCCCGGCAGCGCCCGGGCGGGAGGGGACAGCGAGGGACAGCGCGCCAAGGCCACCAAGCGGCCCCTGGAGGGAGGAGGGGAAGGGGCCGCGCACAAGAGGCGGCGAGGGAGGCCCCGGAAGAGGCCGGAGGACGCGGCGGGGTCACCCGAGGACGGGGATGTCCCCAAGGGGGACGAGGGCGGGGAGTCGCCCCCACGGGGGTCTCCTGCTGGGGGGTCGCCCGGGGGTGGCAGTGCCACTGTGCCGGGTGGGGACAGGGGGGTCGCTGGCAGTGCTGCTGAGGGTGATGGGGACAGGATGGAGGTGGACAGTGACACGGTGGCTGGTGGGGACAGGATGGACGTTGACAGTGACACGGTGGCTGGTGGGGACGGCCCTGTCAGTGGTAGTGCTACTGTCCCCATTAGGGACAGCATGGTCAATGGCAGTGCCACTGTCCCCCCGAGGGACAGTCCAGCTGGGGACAGTGCCACCGTCCCTGTTAGGGACAGCACGGTCAGTGACGGTGCCACCCTCCCCGTTAGGGACAGCACAGTCAATGACGGTGCCACCGTCCCCGTTAGGGACAGCAGAGTCAATGACAATGCCACCGTCCCCGTTAGGGACAGCAGAGTCAATGACAGTGCCACCCTCCCCATTAGGGACAGCACAGTCAATGACAATGCCACTGTCCCCGTTAGGGACAGCACGGTCAATGACAGTGCCACCATCCCTGTTAGGGACAGTCCAGTCAGTGGCAGTGCCACCATCTCCCTTAGGGACAGCACAGTCAATGACAGTGCCACCTTCCCCGTTAGGGACAGCACAGTCAATGACGGTGCCACCTTCCCCGTTAGGGACAGCACAGTCAATGACAGTGCCACCTTCCCCGTTAGGGACAGCACAGTCAATGACGGTGCCACCGTCCCCATTAGGGACAGTCCGGTCAGTGGCAGTGCCACCGTTCCCCCGAGGGACAGCACGGCCAATGACGGTGCCACTGTCCCCCTGAGGGACAGCCCAGCTGGGGACAGTGCCACCATTCCCCCGATGGACAGCACGGTCAATGACGGTGCCACCATCCCCCTTAGGGACAGCCCAGCTGGGGACAGTGCCACCATCCCCCTTAGGGACAGCCCGGCTGGGGACAGTGCCACCATTCCCCCGATGGACAGCACGGTCAGTAACGGTGCCACTGTCCCCCCGAGGGACAGCCCAGCTGGGGACAGTGCCACCATCTCCCTTAGGGACAGCACAGTCAGTGGCAGTGCCACCGTCCCCGTTAGGGACAGTCCAGCTGGGGACAGTGCCACCGTCCCTGTTAGGGACAGCACGGTCAATGACGGTGCCACCGTCCCCGTTAGGGACAGCACGGTCAGTGGCAGTGCCACCATCTCCCACAGGGACAGCCCAGCTGGGGACAGTGCCACCATTCCCCCGAGGGACAGCACAGTCAATGACAGTGCCACCATCCCCATTAGGGACAGCACAGTCAATGATGGTGCCACTGTCCCCCTTAGGGACAGTCCAGCTGGGGACAGTGCCACCGTCCCTGTTAGGGACAGCACGGTCAGTGGCAGTGCCACCATTCCCCTGAGGGACAGCACAGTCAATGACAGTGCCACCATCCCCGTTAGGGACAGTCCGGTCAATGACAGTGCCACTGTCCCCAATAGGGACAGTCCGGTCAATGATGGTGCCGCTGTCCCCCTGAGGGACAGCCCGGCTGTGGAAAGTGCCACTGTCCCCATTAGGGACAGTCTGGTCAATGACAGTGCCACCGTTCCCCCGAGGGACAGCACAGTCAATGACGGTGCCACTGTCCCCATTAGGGACAGCCCGGCTGGGGACAGTGCCACCATTCCCCCGATGGACAGCACGGTCAGTGACGGTGCCACTGTCCCCCCGAGGGACAGCCCAGCTGGGGACAGTGCCACCATCTCCCTTAGGGACAGCACAGTCAATGACAGTGCCACCCTCCCCGTTAGGGACAGTCCGGTCAATGACGGTGCCACCGTCCCCTGTAGGGACAGCCTGGTCAGTGGCAGTGCCACCATCCCCAGTGGTGGCTCTCCAGGTGCTGGCAGTGCCAGTGTCCCTATCAGGGACAAGCCAGTCACTGTCAGTGCCACCATCCCTGTGACGGACAAGCCAGACATTGGCAGTGCCACCATCGCTGTCAAGGACGGCTCATCCCGGGGCAGTGACACTGGGGACAGGCCGGTCACTGGCAGTGCCACCGCTGGGGACAGGCCCGTCACTGGCAGTGCCACCATCAAGGAAAGCTCACCCAGGGCCAGTGTCATCGAGGACAGGTCCATCACTGGCAGTGCCACTGTCCCTGTCAGGGACGGCCCCTCCAGGGGCAGTGGCAGCACAGGGGACAGGCCGGTCACCAGGAGTGCCACTGGCCCTGTCAGGGACAGCCGAGCTGGTGGCAGTGCCACTGTCCCAGTCAAGGACAGCTCACCCAGGGCCAGTGGCACTGGGGACAGGCCGGTCACTGGCAGTGCCACTGTCCCTGTTAAGGACAGCCCCTCCAGGGGCAGTGGCACCTCTGGGGACAGGCCGGTCACCAGGAGTGCCACCATTCCCATCAGGGAGAGCCCGGCTGGTGGCAGTGGCAGTGCCCCAGTCAGGGACAGTCAATCCAGGGGCAGTGCCACCACTGGGGACAGGCCTGTCACTGGCAGTGCCACCATCCCTGTCAAGGACAAGCTGGTCACTGGCAGTGCCACTGTCCCTGGTAAGGACAGTCCCTCCAGGGCCAGTAGCACCACTGGGGACAGGCCGGTCACTAGGAGTGCCACTGTCCCCACGGCTGGTGGCAGTGGCACCGTCCCCATCAAGGACAGTCCAGCCAGGGGCAGTGGCACTGTCCCTATTAAGGACAGCTCATCCCGGGGCAGTGGCACTGGGGACAGGCCAGTCACTAGGAGTGCTGGTGGCAGTGGCACTGTCCCTGTCAAGGACAGCCCATCCCGGGGCAGTGCCACCACTGGGGACAGGCCAGTCAGTGGTGCCACCATCCCTGTCAAGGACAGCTCATCCCGGGGCACTGCCACTGTCCCTGTCAAGGATAGCTCACCCAGGGGAAGTGGCACTGGGGACAGGCCGGTCACTGGCAGTGCCACTGTCCCTGCCAGGGACGGCCCCTCCAGGGCCACTGGGGACAGACCAATCACTAGGAGTACCACTGTCCCCACAGCTGGCAGCAGTGGCACCATCCCTGTCAAGGACAGTCCAGCCAGGGGCAGTGGCACCACTGGGGACAGGCCGGTCACCAGGAGTGCCACTGGCCCTGTCAGGGACAGCCGAGCTGGTGGCAGTGCCACTGTCCCAGTCAGGGACAAGCTGGTGAGTGGCACTGCCACTGTCCCTGTCAAGGACAGCTCATCCCGGGGCAGTGACACTGGGGACAGGCCGGTCACTGGCAGTGCCACTGTCCCTGTCAGGGATGGCCCCTCCAGGGCCAGTGGCACCTCTGGGGACAGGCCGGTCACCAGGAGTGCCACTGTCCCCATCAGGGCCAGCCCGGCTGGTGGCAGTGGCAGTGCCCCAGTCAGGGACAAGCCAGTCACTGGCAGTGCCACCATCCCTGTTAAGGACAGCACAGCCAGGGGCACTGGCACCAGTGGGGACAGGCCGGTCACCAGGAGTGCCACTGGCCCTGTCAGGGACAGCCCAGCTGGTGGCAGTGGCACTGTCTCCATTAAGGACAGCTCATCAAGGGGCAGTGCCACTGCCCCTGTCAGGGACAAGACAGTCCCTGGCAGTGCCACCATCCCTGTTAAGGACAGTCCAGCTGGGGACAGTGCCACTGTCCCTAGTAAGGACAGCTCACCCAGGGCCAGTGGCACTGGGGACAGGCCGGTCACTGGCAGTGCCACTGTCCCTGTTAAGGACAGCGCAGCCAGGAGCAGTGCCACCACTGGGGACAGGCTGGTCAGGGGCAGTGGCGCCGTCCCTGTCAAGGACAGCTCATCCTGGGGCAGTGCCACCGCTGGGGACAGGCTGGTCAGAGGCAGTGGCAGTGTCCCCATCAGGGACAGGTCACCTAGGACCAGTGGCAGTGGGGACAGGCCAGTCAGGAGCAGTGCCACCACTGGGGACAGGCCAGGCAGGGGCAGTGCCACTGTCCCTGTTAGGGACAGCCCAGCTAGAGACAGTGCCAGCACTGGGGACAGGCCAGGCAGGAGCGGTGCCACCGTCCCTGTCAGGGACAGCTCACCCAGGGCCCCTGCCACTGGGGACAGGCTGGGCAGGGGCAGTGGCACTGTCCCCATCAGGGACAGGTCACCCAGAGACAGTGGCACTGGGGACAGGCCAGGCAGGGACAGTGCCACCGCTGGGGACAGGCTGGGCAGGGGCAGTGGCACCACTGGGGACAGGCTGGGCAGGGGCAGTGGCACCGTCCCCATCAGGGACAGGTCACCCAGAGACAGTGGCAGTGGGGACAGGCCAGGCAGGGACAGTGCCACCGCTGGGGACAGGCTGGGCAGGGGCAGTGGCACCGTCCCCCTCAGGGACAGGTCACCCAGAGACAGTGGCAGTGGGGACAGGCTGGGCAGAGGCAGTGGCACCACTGGGGACAGGCCGGGCAGGGGCAGTGGCACCGTCCCCATCAGGGACAGGTCACCCAGAGACAGTGGCACTACTGACGACAGGCTGGGCAGGGGCAGTGGCACCATCAGGGACAGGCCGGGCAGGGGCAGTGGCACCGTCCCCATCAAGGACAGCTCAGCTGGTGGCAGTGCCGCTGTCCCTATGAAGGACAGGTCACCCAGGGCCAGTGCCAGTGGGGACAGGCCGGTCAGGGACAGTGCCACCGCTGGGGACAGGCCAGTCCCTGGCAGTGCCACCGTCCCTGTTAAGGACAGCCCATCCAGGGGCAGTGCCACCGCTGGGGACAGGCTGGTCAGGGGCAGTGCCACCGTCCCTGTTAAGGACAGCCCATCCAGGGGCAGTGCCACCACTGGGGACAGGCTGGGAGGGAGCAGTGCCACCGTCCCCATCAGGGACAGCTCATCCAGGAGCAGTGCCACCGCTGGGGACAGGCCGGGCAGGGCCAGTGCCACCGTCCCTGTCAGGGACAGCTCACCAAGGGCCAGTGGCAGTGGGGACAGGCCGGGCAGGGCTAGTGCCACCATCCCTGTCAGGGACAGGTCACCCAGGGCCAGTGGCAGTGGGGACAGGCCAGGCAGGAGCAGTGCCGCTGTCCCTGTCAGGGACAACTCGCCCAGGGCCAGTGGCACTGTCCCCATCAGGGACAGGTCACCCAGGGCCAGTGGCAGTGGGGACAGGCCGGGCAGGAGCAGTGCCACTGTCCCTGTCAGGGACAGCCCAGCTGGGGGCAGTGGCACTGTCCCCATTAGGGACCGCCCGTCCAGGGGCAGTGGCACTGCCCCCGTTGAGGACAGACCGGTCAGGGGCAGTGGCACTGTCCCCATTAGGGACAGCCTGTCCAGGGGCAGTGGCATTGCCCCCGCTGAGGACAGACCGGTCAGGGGCAGTGGCACTGTAAGGGACATGCCAGTCTCTGGCAGTGCCACCATTCCTGGCAGGGACAGCTCAGCTGGTGGCAGTGCCACTGTCAGGGACAGGCCGGTCACTGGCACTGCCACCGTCCCTGTTGAGGACAGGCCGGTCAGTGGTGGTGGCACCATCGGGGACAGGCTGGTCACTCCCAGTGGCACCACTGAGGACAGGCTGGTCACCGACAGTGGCACCGTCCCTGCCAGAGACTGCCCCTCCAGGGACAGTGGCACTTTTGGGGACAGGCCGGTCACTGGGAGTGCCACTGTCCCCGTCAGGGACAGCCTATCCAGGGGCACTGCCACCATCGTGGACACGTCAGTCACTGGCAGTGCCACCGTCCCCATCAGGGACAGCCCCTTCTGGGGCAGTGGCATCATTGGGGACAGCCTGGTTGCTGGCAGTGCCACCATCCCCGTCAGGGACTGCCCATCCAGGGGCACTGCCACCATCGTGGACGCGCTGGTCACTCTCAGTGGCACTGTGATGGACAGGCGGATCCTGGGCAGTGTCACCGTTCCGGTCAGGGACAGCCCGTCCCTGAGCACTGCCACCATCGTGGACACGCCCGTCTTTGTCAGTGCCACCGTCCTGGTTGGGGACAGCATCCCCAGGGTCACTGCCACCATCATGGACTCGGCGGTGCCCGGCAGAGCCATCCTCCCCTTCGGGGACATGCTGGCATGTGGCAGTGCCACCATCTCTGACAGGGACTGGCCAGGCAGGGACAGTGCCACCGTCCCCATCAGAGTGTGCCCATCCAGGGACAGTGCCACCGTCTCTGACAGGGACTGGCCGGGCAGGGACAGTGCCACCGTCCCCTTCAGGGACTGCCCATCCAGGGGCAGTGCCACCGTCCCTGTTGGGGACAGGTCGGTCGGTGGCAGTCCCACCATCCCTGTCAGGGACTGTCCATCCAGGGGCAGTGCCACCCTTGGGGACAGGATGAGCAGTGGCAGTCCCCCCATCGTGGACACACCTATCAGTGGCAGTGCCACCATCCCTGTCAGGGACTGCCCATCCCGGGCCAGTGCCACCACGGGGGACAGGCCTGGCAGTGGCAGCACTGGGGACAGGCCTGGCAGTGGCAGTGCCACCGTGCCCGTCAGGGATAGCCCCTCCAGGCCCATCACGCCCGCCCGCGTCAGCGTCATCAGGGATGGCAGGACGGGCACCACGGTGACACCGGAGGCCCTGGCACAGCGGGGCCACAGCAAGGCCGGGTCCCCCCTTGGGGACCCGCAGGGACAGCCCCGCTCCGGACACCGCGAGGGACACACGAGAGCGGGGACAGGGATGGGGTCCCATGCGTCGCACCAGTAAAAACCAGTCACTCCAGTGCGGCTGTCCTGTCTGTGAGCCGGGGAAGGGGACACGGGCACTGGGAGGGGACACTGGAAGTGGGGAGGGGACACAGGCAGTGGGAGGGGACACGGGTACTGGGAGGGGACACTGGAAGCGGGAAGGGGACACTGGAGTGGGAAGTGGACACTGGAAGTGGGAAGGGGACACTGGAAATGGGAAGGGGACACTGGAAGTGAGGAGGGGACATTGGAAGTGGGAAGGGGACAGTGGAAGTGGGGAGGGGACACGGGGCACTGGGAGGGGACACAGACAAGGGGGAGGACAACCTGTCCCGACCCCCCGGGGTGGTGACAGCGACAACCGAGGCGATTTTTCCCCCAAAAACGCCGATTTTCGTCAAACGCGGAACCCGCCGGGGCGCCTTGGGCTCGTTCCGTACCGAGGCCACGCCCCCAGCCGCCAGGCGGCCACACCCACACACCATATATGTACACAAGCCACGCCCCATTGACCAGATTAGCATGTAAACCACGCCCCATGTCCATATAAGCGCATAGGCCCCGCCCCCTGGCGCTCCAAAGACCCCGCCCCTTTTCCCGCGCCGCGCCGCCGGTCCGCCAGGGGGCGCTGTGGCGCGGCGGCCGCCCCTCAGCCCCGTGAGGCGGCGCCGGGCCGGGCCTGGGGAGGCTCCGACCGGCCCCGCTCCGCCGGCCCCGCTCCGCTCCGGCCCCGCTCCGCCGGCCCCGCTCCACCGGCCCCTTCCGACCCTTCCGCTCCTCTCCTCTCGGCCCCGCTCCTCCCCGGCCCCCCGAGGTGAGCCCGGCCCCGCCGCACCCTCGCCGGCCCCCCCCGCGGCCTCTTCCATCTCCCTCAGCCCGGTCTCCCCGGCGGTTCCGCGGCCGCTCCGTGTCCGGCCTCGCCTCCTCCTCCTCCTTCTCCTCCTCCTTCTCCTCCTCCTGTTCCCCCCGCGGCCTTCGTGGCGCAGGAGCTCGGCAAGAAATCGCCTTTTCCTCGCGGAGGATTTTTGTGGTGATTTTTGGGTGTTTTTCCGCCTTTTCCCGCAGCAGCCGCCGGTGCCCGGGATGAGCCGCCCGCGCCGGCCTCAGGGCCGGGCTCGCCGAGCGGAGCCGCGCGGGATGGGATCGCTCCAGGTACCTCATCCCAATCCTTTTCCTCTTCCTTTTCCAGGGAATAACTCCCAAAGCCCCGCTCCCCGCGGGGGAAGTGGCGCAATTCCCCTTCCAGAGCCTTTTCCAGCCGCTTTTCCTCATGAGGATTTGCCAACCCTTCCCCCCTCCGGGCCATCTGGTGCCTCTGAGGGCTTTGGAATTGCCCAGAATCCCCTCTTAAATTCCGTGGATTACGTAAAGATGGGATTGGCGAGGGTCACTCATCCCCTCGGGAATGTTTCACCTGGAAAACTTCGGCTGGAGTTGGTGGGAAGTTGAATAGTGAGAAATAATTACCTTTAACCCGTCCCTTTTTATTCCCTCCGCTTCCCTGTAATCCGTGAGGGAATAACTGGGTGGAAAAGGGGATTTTCCAGCTTTTTTTCTTCCGGTGCTGGAAGAGTTTGGGAGGTTTTGGAGTCATTCCTGGTGTGGATGCCATGGATCTGCTCCTGCAGGATCAGCCTTGGGATTGGTGGGGAGAAAACAGTCCCTGATTTTTTGCTTGGAATTCTGAGTGGGATTTCAGGGCTGTGCTCCTGGAATTCCCGGGGGATTTCTGCTCCTGATTTCCTGGAAAATTTATGATCCCACAGTTCAGGGTCCATGCTTGGATCAGCACAAGAGCTGCCCTTGGTAGCCAGGTGGGAACGTGGATTCCTGCTTTTCCTCCTGCTTTTTTTCCAGCTTCTTTCCCAGCCTTTGGAAAAAAAGCCCAAACCCTGGGATACCTCGAAAAGGGGGAATTTGCATAAATAAAGGAGTGTGGGAATGTGGGACCTCGTGATCCATGGGAGGAGGGAATTTTCAGGATTGTGGGATTGCTCCAGGCTTTGGGATCCTGAGGGATCTCTGAGAAGAGGGAAAAACCTGGATGTGTTTTTGTGGGATGAGCTGAAGGCTTTGGGAAGGGATTCCTTGCTAAATCCTTTTCCAAAGGGTTGGGACAAATCCCAGAGGTGGGAGAGGGTTGGGCGTTCCCACAGTTTGGTTTTTTTTGGGATTGGGGAAGTTCATTTCCATGGAAATCCCTGGATTTGCCTCCTTCCCATGAGGAGGAACCAAGGAATTTGGGATTTTCAGCCTGGAGCTTCCCCTTTTCCCAGTTCCACAGAGGAAGGTGGGGGTGGAGCAGCTTGTTAATTATTCAATTATTAATTAGAAATGGTTATTAATTATTAAAATCACTAATAGCTGGCCCTGGAAGTTCAGAATTGGGATTTAGGATATTTTTCCTTGGCTGAGGAATATTGGGAGCTGGGGTTTCTCATCCCTGTGGAGTTTCCCATCCTCTTCCTGCAATTTATTTTATCCCAAAAAAATTTTATTCTGATATTTTATCCCAAGAATATCTTATCCCAATAATATTTTATTCCAACAAAATTCAATTCCAACAATTTTTTTATCCCAACAGTTTTTTATCCCAGTGATCCTTGAGCCAAGTGGGAGCCCATCCATGGGCTCCATTTTGGGCCTGGAATTCCATGAGAATTCCCCCCCGGAGTGGGATAAAACAGGGATGGGACATGTTGAAAAGTACGAGAGGAGGGAGAGAATCCCTGAAATTTCCTGCTTGGAGCCCCAAAAATGGGGATGGAAAAGCTTTTCCCAACTTATCCGGGCTTGGAAAATCCTTGGTGGGCACTGGGATTGCTGCTCTCCCTCTCAATATTTTAATTTTCCAGGAATTTTTTATCCCTGATAATGTTTAGAGGAGCCCAGGAGTGCTGGCAAAACTCTGTGGGACTTTTCCCTGGTCCCAATCCCAAATTTCCACCACTTTTTTTTTGGGATTCGTTGAAAAATTGGAGCATCTGGGGATTTTTTCCGGCTCTCGAGAGGTTTTTGGGATCTAAGAGCCACAAAAATTTGAGGAATGTGGGATTTGGAGCACTGGGAACGGCGGGAACGGAGCAAAACTCTTGGACTTTGGTCGGGATTTGGTCAGCTGGGATTTCTTGGGAAAGAAGTGGGGAAAAAAGAGGAAAAAAAAGAGGAAAAAAAGAGGAAAAATGGGCTCTGGGAATATTTAGGGAGAATTCCTGAGGGTTTCCTCCCTCCTTTCCCGGGGAGTTGGAAAGATAAGGGGATAAAATCCTTAAATTAACAGGGAAGTTTCTTATATGGGAAATATCTGGAATTAACACGGAAAAATCCAGAATTAACAGGGAAAACCTTAAATGGGAAAAATCTTAAATGAACACGGAAAAATCTTAAAATAAAAAACTGCTTAAAATAGGAAAACTGCTAAATTAATAGGGGAAAAATTCCATCCCCAATCCCATTTCTTTCCTGTTTTTCTCCCAGTTTTTTCCCGTTTTTCTCCCAATTTTTCCCATTTCCCTCCCATCTTTGAGTCCTGCAGCCCCTCTGCTGCTCCTCCTCCTGAATCCCCTCCCTAATCCAAGTATTTCCCCAATTTTTTCCCGATTTTTTCCTATTTCCCCCCATCTTTGAGTCCTGCAGCCCCTCTGCTGCTCCTCCTCTCGAGTCCCCTCCCTGATCCCGGTTTCTCCCGTTCTCCCCAGCTCTGAGCCGCGCCGCCCCTCCTCGGCCATGGGCGACTCTCCCGCAGCCCCTCCCCTCGGGAAAAGCCCCCCGGAGCCGGCGAATTCCCAAGGGAACGGCGGGGGGGGCTCTTCCCTGAGCGTCATCACGGAAGGCGTGGGCGAGCTGGCCCTCATCGACCCCGAGGTGGCCAAGAAAGCCTGCGAGGAAGTCCTGGAGAAGGTCAAGCAGCTCCACGGAGCCGACGGAATTCCCAACGGAGAGAGCTGCCAGATCCGCTGCTTGGACGACCCGCCGGGATCCCGGATCCAGGAGGAGGAGGAGGAGAGCTCCAACACGGTGAGGACGGCGCGGAAGCGGCAGAACCAGGCCAAGCAGTCGTGGCTGCTCCGCCTCTTCGAGTCCAAGCTCTTCGACATCTCCATGGCCATCTCCTACCTGTACAACTCCAAGGAGCCCGGAGTCCAGGCGTACATCGGGAACCGGCTGTTCTGCTTCCGCAACGAGGAGGTGGATTTCTACCTGCCGCAGCTCCTCAACATGTACATCCACATGGACGAGGACGTGGGCGACGCCATCAAGCCCTACATCGTGCACCGCTGCCGCCAGAGCGTCGACTTCTCGCTGCAGTGCGCGCTGCTGCTCGGCGCCTACTCCTCGGACATGCACATCTCCACGCAGCGCCATTCCCGCGGAACCAAGCTCCGCAGGCTCATCCTTTCCGACGAGCTGAAGCCGGCGGCGAGGAAGAGGGAGCTGGGCGGCGCCGTTCCCGCTGCCGGGCCCGACACGGGGCTGTCCCCTTCCAAACGGACTCACCAGAGGTCCAAGTCGGACGCCACCGTCTCCATCAGCCTCAGCAGCAACCTGAAGCGCACGGCCAGCAACCCCAAGGTGGAGAGCGAGGAGGAGGTAAAGGCGGGATGTTCCCGTGGGAAAAGGTCGGGGCTTGGGGCTGGGCTTGTGCTCCAAGGCTCAGGCAGCAGCCCCGAGGTAAATTGGGGGTGTTCCCGTGGGAAAAGATGTTCTGGGACTGGGGCTGTGCTCCAAGGACGTGGTCATTCTTTGGGATTCATCCCAGAGCTGCTGCTCCAGGTTTGCTGTTGTGCTCCAAGGCTCGATGTGTTGGGAAAATGCCGTGGTGGTGCCTTGGGATTCATCCCAGAGCTGCTCTGGGGCCGTGGTGGTGCCTTGGGATTCATCCCAGAGCTGCTCTGGGGCCGTGGTTGTGCTTTGGGATTCATCCCAGAGCTGCTCCAGGTTTGGGGTTGTGCTCCAAGGCTCAGGCAGCAGCCCCGAGGTAAATTCAGGATGTTCCCGTGGGAAAAGGTGTTCTGGGACTGGGGCTGTGCTCCAAGGACGTGGTCATTCCTTGGGATTCATCCCAGAGCTCCTCTGGGACTGGGGCCGTGCTCCAAGGCTCATCCTGCTGGGAAATGCTGTTCCAGGCAGGTGGAAGTGCCTTGGGGTTCATCCCAGAGCTGCTCCAGGTTTGTGGTTGTCCTTTGGGATTCATCCCAGAGCTCCAAGGCTCATCCTGCTGGGAAAGGGATCTCCAGGGAGGTGCTGAAATTAGGGATAAACTGGAATCTAGGGAAGGAAAAAAAAGGTGGTTTTGGTGCTGGAAAGAGGCTGATCCGAGGTCAGAAATCCAAGGAATTTGGAGCTGGATACCTCCTTGTCCTTCTGGGGCGGGATAATGAATCCCAGAGGAGGAAAACCGGGAAAATCCTGGGGGTTTTGTGGGAATTTAGCACTCGGATCTGCTCCGGTTTGATCCCATCCCGCTTGAGATCCATGGAATTTTCCCTCCTGGAATTTCTCTCTCCCAGATGGAAAAATCAGCAGAATTCCAACAGGATGGGACCAAAAAAAAATCTGGGAATTGCTGGAAGTGAACCTGGAGCTAAACTTTGCTTTTTCTCCCCCTTTTCCCTTCTCCTTCCTCTCTTCCCTATGGAAAAAATTCCCAAAAAAAAACCTGCCACCGATCCCCCCTTTTCCTGCCTTTCCCAGGAATTCTCCTCGAGTACGGAAAGCCTGGATAAGTCCCTGGCTCCCGTAAGTTCCGTTCCCGTGCCGGAGGCTCCCTCTTCCCACAGCAGCATTTCCTCAATTCCACCCCTCTGGAATTGCCCGGCATTCCCCAAATATTCCCCAAAAAATCCCGGGATCGCTGCCACGGCGTTTCCCACCCAAAACGCCCTCGGAATGGGAATTCTGGGAAAATTCTCCCGTTCCGATTGGGATAAAATAAAGGAAAATCCCCCTTTTCCCACCGAAATCCATCCGGGAATGAGGAGATTCCCGCTTTTCCAGCCGTGCCCATTGCAGGTGGAAGAGGAAGTGCTGTTTCCTTGGAATTTGGCTCCCGAAATTCTTGGCCGGATAGGATTCATTCGCTTTTTTTTTTCCCTTGGTTTTTTTTCCAACCGATCATTCCTTGATTTATTCCTTTAATTCCTTCCTTTTTTTTTTCCGTGAGAATTCCAATCGAATCCCGGCATTTTCCCTGATTTTTCTCTCCTGAATGAGACCTTTTCCCTTTTTTTCCATTCAGTTTTTGGAATCCACGGCATCTCTCCCTCCTCTCTTCCCGCTGGGATTCCCAGTGGGAATGTGTAGTCCATGATTTCCTCCAGCGTGAGGATTTTTGGGAAGAATTCCAGCTTTTTTTTAGGCTTTTTCAGGAATTCCTGGATGCCAGCCCAGCTCTCATCCTGCTGGGAATTCACGGGGATCATTCCCGCGCCTGGATTTGGGAATATTGTTGGGATTTTATCCCAAATTCCAGCCTCGTCCTTCCGTTCTTTCCCAATCCCAGTGGTTTTTAGGGATAATGGGGTTGTGGGAAGCTCCAAGCCCCGAATTCCCACCCAGAATTCCAGGAATTCCTTTATTTCCACCCATTCCTGCTCCTCCCAGCCCAGCCAGTGGCTCCTCTCCGGGGTTTTTTTTGGGAATCCAAAACATCAGTGGCAAACAGGGATAATTCCTCTTTCCCTGTGGAATGTTTTGCTGGAATGGGAAGCTTTGCTGTGGGAGGGATCCTTGGGAATGGTGGGATGAGGAATGGGAGGAAGAGGGATTTTCCCAACCCCTCTGCCTGGAGGATCCAAGATCTCCAAGTTTCCCACCGGACTCAGAATTCCAGAGGCTCCAAACGGATCCTGGAGCTGCTGGGATATTCCCAAGTGTTGGAAAAGATCCTTAGGAAGCGTTTTGGGATCCCTGGAAAAGACGGGAATGAAAAATTCCCCCGGCTCGAGGCGGGGCTGATCCAGAGGGATCCCTGGGCTCATCCCAAATCCCCACCAGCGGGAATTCCTTGGGATATCCCGGTGGGAGAAGCATTTCCTGATATTCCGAGGGGACAGCATCCATGGAAAACCTGGATGGGAGGAGCAGGAATATCAGAACCACCGGAATTCCATGGGAAAAGCCGGGCAGAGGGGACGGAAGCATCCGCGGGATATCCCGGTTTTTGCAGGAATGGGATTCAGTCCATGGAGGGGAAGGGATTTTTGGGATCCAGCCGGGATCAGGAACCTCTGGAATATTCATCCCGTGCCTGGAGCGAGGTGGGGGCGGGGAAGCCGAGTGTTATCCCAGAATTCCTGAGGAATTTTTGGCCGTGGACTACAAATCCATCGGATTCTCAGCCGGGAATCCCCATCCCGATCCTTCTTTCCCTGATTTTTCCCGATCCCTTTCTTTTCCAATCGGCCATTCCCGATTTTTCCGGCATTTTCCCTTGCTCCCCTCTTCCTGATCCGTGGCTTTTTGCATGCGCCTTTTCCAGCATGATCGGAGCGCTCGGTGATCCCGAAAATCAGCCCTTGGTTGTTCCCGGATTTTAGGAATGTGGAGTGGAAATTCGGGATCGATGCAGGAGGGGCTCCTGCATCCAAAGGGAAATCCCAAATCCCGCTGGGATGGGATGGTCGGATTGAGGGCTGGGGGCGGGATCCTCCTGGATTCCAGGGATCCGGATCCTGCCAAATCCCGGGAATCCGGAGGGTTGGGAGTGAGGATCTCCCAGGGAGCTGGAAAATCCCAAATCCTGGGAATCTGGAGGGTGATCCAGAGGGATGGGAGTGAGGATCCTCCCAAATCCTGGGAATCCAGAGGGACCGGGAGATCCCGCTGGGAACGTTGGCTCTGGAATTCCGGGGAGGATTTTCCGGACAGCACAACGGGAGGGGGGAAGGGAAAACGCTGGGATCCTGCTCTGCCGGTGGATGGGATCCCAAATTTCTGGGATCCGGGAGGAGGGAGGGGTGGGAAGAGGGAAGAGAATCCTTTGGAATGGGATGGGATGAAGACATTTCCCTCTGGAAAAGGGAAGGGCGGGAATTTGCTCCGGCAGCACCTCCATTTTCCTCCTTTTTCCCAAACCTTTTGCTTTTCATCCCAACCTTTCCCAACCCTTTTCCAGCCAGTCCGGGATGGGAAGAGGGAAGGACGAGGAGCAGGGAAGAGCAGGAATTCAATCCCAGTGGAAAAGCCCCGGCATCACCTCCACTTTTCCTCCTTTTTTCCCCAAAGTTTTTATTTCTCATCCCAACCCTTTCCCAGCCCTTTCCCAACCCTTTCCCAGCCCTTTCCCAACCCTTTCCCAACCTTTTCCCAGCCCTTTCCCAGCCCTTTCCCAACCCTTTCCCAACCCTTTCCCAACCCTTTCCCAGCCCTTTCCCAACCCTTTCCCAACCCTTTCCCAACCCTTTCCCAGCCCTTTCCCAGCCCTTTCCCAGCCCTTTCCCAACCTTTTCCCAGCCCTTTCCCAACCCTTTCCCAACCCTTTCCCAGCCCTTTCCCAACCCTTTCCCAACCTTTTCCCAACCCTTTCCCAACCCTTTCCCAACCCTTTCCCAGCCCTTTTCCAGCTGCTCCGGGATGGGAAGAGGGAAGAGCAGGAAAAGGGAAGGGCAGGAATTCGCTCCCACTAAAAAACCAACGGCATCACCTCCACTTCTCCTCCTTCTTTTCCCAACCTTTTCGCTTCCCGTGGCGGCCTTTTCCAGCCAGTCCGGCTGGCTCCGGAGCGGGAGTTCATCAAGTCGCTGATGGCCATCGGGAAGCGCCTGGCCACGCTGCCCACCAAGGAGCAGAAGACGCAGCGCCTCATCTCGGAGCTCTCCCTGCTCAACCACAAGCTGCCGGCGCGCGCCTGGCTGCCCACGGCCGCCTTCGAGCACCACGTGGTGCGCGTGCCGCACTCGCAGGCCGTGGTGCTCAACTCCAAGGACAAGGTGCCGCGGGGCGGGACTGGGAACGGTGGGAGGGAGCTGGGATGGGGATTTCTGGGAGTGGGAACGGTGGGAGACTCCTGGAGGTGGGGATTCCCGGGATTGGGATTGGTGGGAAGGAACTGGGATGGGGATTTCTGGGAGTGGGAACGGTGGGAGACTCCTGGAGGTGGGGATTTCTGGGATTGGGAATGGTGGGAAGGAACTGGGATGGGGATTTCTGGGAGTGGGAATGGTGGGAGGGAGCTGGGCTGGGGATTTCTGGGAGTGGGAACGGTGGGAGGGAGCTGGGCTGGGGATTTCTGGGAGTGGGAACGGTGGGAGGGAGCTGGGCTGGGGATTTCTGGGAGTGGGAACGGTGGGAGGGAGCTGGGGTGGGGATTTCTGGGAGTGGGAACGGTGGGAGACTCCTGGAGGTGGGGATTCCCGGGATTGGGATTGGTGGGAAGGAACTGGGATGGGGATTTCTGGGAGTGGGAACGGTGGGAGACTCCTGGAGGTGGGGATTTATGGGATTGGGAATGGTGGGAGGGAACTGGGGTGGGGATTTCTGGGAGTGGGAACGGTGGGAGTGAGCTGGGGTGGGGATTTCTGGGAGTGGGAACGGTAGGAGGGAGCTGGGCTGGGGATTTCTGGGAGTGGGAACGGTGGGAGGGAGCTGGGCTGGGGATTTCTGGGAGTGGGAACAGTGGGAGGGAGCTGGGCTGGGGATTTCTGGGAGTGGGAATGGTGGGAGGGAGCTGGGCTGGGGATTTCTGGGAGTGGGAACGGTGGGAGACTCCTGGAGGTGGGGATTTCTGGGATTGGGAACGGTGGGAGGGAACTGGGCTGGGGATTTCTGGGAGTGGGAACGGTGGGAGACTCCTGGAGGTGGGGATTTCTGGGATTGGGAATGGTGGGAAGGAACTGGGATGGGGATTTCTGGGAGTGGGAACGGTGGGAGGGAGCTGGGGGTGGGGATTTCTGGGATTGGGAACGGTGGGAGTGAGCTGGGGTGGGGATTTCTGGGAGTGGGAACGGTGGGAGAGAGCTGGGGTGGGGATTTCTGGGAGTGGGAACGGTGGGAGACTCCTGGAGGTGGGGATTTATGGGATTGGGAATGGTGGGAAGGAACTGGGGTGGGGATTTCTGGGAGTGGGAATGGTGGGAGGGAGCTGGGCTGGGGATTTCTGGGAGTGGGAATGGTGGGAGGGAGCTGGGGGTGGGGATTTCTGGGATTGGGAATGGTGGGAAGGAACTGGGATGGGGATTTCTGGGAGTGGGAACGGTGGGAGGGAGCTGGGGTGGGGATTTCTGGGATTGGGAATGGTGGGAGGGAGCTGGGCTGGGGATTTCTGGGAGTGGGAACGGTGGGAGGGAGCTGGGCTGGGGATTTCTGGGAGTGGGAACGGTGGGAGGGAGCTGGGCTGGGGATTTCTGGGAGTGGGAACGGTGGGAGACTCCTGGAGGTGGGGATTCCCGGGATTGGGATTGGTGGGAAGGAACTGGGATGGGGATTTCTGGGAGTGGGAACGGTGGGAGACTCCTGGAGGTGGGGATTTCTGGGATTGGGAATGGTGGGAAGGAACTGGGATGGGGATTTCTGGGATTGGGAACGGTGGGAGTGAGCTGGGGTGGGGATTTCTGGGAGTGGGAACGGTGGGAGACTCCTGGAGGTGGGGATTTCTGGGATTGGGAATGGTGGGAAGGAACTGGGGTGGGGATTTCTGGGAGTGGGAATGGTGGGAGGGAGCTGGGCTGGGGATTTCTGGGAGTGGGAATGGTGGGAGGGAGCTGGGGGTGGGGATTTCTGGGATTGGGAATGGTGGGAAGGAACTGGGATGGGGATTTCTGGGAGTGGGAACGGTGGGAGACTCCTGGAGGTGGGGATTCCCGGGATTGGGATTGGTGGGAAGGAACTGGGATGGGGATTTCTGGGAGTGGGAACGGTGGGAGACTCCTGGAGGTGGGGATTTCTGGGATTGGGAATGGTGGGAAGGAACTGGGATGGGGATTTCTGGGATTGGGAACGGTGGGAGTGAGCTGGGGTGGGGATTTCTGGGAGTGGGAACGGTAGGAGGGAGCTGGGCTGGGGATTTCTGGGAGTGGGAACGGTGGGAGGGAGCTGGGCTGGGGATTTCTGGGAGTGGGAACAGTGGGAGGGAGCTGGGCTGGGGATTTCTGGGAGTGGGAATGGTGGGAGGGAGCTGGGCTGGGGATTTCTGGGAGTGGGAACGGTGGGAGACTCCTGGAGGTGGGGATTTCTGGGATTGGGAACGGTGGGAGGGAACTGGGCTGGGGATTTCTGGGAGTGGGAACGGTGGGAGACTCCTGGAGGTGGGGATTTCTGGGATTGGGAATGGTGGGAAGGAACTGGGATGGGGATTTCTGGGAGTGGGAACGGTGGGAGGGAGCTGGGGGTGGGGATTTCTGGGATTGGGAACGGTGGGAGTGAGCTGGGGTGGGGATTTCTGGGAGTGGGAATGGTGGGAGGGAACTGGGGTGGGGATTTCTGGGAGTGGGAATGGTGGGAGGGAGCTGGGGGTGGGGATTTCTGGGATTGGGAACGGTGGGAGGGAGCTGGGGGTGGGGATTTATGGGATTGGGAATGGTGGGAGGGAACTGGGGTGGGGATTTCTGGGAGTGGGAATGGTGGGAGGGAGCTGGGCTGGGGATTTCTGGGAGTGGGAACGGTGGGAGGGAGCTGGGATGGGGATTTCTGGGAGTGGGAACGGTGGGAGACTCCTGGAGGTGGGGATTTCTGGGATTGGGAATGGTGGGAAGGAACTGGGCTGGGGATTTCTGGGAGTGGGAATGGTGGAAGGGAGCTGGGCTGGGGATTTCTGGGAGTGGGAATGGTGGGAGGGAGCTGGGGGTGGGGATTTCTGGGATTGGGAATGGTGGGAAGGAACTGGGATGGGGATTTCTGGGAGTGGGAACGGTGGGAGGGAGCTGGGCTGGGGATTTCTGGGAGTGGGAACGGTGGGAGACTCCTGGAGGTGGGGATTCCCGGGATTGGGATTGGTGGGAAGGAACTGGGCTGGGGATTTCTGGGAGTGGGAACGGTGGGAGACTCCTGGAGGTGGGGATTTATGGGATTGGGAATGGTGGGAGGGAACTGGGATGGGGATTTCTGGGAGTGGGAATGGTGGGAGGGAGCTGGGCTGGGGATTTCTGGGAGTGGGAATGGTGGGAAGGAACTGGGATGGGGATTTCTGGGAGTGGGAACGGTGGGAGGGAGCTGGGGTGGGGATTTCTGGGAGTGGGAATGGTGGGAGAGAGCAGGGGTGGGGATTTCTGGGATTGGGAATGGTGGGAGACTCCTGGAGGTGGGGATTCCCAGGATTGGGAATGGAGGCAGGGGGCTGGAGGTGTTGGTTCCAGGATTGGGAATAATTGGAAAGGTCTGGAGGTGTCACTTCCAGGATTGGAAATGGTGGGAGGGATCTGGAAGTGTCACATCCAGGACTGGGAATGCTGGGAAAGATCTGGAAGTGTCACATCCAGGACTGGGAATGCTGGGACAGCTGGAACTGGGGACAAACCCCCTGAGAACTCCCAATCCCCCCGGAGCACCTCTGGAATCTCCTTTTCCTCCATACCCACGAGAACCACGGATTTCCCCCCAGCCCGGGGAGCGTCCGGGATCATCCGTGTCCCTTGCCCCGGTTCCCCAGGCTCCCTATTTAATCTACGTGGAAGTGCTGGAATGTGACAATTTCGACACGGCGAATGTCCCCGCGCGCATCCCGGAGAATCGCATCCGGAGCACGCGCTCGGCCGAGAACCTCCCGGAGTGCGGCATGGGCCCGGAGCAGCGCGCCGGCAGCTTCAGCACCGTCCCCAACTACGACAACGACGACGAGGCCTGGTCCGTGGACGACATCGTGGAGCTCCAGGTGGAGGTGGGAACGTCGGGAATGGGCTCGGACGTGGGGCCACGGCCCCCGGGGCGTCCCCAAGGTGCTCCCATGGAGGTGGGAATGTTGGGAATGGGCTTGGACGCGGGGCCATGGCCCCCAGGGTGTCCCCAAGGTGTTCCCATGGAGGTGGGAATGTTGGGAATGGGCTTGGACGCGGGGCCATGGCCCCCAGGGTGTCCCCAAGGTGTTCCCATGGAGGTGGGAATGTTGGGAATGGGCTTGGACGCGGGGCCATGGCCCCCAGGGTGTCCCCAAGGTGTTCCCATGGAGGTGGGAATGTTGGGAATGGGCTTGGACGCGGGGCCATGGCCCCCAGGGTGTCCCCAAGGTGTTCCCATGGAGGTGGGAATGTTGGGAATGGGGTCAGACACAGGCTCACGGCCCCCGGGGTGTCCATGGCCACCAGGGTGTTCCCATGGAGTTTGGGACATCGGGAATTGGGGTCAGACATGGGCCCACGGCCCCCGGGGTGTCCCCAAGGTGTTCCCATGGAGTTTGGGACATCGGGAATGGGGTTGGACACAGGGCCACGGCCCCCAGGATGTCCATGGCCACCAAGGTGTTTCCATGGAGGTGGGAATGTCGGGAATGGGGTTTTCCAGAGGGTCCTGGCATCACAGTGGCCCCAAGGTGGTCCCAAGGTGTTCCCAAGGTGGCCCCGGGGTCGGTCCCGCCCCGCTCCATCCCAGGTTGAATTCCCGGTGCGATGTCGTTCCGGGCTCCCCCGACGCCGTTTTCCCGGGATTCCCGCAGCTCCCGGAGATGCACACCAACAGCTGCGACAACATCTCCCAGTTCTCCGTGGATTCCATCACCAGCCAGGAGAGCCGGGAGCCCGTCTTCATCGCCGCCGGAGACATCCGGTGAGCTGGGGAGAGATCCCAGAATTCCGTCAGAAAAGCCCCGGAATTCTGGGAATTCCCCCTCAAAAACACCCCGGGATTCTGACATTCCCTGGAGGAAAAATCCGGGAATTCCCCCTCAAAAACACCCTGGGATTCTGACATTCCCTGGAGGAAAAATCCGGGAATTTTCCCTCAAAAACACCCCGGGATTCTGACATTCCTGGGAGGAAAAATCCGGGAATTTTCCCTCAAAAACACCCCGGGATTCTGACATTCCTGGGAGGAAAAATCCGGGAATTCCCCCTCAAAAACACCCCGGGATTCTGACATTCCCTGGAGGAAAAATCCGGGAATTTTCCCTCAAAACCACCCCCGGATTCTGACATTCCCTGGAGCGGAAATCCGGGAATTTTCCCTCGGGAATGCCGGAGCTTTCCCAAAAATCCCTGGAGCCGTGCCGTGTCCTCCTGCAGGCGGCGGCTGTCGGAGCAGCTGGCTCACACCCCCACGTCCTTCCGGAGGGATCCCGAGGATCCGTCGGCCGTGGCCCTCAAGGAGCCCTGGCAGGAGAAAGTCAGGTAGGGGTTGGGAATTCCAGGGAATTCCAGGGAATTCCAGGGAATCCGCGGTTCATCCGGGAATCGACCGCGGCCCTGCCCAAATGCAGGGATTTGCCCACAGCCCGGGTTTTGCCGGGGATTTTCAGGCAGACCTGAGGTCCGAAGGGTTTGGCTTCTCCCGGGATAAACCCGTTGGAATTCCAAGCCCTGAATTCCTCCTGGAAAAAGCGGGAAAACCCCTGGGATTTGAGGAATTTTGGGTGGTCTCATCCACGTCCTGATGGAAAAGATTCCAGGAGAGAATTCCGTGCTCAGAGCTGGCTTGGGAAGGAGCCCGGGCATTCCCGGAGCTTTTCCCAACCTTCCCAACCCGGAAGGATCCCGTTGTTCCCGATTTTCCCTCAGGAGGATCCGGGAAGCGTCTCCCTACGGACACCTCCCGTCCTGGCGCCTCCTCTCCGTCATCGTCAAGTGCGGCGACGACCTCCGGCAGGAGCTGCTGGCGTTCCAGGTGCTCAAACAGCTCCAGGTGAGCGCTTCCCGAAGGATTCCCAAAGAATTCCCGAGGAATTCCCCAAAATTCCCAGTCCCTGAAAGAATTCCCGCCTTTTTTATGGGGTTTTGATGGCATTTTAGGGGGTTTTATGGGATGCTGCTGGCGTTCCAGGTGCTCAAACAGCTCCAGGAGAGCAATTCCCGAAGGATTCCCCAAAAAGAACCCAATCCCGAAAGAATTCCCTGCTTTAGATGGGATTTTGTGGCGTTTAATGGGATTTTAATGGGGTTTTATGGGATTTTATGGGATTTTTGGGATTTTAATGGGATTTTTTGGGATTTTAATGGCATTTTATTGAATTTTAATGGGGTTTTATGGCGTTTAATGGCATTTTATGGGATTTTAGTGGGATTTTATGGGATTTTATTGAATTTTAATGGGATTTTAATAATGGGATTTTATGGGATTTTATTGAATTTTAATGGGATTTTTTTGGGATTTTAATGGGATTTTATGGGATTTTAAGGCATTTTATGGGATTTTAATGGCTTTTAATGGGATTTTATGGGATTTTATTGAAATTTTATGGGATTTTATTGAATTTTAATACCATTTTCTGGCAATTTATGGCATTTTAATGGGATTTTTTGGCATTTTATGGGATTTTAATGGGATTTTATGGGATTTTAATGGGATTTTATGGGATTTTAATGGGATTTTATGGCATTTTACGGGATTTTAATGGGATTTTATGGGATTTTAATGGGATGTTACGGTATTTTATGGCATTTTAATGGGTTTTCATGGAATTTTATGGCATTTGATGGGATTTTAATGGGATTTAATGGCATTTCAATGGGTTTTGATGGGATTTTGACGGGATTTAATGGCATTTCAATGGATTTTTATGGAATTTTATGGCATTTGATGGGATTTTGATGGGATTTAATGCCATTTGGTGGGATTTTAATGGGATTTTATGGCATTTTAATGGGTTTTCATGGAATTTTATGCCATTTGATGGGATTTTGATGGGATTTAATGCCGTTGGATGGGATTTTGATGGGGTTTTGATGGGATTTAATGCCGTTGGATGGGATTTTGATGGGATTTAATGCCGTTGGATGGGATTTTGATGGGATTTTGATGGGATTTAATGCCGTTGGATGGGATTTTGATGGGGTTTTGATGGGATTTAATGCCATTGGCTGGGATTTTGATGGGATTTAATGCCGTTGGATGGGATTTTGATGGGATTTTGATGGGATTTAATGCCGTTGGATGGGATTTTGATGGGATTTAATGCTGTTTGATGGGATTTTGATGGGATTTAATGCCGTTGGATGGGATTTTGATGGGATTTTGATGGGATTTAATGCCGTTGGATGGGATTTTGATGGGATTTTGATGGGATTTAATGCCATTTGGTGGGATTTTGATGGGATTTTGATGGGATTTAATGCCGTTGGATGGGATTTTGATGGGATTTTGATGGGATTTAATGCCGTTGGATGGGATTTTGATGGGATTTTGATGGGATTTAATGCCGTTGGATGGGGTTTTGATGGGATTTAATGCCATTGGATGGGATTTTGATGGGATTTAATGCCGTTGGATGGGATTTTGATGGGATTTTGATGGGATTTAATGCCATTTGATGGGATTTTGATGGGATTTAATGCCGTTGGATGGGATTTTGATGGGATTTTGATGGGATTTAATGCCATTTGATGGGATTTTGATGGGATTTTGATGGGATTTAATGCCGTTGGATGGGGTTGGACGGGCTCTGCCGGGCTCTCGGGGTGTGACGGGTGTGGTGGCGTTGCCCGCAGTCCATCTGGGAGCAGGAGCGCGTCCCGCTCTGGATCAAGCCCTACAAGATCCTGGTGATCTCTGCGGACAGCGGCATGATCGAGCCCGTGCTCAGCGCCGTCTCCATCCACCAGATCAAGAAGCAGTCGCAGCTGTCGCTGCTGGATTATTTCCTGCAGGAGCACGGCAGTTACAACTCGGAGTCCTTCCTGAGCGCCCAGAGGAACTTCGTGCGCAGCTGCGCGGGCTACAGCCTGGTGTGCTACCTGCTGCAGGTCAAGGACAGGTAATCCTGGGAATTCCGGGAATTCTGGGAATTTCATGGGAATCCTGGGGTGTGCGGGCACAGCCTGGTGTGCTACCTGCTGCAGGTCAAGGACAGGTAATCCTGGGAATTCCGGGAATTCTGGGAATTCCATGGGAATCCTGGGGTGTGCGGGCACAGCCTGGTGTGCTACCTGCTGCAGGTCAAGGACAGGTAATCCTGGGAATTCCGGGAATTCTGGGAATTTCATGGGAATCCTGGGGTGTGCGGGCACAGCCTGGTGTGCTACCTGCTGCAGGTCAAGGACAGGTAATCCTGGGAATTCCGGGAATTCTGGGAATTCCATGGGAATCCTGGGGTGTGCGGGCACAGCCTGGTGTGCTACCTGCTGCAGGTCAAGGACAGGTAATCCTGGGAATTCCGGGAATTCTGGGAATTTCATGGGAATCCTGGGGTGTGCGGGCACAGCCTGGTGTGCTACCTGCTGCAGGTCAAGGACAGGTAATCCTGGGAATTCCGGGAATTCTGGGAATTCCATGGGAATCCTGGGGTGTGCGGGCACAGCCTGGTGTGCTACCTGCTGCAGGTCAAGGACAGGTAATCCTGGGAATTCCGGGAATTCTGGGAATTCCATGGGAATCCTGGGGTGTGCGGGCACAGCCTGGTGTGCTACCTGCTGCAGGTCAAGGACAGGTAATCCTGGGAATTCCGGGAATCCTGGGAATTTCATGGGAATCCTGGGGTGTGCGGGCACAGCCTGGTGTGCTACCTGCTGCAGGTCAAGGACAGGTAATCCTGGGAATTCCGGGAATTCTGGGAATTCCATGGGAATCCTGGGGTGTGCGGGCACAGCCTGGTGTGCTACCTGCTGCAGGTCAAGGACAGGTAATCCTGGGAATTCCGGGAATTCTGGGAATTCCATGGGAATCCTGGGGTGTGCGGGCACAGCCTGGTGTGCTACCTGCTGCAGGTCAAGGACAGGTAATCCTGGGAATTCCGGGAATTCTGGGAATTCCATGGGAATCCTGGGGTGTGCGGGCACAGCCTGGTGTGCTACCTGCTGCAGGTCAAGGACAGGTAATCCTGGGAATTCCGGGAATTCTGGGAATTCCATGGGAATCCTGGGGTGTGCGGGCACAGCCTGGTGTGCTACCTGCTGCAGGTCAAGGACAGGTAATCCTGGGAATTCCGGGAATTCTGGGAATTTCATGGGAATCCTGGGGTGTGCGGGCACAGCCTGGTGTGCTACCTGCTGCAGGTCAAGGACAGGTAATCCTGGGAATTCCGGGAATTCTGGGAATTTCATGGGAATCCTGGGGTGTGCGGGCACAGCCTGGTGTGCTACCTGCTGCAGGTCAAGGACAGGTAATCCTGGGAATTCCGGGAATCCTGGGAATTTCATGGGAATCCTGGGGTGTGCGGGCACAGCCTGGTGTGCTACCTGCTGCAGGTCAAGGACAGGTAATCCTGGGAATTCCGGGAATCCTGGGAATTCCATGGGAATCCTGGGGTGTGCGGGCACAGCCTGGTGTGCTACCTGCTGCAGGTCAAGGACAGGTAATCCTGGGAATTCCGGGAATCCTGGGAATTCCATGGGAATCCTGGGGTGTGCGGGCACAGCCTGGTGTGCTACCTGCTGCAGGTCAAGGACAGGTAATCCTGGGAATTCCGGGAATTCTGGGAATTCCATGGGAATTCTGGGGTGTGCGGGCACAGCCTGGTGTGCTACCTGCTGCAGGTCAAGGACAGGTAATCCTGGGAATTCCGGGAATTCTGGGAATTTCATGGGAATCCTGGGGTGTGCGGGCACAGCCTGGTGTGCTACCTGCTGCAGGTCAAGGACAGGTAATCCTGGGAATTCCGGGAATTTCATGGGAATTCTGGGATTTTGATGCGCTTTTAATGCGATTTTATGGGGTTTAATGGGATTCTAATGGCATTTGATGGGATTTGATGGGAATTTATGGGATTTTAGTGGGATTTTTTGGAGTTTTGATGGGATTTTGATGGGATTTAATGGGATTCGATGGGATTTCCCCCAGGCACAACGGGAACATCCTGCTGGACGCCGACGGCCACATCATCCACATCGACTTCGGCTTCATCCTGTCCAGCTCCCCCCGGAACCTGGGCTTCGAAACCTCGGCCTTCAAGCTCACCACGGAATTCGTGGACGTGAGTGGGATCCGGGAGCTTCCCGGGGCCGCTCCCGGCTTTCCCGGCCGCTGCCATTCCCGCTTTTCCCGCAGGTGATGGGGGGCCTGGACGGGGACATGTTCAACTACTACAAGATGCTGATGCTGCAGGGGCTGATCGCGGCCCGCAAGCACATGGACAGGGTGGTGCAGATCGTGGAGATCATGCAGCAAGGTGCGCGTTCCCGGCCGTTCCGGGAGAATTCCTGCCCATTCCCGGACGTTTGGAGGGGTGGGAGAGCCCCTGGAAGCTCCCGCGGGCTGCTCAGGGAGATCCCACATCCCTGTGGGTCCCACGGCCCTGAGGATGCTGAGCACTTCAGGGGGTTCTCCTGGGGGTGAAGAGGGAATTCCCAGGAATTCCCGGGAGTTTGGAGGGGTGGGAAAAGCTCTGCAGGCACCCCCGGGGTCTTCAGCCCCATTCCAAAGGCCCCTTCCCAGGGATTCCCAGCTCCCCCCGAGCCCTCGGGGGCTCCTTTCTTCCCATTCTCCCCATTCCGGATGGAGATTCCCAACTCCCCTGATCCCATCCCATCCCCTCCCCTCCCATCCCCTCCCATCCCCTCCCATCCCACCCCCTCCATCCCCTCCCATCCCCTCCCATCCCATCCCCTCCCATCCCCTCCCCTCCCCTCCCATCCCATCCCATCCCCTCCCCTCCCCTCCCATCCCATCCCCTCCCATCCCATCCCCTCCCATCCCCTCCCCTCCCCTCCCATCCCCTCCCCTCCCCTCCCATCCCATCCCCTCCCATCCCCTCCCATCCCATCCCCTCCCCTCCCCTCCCATCCCATCCCCTCCCATCCCATCCCCTCCCATCCCCTCCCCTCCCCTCCCATCCCCTCCCCTCCCCTCCCATCCCATCCCCTCCCATCCCCTCCCATCCCATCCCCTCCCATCCCCTCCCATCCCGTTTTCCCTGCCCCCAGGCTCCCACCTCTCTGACCCCATTCCCCCATTCCAAACTCCCATTCCATCCCCGTTCCATCCCCGTTCCATCCCCGTTCCCATCCCCATTCCATCCCCTTTTCCTTCCCCTTTTCCTTCCTCCCAGGCTCCCACCTCTCTGACCCCATTCCCCCTATCCCAGCCCCCCTTATCCCAGCCCCCCTTTTCCCACAGAATCCCATCCCTCATCCCGTCCCGTTTTTCGTGTTCCAGGCTCGCAGCTGCCCCTGTGTTCCCATTCCCTGCCCAGATTCCCATTCCAAGGGCAGATTCCCGCTGTTCCAGGCTCGCAGCTGCCCCCATTCCCTGCCCAATTCCCATTCCAAGGGCAGATTCCCGCTGTTCCAGGCTCGCAGCTGCCCCCATTCCCTGCCCGGATTCCCATTCCAAGGGCAGATTCCCGCTGTTCCAGGCTCGCAGCTGCCCCCATTCCCTGCCCGGATTCCCATTCCAAGGGCAGATTCCCGCTGTTCCAGGCTCGCAGCTGCCGTGCTTCCACGGCTCCTCCACCATCCGGCACCTCAAGGAGCGCTTCCACATGAACCTGACGGAGGAGCAGCTGCAGCTGCTGGTGGAGCAGATGGTGGACGGCTCCATGAGATCCATCACCACCAAACTCTACGACGGCTTCCAGTACCTCACCAACGGCATCATGTGAATGAATTCCAGAGGATTCCGGGAAAAAAAAAAAAAGAAAAAATTCCCCGGGGGAGAAAAAAAAAAAAAGAATTCCCAGGAAAATTCCCCATTTTTCCACACCCCCCCGACCCTCCCGCCCCCCCGCCCCCCCAAAAAACGCCCCCCAAACCTCGGAGCCCGCGCGGATCTCGGGGCCCGAGGGAGAGGTGGAGGCTCGGCGGCTTCCCGGGCCAGGCTCTGCTGGAGGAATGGGACAGAATTCCATAGAAAAGCCAGGAAAAGCAGCGGGAGAAGCAGGAGCGGAGAAGCCGAGCGCTTTCGGGGGAATTCCTGAGTGGATCATGTGGGAATGGGGATGGGGATGGGGGGTCTCCCCTTCCTCATGGCGTTATTCCCTGGAATTCGCGCCCATCCCAATGGAGTGGGGGGGGGTGGGAAGGGGGAGGGTCCGGCCCCGCCCGTGGGTGTCTCCTGAAGGGTGGGAATCCCCAAATCCTGGAATTGCTGGAATTCCCGGCCCCGCGTGGTCACTCGCAGTCCCTGCTGCCCTCCTGAGCACCCGGGGACGCCCGGTGGGAATTCCAGGTGAGATTCCAGCTGGGAATTTGGGTGGGATTCCCTCCAGGTGAGAGATTCCAGGTGGGATTCCCAGTGGGATTCCGGCTGGGATTCCAGCCAGGTGGGGAATTCCAGGTGGGAATTCCCAGTGGGGTTCCTGCAATTCCAGGAATTCGGGGCTGGGGCTGCTCCCCCCGCCTTTCTCCGGTAATTCCGGCCGGGAATGTCGGGCCGGGATCGGGATGGACACGGGGGGGGTCGGGGGGGCTTTGCCCCGATCCCAAATCCCGAATCAGGAAGGATCCGGAGCTTCCCAGGGAAGGCAAATCCTGGAATTTCCCCGTCCCGGGCCCGGCCGGGCAGGGCCAACACTGGGAGTGTCCCCGGGACCCCCCCGTGTCCCCAATTTTTCATCCTTTAATTTTTAGCATTAAAAACGCCCCAAATTCCCATTTTAAACCCCTGGGGGGGGGCGTGGGGACAGCGGGAGGGGACAGGGAGGGGACCCCGGCCCTTCCCAAGCCCCTTTTTTGGGGGGCAGGACCAAACTTTGGGGTAAGTGGGAGCCACCCCAACCCCCCCTTCTCCCCTCCCCCTTCCCACTCCCAGGAGCTTTTCCTGGGAAAAGCGAAATCCAGGGAAAAGCGAAGCCAGGGCACAGCAGGGGTGAAACCACTGGAGTTTAATGGAGTCAATTCCTACAGAATAAAGAATTCCTGAGAGCCTCCAGCGCCCGCGGCTTTCCATGGAGCAATTCCCCGAATCCCGGGGGGACACATTCCCAAAATTCCAGGGATGCAGCCCCGAAATTCCAGGGACACATTCCCAAAATTCCATCCCCTCCCTCCCTCCAACCCAAATCCAGCTCAAGGCACTGAAATGCTGGAAAACCGAAGGGTCCAAAGCCATTTTTCCATAGGTTTTTTTGGGAATTTTTTTCCCCTCTAAAACTCGTAGAAACTTTAATTTCTTCTCTATTTTCCAACAGAATTTACACCCGGCCCGGGGGATTTGGGAATGGCCGATTCTACCTGATTTTTCCCAGTTTTTTTTTCCACCCTTTTCCCATCCATTCACCCGCAGGGAAAAGGGGAGAGAGGATTCCCCAAATTCCTGCTTGGAAAAAGTAAAAAAAATGGGGGAAAAAAGCCAAAAACGAAAGAAATCAAACCCAAAGCAGCTCCTCCATCCAGAAAAACGCAAAAACACGGGAAAAAAACCTTGGAAAACCGAACCAAATCCCGAAATGAGCACAGCAGTTGTTGGAATTTGTGGATTTTAGTGTATCATACAACTGTACAGGGAAAGGGAGAAGTTATTCACAGGGAATTCCAGGAATTCCAGGAGGGACGAGTCCGAAGGGGCTTTTCCAGAGGGTTTTTTTGGAGATTTGAAGCAGGAAAGGTCCCTGGTCCCGAGGGAGAGGAGCAGCTGGAAAAGGCCCGGAAAAGGCCCCAAACCTCTCCCTCAGTCTGGGATTTGGGAGCGGCTTTCCCGCTTTTCCTTCAGGAAAAGGGTCCTGCCTGGGATTTGGGGGATCCCTTCCCAATCCTGGCTTTTCTGGGATCGTTACTCCTTTGCCAAAGGAAAAAATCTCCTTTTTTCCTCCTTTTTTGCTCCTCTTTTCCAGCTTTTTTCCTGCTCTTTTCCTCCTCCTGCTCCCTCGGGAATGTCCGGCCGCGTGTCCGAGTTTCCTGCCCAGGGACCTCCAGAAATTCCAGGAGTTTGGAATCGGCTTCTTCCCAACAAAACTCACCAGAAACATTCCCAAACGGGAAAAGAATTCCAGGAAAAACAAAGAAAAGCCAACAAAAAAGGTGGATTTTGCTGGAAAAGCTTCCCTGGTCCCGTCCGGCTCCGGGAATTCCTGGGAAGCACCCGGCGGGTCCCAGAACAGCGACAGGGAATCCCAAATCCCCCCAAAATCCAACATTCCCGGGGGAATTCCGGCCGGATTTGGGATCCTCCCAGCCTGGACCCCAATCCCAGCAGGGTCTGGGACCATCCCAGTCCCAATCCCAATCCCAATCCCATCTTTCCCTCGGACACCGGGAAGGGCTCGGGGAGGTTTTATGTACACGGCGCCAATTCCCGGCTCGGAGCAGATTCCCAGGGCTGATCCCGGAATTCTGGGAATGCTGAAGTTCCCGGAAACGCTCCGCTGTCTGCGGGGCCGATCCTGGAATTCCGGGAACGCGGAGATTCCTGGGAGCGCTCGGTTCTCCTCGGCGCTCTGCTGGGCGCGGATGAAGGCCACCCCGGAGTTCTGGGAATGCCGAGATTCCCACGCTCGGGGCTGGTTCTGGGGGGATCCAGGGAATCTGGGAACACCGCAATTCCTGGGAACACTCAGCTGTCCTCGGGGCCGATCCCGGAATTCCAGGAATTCCAGGATTCCCGGGAATCTCAGTTCTCCTCGCTCTGCCGGGCGCGGCTGAAGGCCATCCCGTGGGTCCGGAAGTGCCAGGATTCCCAGGAACGCTCAGTTCTCCTCGGGGCCGATCCCGGAATTCCAGGATTCCCGGGAATCTCAGTTCTCCTCGCTCTGCCGGGCGCGGATGAAGGCCATCCCGTGGGTCCGGAAATGCGTCTTGAGGCTGAGCTGGCTCTCGAAGCCTCTCCCGCAAACTTTGCATTCCAACTTTCCCTCGGATCCGTCCGCGCCGGCTCCGGAATTCCCGTTCCCGCCGCCTTGGGAAGCGCTTCCCGAATCCTCGGGATCGGCCGCTCCCTTCTTCTTTTTGTGGGAGATGAAGCGGTGGCGGTTGAGGGAAATCTGGGACGTGAAGCAGAGGCCGCATTCCCGGCACTGCTGGGAATTCCCGTCCGTGCGGTGCTGCGGGATGTGGGCTTGGAATTCCGCCCGGCTTCCCGCCAGGAATCCGCACTTGCGGCAGCGGAACGGGGCCTTCCCGCCGCCTTTGGGGTTCTTGGAAGGGGGGGTGGTGCTGTCGGGCTCCTCGCTGCACGAGTCGTCCGAGGAGAGCTTCCGCTTGCGGCCGGACCCCTGGGAGAAGGGGAAAGCTGGGAATTTCAGGGCTTTGGATTAAGGTTGGGGATGGGAGTTGTGGGTGGAAAACGCCTGGGGAATTGGGGGCGGCTCCCAGCAGGAATTCCGGGATGAGGAGTTTCCAATCCGGCCCCAAACCCCCCAAATTCCCAGGAAATCCCAGGGAATTTGTAGCTGGCAGCGTCTGGAAAAGGGGGGAGTTCTGCCTCTGGGAGTTGGGGTTGGACAACCCCTCAGGAACTGGGGCCGCTCCCAGCAGGAATTCCGGGATGAGACACCCCCAATCCCACCCCAAACCGCCGAAATTCCCGGGAAATCCCGGGAAATGCCGGAGGATCCCACGGCATCCCCACCTGGGCGGGCCCGGAGCCGAGGCGGGCGATGACGACCTCCTGGCTCTTGGCGGGGTCGGTGACTTTGATCCCGTGCCGCACCTGGATGTGCTTCTCCAGGATCAGGCGGCTGCTGAACGTCCTCTTCCCCTCCGTGCAGTACCTGCGGCAAACGGCCAGGGAGCAGCCGGCTCTTCCTGGGAATTCTGCCTCTGGAACCCCCAACCCCAACCCGGCCCATCCCGGCTGGTATCAAACCCTGCAATCCTTCCCAGTCCCTCCCAATTCCCAGAGATCCAATCAGGGGCACGGCAGGAAGGGATGAGCCACCCTCCAAGTCCTGCTTTTCCCAGGAATTCTGCCTCTGGAATCCCCAACCCCAACCAGGCATCGACAAAGCCCCCGAAATCCTCCCCAAACCCCTCCCAACTCCCAGATATCCCAACCCCCACCCCCTGCAGCTTCATCCCCCCACTTTTTTCCCCAAGCCCCGCCAACTCCCTGTTTTCCAGCCCCGAAATCCCGGGAAAGCGCCGGTACCTGCAGGGATAGACGCGTTTGATGCCCTCGTGGTTGACCCGGACGTGCCTGCGGAGGCTCGGGGCGGAGCAGAAGGAGCGCTCGCACAGGTGGCACGGGAATTTCTTCACGGACTGCCGGGAAAAATCCGTGTCCGGGATCCGGGAGGGATCCACGAGGATCCAGGAGGATCCAAGAGCTGCGATTCCCGCTCCAGCTCAAGGTGGGAATTCGGTTCTCCCTCAAATCCCCGCTCCCGCCTGGGAGTCATCCAGGCGGGAATCATCCCAAGAATCTCAATCCTGATGGATTTTCTCCCGGGAATGCCAGGAAATTCCCATTCCCATTCCCAAATCCTCACCTTCCCGTGCTCCTTCTTCATGTGGGACACGTACTCGTCGCGCTCGGGGAACCAGGAGTGGCAGACGCCGCACGTCCACCCGCTGCCCTTGGATTTATTCCCAGATTTCCGCTGGAATCGGCTCCGTTTGGTTTTCCGCAGCTCCGGGGAGCTCGGGGGCTCGTCCTCCTCCGTGGAGGACGAGGATTCCTCGGAGATCTTGGACACCGGAGTCTCCAGAGGCTCCGGCTTCGGCGTCAGCAGTGCCGGGGATTTCTTGGAAGTGTCTTCCTTGGATTTCTGGGGCTGGTGGGTGTTCTGGGAAGGGAAAATGCGGGATTTGGGGGTGGGAATTTTGCTGGAGGAGGGAATTCTGTCCGGCTGTGGGTCAGCAGGGAACGGGAGGGATCAGCCCGACCAAGGGCAGGGACATTCCCGCTGTTCCGGGTGGCTCCAGGGATGGGGAATCCATGGGATAACCTGGGCCAGGATCTGGGATTTATCCCGAAAATCCCCTCTGAGCCAGCGCGGGGAGCCCCGGGAGGGTTCGGGGTGGAACAGCCTCAAACCCCACCCAGCCCTGGCCGGGGCTCCCATTTCCCTGCACTCCCCACCCGGGGACACTCCCAGGGCGGAAATTCCATCATTCCCGGCTGGAATTCCATCATTCCCGGCCGGAATCCCGGCTGACCTTGAGGTGCTCGAGCATGGTGCGCTTCTGGGCGAAGAGCAGCGGGCACTGCGGGCAGCGGAAGACGCTGACGCGCTGCGGCAGCAGGTGCTGGTCGAAGTGCGACGAGAGCAGCGGCTTGTGCGTGAACACCGTGTCACACATGGCGCACTTGTAGATCATCCTGGGAAACAGAAACGCCGGGATTCGGCACGGGAAGGGGGAGAAGGGATGGGAAAGGGATGGGAAAAGAGAGGGGAGGGAAGGGGGGAAGAGGGAGGGGAAAAAGAGGGGGGAAGAAAGAGGGAAAAGGGAGGGGAAAAGTAGGGAAGAGGGAGAGAAAAGGAAGGGGGAAGGGAAAACATAGAAGGAAAAAGGGAAGGAAAAGGAGAGGAAGGGAAGGAAAAAAAGAGAGAAAAAATGGAAAAAACGGAGAAAAAAGGGAGGGGAAAGGGAGAGAGGAAATGAGGGAAAAGGAGGGAAAGGGAAGGTGGGGATTGAGCTCATCCCACGCACGGAGGAGGCCCTGCCCACCACGGAATGTCTGAGGCTGCATTCCCAGCTCTCCCAATCCTGGAATCGCTCAGGCTGGAAAAGCCCTCTGGGATCAGCACTCCCACCAGCATTCCCAAGCACCACATTCCCAGATTTTCCAGCCAGCTCCACCACCACCACCAACACCCCCCACGCTTGCCACGTCAAAGCATTCCCAAAAATCCCATCGCAGCCTCTCTGGGATGAGCCTGAGGCCGTTCCCTCGGATCCTGGGAGCGATCCATGGGAATTCCTTCCCCGGGAATACTCACTTGGACTGCTGGTTGCTGAAGCCCGGGTGCTGCGTGTAGACGTGGGCGTGGGCGCTCGGGGCGGACTTGAAAGCCATGGGGCAGATGGGGCATTTATGGAAAACCTCGCAGTGGGAACTCTGGATGTGGGATTTGATGGAATTGACGCCGCCGAACACCACGGAGCAGCTGGGACACCTGGGGAATTCCAGCAGGGATCAGGATCCAAATCAGTGTTGGATTCTTGGAAAATTCCTATCAGGGACCAGGATCCCAGCAAGTTCTGGGAAAATTCCAACACCGGGATCCAAACAAACTCTGGACTCTGGGAAAATTCCCAGCAGAAAAACCAGGATCCCAAAAAGGTCTGGGAAAATTCCAGTAGGGATCAGGATCCCACTCCGTTCCTGTTTAGGCTGGAAAAGCTCTCTAGGATCACCAAATCCAACCATTCCCCCAGCACTCCCAAGGCCACATCCAGGGGTTTCCCTTTACAATCCCGGAATCCGGGAATCGTTTGGGCTGGAAAAGCCCTCTGGGATCATTCCCACAGCACTCCCAAGGCCACACCCATGGGACGCTTCCGTGGCCAACGTATCCATTTCCGAACCTTTCCACGAACAACGCCTCCAGCAGCGCCTCCCCCGCAATTCCCGGCGCTCCCGGCATTCCCGGCGCTCCGTACCTGTATCCCACCCTGCGGGAGAAGTGCAGGCAGGAGTCCTTGAGGTGCGCCTCGAAGTTGGCCAGCAGGAAGTTGCCGCCGCACTCGGGGCACACGTGGGGCGGGCGGCTGCGGTGCATGCGCTGGTGCGCGCCGAAGCTGCAGCGGTTGGGCAGGATCATGGGGCACGCCGAGCACACCTGCAAAACCGGGATTCGCCCACGGAACGCCGGGAGCGCCGGCCCCGAGCGGCCCAGCGGCGCCTCAGGGGGGTCTGGGCTCCGTCCCGCTGATCCCGGCGGGATAACGCGGCTCGGGATGCGCTCGGTCCCTCTTGGACGCGGCCCTGGATCGGCCCAGGAAGCCGCAGCTCCTCCGTGGAAAACTCTCAGGGAAGGCGGGTGGTGGATGGAGGGAGGGATGGGATGGGTTGGATGGTGTGGAGCTGGGATGGGGTGGGATGGGATGGGATGGGATGGAGCTGGGATGGGGTGGGATGGGATGGGATGGGATGGGGTGGGATGGGGTGGGATGGGGTGGGATAGGGTGGGGTGGGATGGGGTGGAGCTGGGGTGGAGCTGGGATGGAGCTGGGATGGAGCTGGGATGGAGCTGGGATGGGGTGGGATGGAGCTGGGATGGGGTGGGATGGGGTGGGATGGGGTGGGATGGATCCACGGATGGATGGATGCTCTCACTGCTCTCCCATCCTCTCCCAGCCCCTTCCCACCATCTCCCACCTTCTCCCAGCACCTCCCCGTTCTCCCAGCCCGTTCCCAGCCCTGCCCCGTGCCCTCACCGTGCTGCTGCTGCTGGTGGCCACTCCGACCTGCTGGAAATGCGCCGCCAGCCCGGCCTTGTCCTTGCACTGCTCCTTGCACTCGAGGCACCGGAAGCAGCTGTAGCTGCTCTGCTCCGAGCCCAGCGGCAGCACCGGCAGCTCCTGGGCGCCGTTCCCGGCGTCCTGCGCCACCTTTCCCGCCGGGAACGCCAGCGACACCAGGGGGGTGATGTCGGGCTGGCCGATCATCTGCTCCAGGGCGATGGGCCGCATGACCAGGTGCGAGCACTGCATGACCAGCCCCTTGTCCTTGTGCTCGCGGGCGTGCAGCAGCAGGCTGCACTTGTTGAAGAACACCAGGCGCTTGGCGCAGTGGTTGCAGGTGACCTCGATGCGCATGCTGCGCCGGTCGTAGTGCCGCGCCAGGCTCTTCTCCAGCGCGAAGGCGTCGCCGCACTCCAGGCAGCGGTAGCCGAAGGGCGGCAGCGCCAGGCTGGCCTCGGCCGGGGGGCTCAGGTTGGGTTTGTAGGTGGGCAGCAGGTTCTTGCTGTTGAGGATTTTGTTGAAGGCCTCCACCAGGCTGGACTGCGAGCGGGAGATGACGGTGCCGGCCACGCTCGGCGCCGCTTTGGGCAGCGCCGCGCCGCCGTTGGCCTTGGCGCTCTGGGCGGCCGCGCTCCCGTTGCTCCGGCCGTCCCCCTTGGGAAGGGGCTGCGGCACCAAGTTCAGGATGTTCTTGGCCACGGATTTTCCGGGTTTTCCCGGGAGAACCACGGATTTCTGCTGGGCCACGCTGGCGGCGATGAGCATGGCGCTGCTGGCGCTCTGGATGGTGGCCACGGGCAGCACCGTCCCCTTCAGCTTCGCGCCGTTCCCCAGCTGCACGCTGACGATCTTCGGCCCTTCCGCCGTTTTCAAAGGGCTGGGAAGCTCCGTCTTGTCCTTGGCTGCCTCCGCGGCGATCCCGCCGGGACACTCCAGGCTTTCCTGGGAATTCTGCTTGGTGGAGGCCGGCTCCGAGTCCGAGGACACCCTGGTGACCGTCCTGGTGATGCTGCCGCAGGAGGTTTTGATGGTCTTGATGCGGACTTTGAGCGGCCGCGAGGAATTGGAGGACGGGGAATTGGTGCTCTCCTCCTCCTCCTCCTCCTCCTCCTCCTCCTCCTCCTCCTCCTCGCCGCTGGAAACGCTCGGGGGGCTTCCCATGGACCTGTCCAGCATTTCCTGCTCCTCCTTCAAGGAGAGGCTCTCCAGCTGTTTGGGAGAACTGGGGATGTGGATCCCCGGGGAGGAGAAGGATTCCCGAGGGCTCCCCGGGGAGTGTTTGAGCTCGGCCGCGTTCCCGGCGCTCCCGTCCAGCGCCGGATCCGATCCCGGCCACGCGGCCACGGGAGAATCCTCCGCGGAATAGCGGACGGTGACGGATTTCAGGTGCTCCAGGGGGCTGTCCCCGAGGCTCACGGCCAATCCCTTGGGACTGGAGCTCCGCGGCGTCGCCTCTTCCGAGTCCGATTCCTCCTTTTTGATGCAGGGAATGGGATGGGCTCCGTCGGCGGCTGCTCCCGCCCGGAACGGCGGCGGAAAAGCCGGATCCAAGCTCTCTGCGGCTTCTCCCAAGGGCTCCTTGCAGTCCAAGGACGGGGTGGGGGACGGGGCCAGCGAGGGCACAGCCAGGGATTTCTCCTTGGCTTTGCATTCCCGGGACCTGTCGATCAAATTGGCGCCGTCCTCGTTGGGATCGGGGCTGAAATGGGAGAACAAATCCAAAGCTTTGGCGTTCTTCTCCTTCCCCCAGCACTCCCCGTTGGACGCCGCCTCCACCCCGCGGGAACTCGGGGATCTGGGAACGTCAGCGGCTCCGAAGCCGTTCTGGAGGAGCCTCGGGGCCATCCCGTGTCCATCCTTGCCGCGGGATTCCAGGTTTTCCAGCTGCTCCGGGCACACGGTGTTCTTGACGATGACGCTGACGGCCGAGATGTCGGGGTGGGGCAGGACGTGCTCCGGGGCGGCGGCTCCCGGCTCCCCCGGGAGGGCTTTGCCGTGGGGCTCGGGCTCCTCGTGGTGCGAGTGGATGGCCTCGTTGGCGTCGATGTCGGGGATGTCGAAGGCGGCCAGGAGGTCGTCGAAATCCGGGGTTTTCATGTCCCCCATGGCTGGCAGCGGGGGGGGGCTGGGGGGGAACGGGAAAGGAGCTCTGGGAATTCGGGGCTTCCCCTCCCTCGGAACCCCAGCAAATCCTCAAGTTCCTCAGCCTCTTCCCTTCCATTCCCATCCCATTCCCACCCCTTCCCATCCTAATCCTATTCTCATTCCATCCCATCCCATCCCATCCCATTCCATCCCATCCCATCCCATTCCATCCCATCCCATTCCCATTCCATTTTATTTCTATCCCATTCCATTCGTTTCCCGTTTCCCTTCCCCATTCTATTCCCATTCCCAAAATCCCCTCTTTTAGGGAAGATTCTGGAAACGGGGATTTTGGGATTTGAGGTGAGGACAAGGAGAATCCAGAGGCTTTGGAAAAACAACCCCTGGGAAGAGGAAATTCCACTTTTCCCGGTTTTTCCACCCAAATCCAGGTGTTTCCCACCAGTCCCATGGAACTGGATCCGGCCCCAATCCCAAATTTGTGGACAGAGATCCCGGATCCATCGGGATCAGGGAACGTCTCCTGGGTTGTTTTGATGGAGTCCATCCCGTGGGATGAGAGGCCTGGGATATCCGGGATGTGGAAAAAAGGGATGGAAAACCAGGAACTGCAGCTCCTGTCAAACCCTGCCCCTGGGGCAGGCGAGAATTCCCGACCTTTTCCCTGTCCCAGCACAAACCAGGATCAGGATCCCCCTCGGAGCTGCTCCCGGGGGGGTTTTGCTCCCTTTTTCCGCCGGATCCGGGCTCAGGAATGGGAAAACTCCGGAGGTTTTCCCGCCGGGAGCTTAAGCCGGAGCTTAGTCTGGGTTTATTTTTAACTCCCCGGAGGTCAGGCCAAGGGGATCCGCTCGGGATCTGCTCGGGATCCACGGGATCATCGGGAATCAGCGGCTCCGGGGCCACATTCCAGAGCCCCCCCTGGATCCCGGCTCTGGAATCTCCCCCAAATCCAAAGGGGAAGCAGCTCCAAGGGGAAAAAAAAAAAAAAAGGATTTGTGCTGGGAAAGCAGCAGGGATTTGGTTTGGGAATAAAGGGCTGGAAAAGGGGGAAGGGGAGGGACTGGAGAAGGGAATTCCCGCTGGGAAAAGGAGGAAGATTCCCAGGAGATGTTCTGTGCTCCAAAGCAGTCCCTGCCTGGTTTCCATCAGGATCCCCTTCCCATCCCAAAGATCCCCCTCTTATCCCAAAGATCCCCAGCCCAGCCCAGCCCCGGAGCAGCCGGGAAAGCCTCTGGATCCGGCCCCATCCCGGCTCCGGCCCCATCCCGGCTCAATCCAGGCCCTGTTCCCGACCTGGAGCTGAGCCCGGGATCCGTCACATCCCAGGGACAACAATTCCCTGTTAACCCCCGGAATTCCGGCACTTCCAGCGGGCCTGGAAGCTCCAAGGGTTTGGTTTTTTAGGGAAAAAGCTCCTTTCCAGAGGGGGAGAGGGAAAAGGGGTTTGATCCCATGGTTTTCCAGCTTGGAAAAACGGGAGAAAGGGGAGAGAGCCACGGATCCAACCCCAATTCCAGCCCCAAATCCGAGTTATTTGGGAAGCGATCCCTGCTCCAAAGCTCGTTTTCCCCAGGAAGAACAACGGGATTTAAGGAGCCCAACCGGGGTTCCCAATCCCCTTTTCCTGGGGTTCCCAATCCCCTTTTCCAGGATTTTCCAAGCCCCCTTCCCAAGGGCAACCTCCCAGCCAATCCCCCGGGATGTGAGGGGAAAAGCCGCCGGTTCTGTGGGAAGAATCCCAATCCCAAACTGCTCCGGCCCACCCCACATCCAGAGGCTCCCGGAAAACCCCGAGCAGGTGGAATTCCATCCATTTTCCCTCTGGAATGTGCCTTTTCCTTCCCAAATCCCCTTTTTCCTGCCCTTTTAGCCCATGAAAATCCTCCCCACGGGGTGCCAGGTAGGGAATAATCCTTTGGAAAAGCTGGGAATTGTTCTCCAGGGATTTCTCACTGTCCTGTCCCATTCACATCCAAATCCACGGGAATGTCCAGGATGGATCTGGGATTTCCTCACCCCAATCCCTTCTTCCCATGAATCCCAAAGGTTTGGGATCCCTTCCCAGGGTTTGGGATCCCTTCCTGAGGGGAACAGACAGCTTTTTTGGGAACGAACACATCCAGGCCTGGAAAATCCCAAGGGAGCTGTTTGGGATCAGGAGCAGGGCTTGGAAAACCTTTCCCGGCTCAATTTCCTACGGAAAAGGAAGTGGGAAAAGCAGGAGAGCCACGAGCAGAAAAACAGGGAGGGGCTATCCCAAAAATCCACCGGTGGCAAATCCCGGCTTCCAAACCGATCCCAAACTCCCATCCTGATTCCAAAGCTCCCCATCCCGATCCCAAACTCCCATCCTGATCCCAAAGCTCCCCATCCCGATCCCAAACTCCCATCCCGATCCCAAACTCCCATCCCGATCCCAAGCTCCCCATCCTGATCCCAAAGCCCTGATCCCCATCCTGATCCTAAAGTCCTAATCCCAAACTCCCATCCCGATCCCAAACTCCCCATCCCAATCCCAAACTCCCATCCCGATCCCAAGCTCCCATCCCGATCCCAAAGCCCTGATCCCCATCCTGATCCTGAAGTCCTGATCCCAAATTCCCCGTTCCGATCCCAAGCTCCCATCCCGATCCCAAGCTCCCATCCCGATGCCAGGCTCCCATCCCAACCCCAAATCCCTGATCCCGCCCCCTCCCGGTGCAGCTGCCGCCTCCCGAGGGAGCCGTGGGGGATTAAATTCCCGGCGTTTGCAGGGAATTAATTCCCGGCCATCTGCCGGCCCCGGAGCCGCCGGCACCACCCGGGGCTGGCCCCGATCCCGGGATCCCGACAACTCCAACGGGAAAGGGAATTTTCCAGCCCGGCAGGAGCTGGGAGGGTTTGGGATTCCTGTTTTTCTCGGGATTCCCGCCAGGGCTGCGTGGGTCTGGGCAGGGATTCCATGGAATTCTGGGGTCTTCCCAAAGATTCAGGATGCCAAGGCACCCACCCCGAGCCCAAACTCCCCATCCCAATCCCAAATTCCCCATCCCAAGCCCCTCATCCCAACCCAATCATTCCCAGTTTTCCAGGGGGTTTTCCCAACCCAAAATCCCTTTAGCCAGCCAGGGAATCCCACTGAAATTCCAGGAATAGAAATGGAAAAGCTGCTCCATGGGATCCCAAAAAACCCCAGGCAATTCCCTCCCTCACTCCCAGCGCATCCCGACGGCTTCTATAGGACCTGGATGCCAAAATAAATCCAATTCCTTGGAATTCTCGTTCAGGAAGAGGGATTAGATCTGGAAAATCCCAACTGGGATGGGATAAACCTGGAAATCTGGAATTCCTGGGAATCCCAGGGCATCCCAGGAGATCCTGAGGCACTTCCAGGCCTCTCCAACTGCTCTGGAAGAGCTCAGGGAAAATTCCAGGGGAATTCCAGGGAAGAACAGCTCGATTCCCAAACCTCCCCGCTCCCAAACATTCCCAGGGAATTCCCTGCTATTAAGTTAATTGTGGGCAGGGAATTCCAGCCTCCCAGGGGATCCCGGGATTTTCCAGGGGCAGGGCCCAGGAATGGGGAGGGGAAGAGAAGCTGGGATTGGGAAGGAAAAACCCTGGAGAAACTTCCCTGGGAAAGATCCATTCCCGGGCCTCCTCCTTCTCCTTTCCTCTCCGCCCTTCCCAGGCTTTTTCCTCCCACCAGAACCAGGGAAATCAGAGAATTCCCGAATTCCCAAAACCACTCGGGAGCCTCCCTGGGCATTCCCAGGAGGAATCTCCTGTTAATCCTCCCTATTCCCCGTTTTCCCTTCATTCCCAGGTGTTCGTTTTTCCCTATTCCCAGATTTTCCCTTATCCCCAGTTTCCCCCAGTTTTCTCCCAGCACAAAATCAAGGCGGATTTATCCCCAAACCCAGGATGATTCCCGCTTTTCCCACCTGGAATCCCACCAGGAACCTTCCCAAACATCCCTGGAAATTCAGGAAGTTATTCCAGGCCTGGAAAACTCCACATTTCCCACGTTCTCCCACCGAAAAACCCTTCGGAGTCACGGAATTCCCACACCCCCAAACCCCACTCCGGAACTCCCGGGAACCTCCCCGGGGATCTCCAGGGATCTGGGAAGATCCAAAGGGATCCCAAATCCCTCCCCCCTCCCGGATTCCCACGGCCACTCCTCAAAAAATCTGAAGGAGCGAAGGAAGGAATTTGGGGGGGGGGGGGGGGGGGGGGATTCCCCGTTTTCATCCTCCCCCAAAAAAGCTCAGTCCCAGGAATTCCAGGTGGGAATAACAACCCCCAAACCCCTGGATTCTCCCAGGAGCTCCCAATCCCCCCTCGCTCCCTTTTCCTCCGGGAATTCCCGATGGGAACGGCCGATTCCAAAGGGGGAAACGCCACCGGAGCTTTGGGCTGCCCCCTCCCCAAAAAATCCCACGGGGCAATGACCCTGATCGCCCCAAATCCCGGGATTTCGGATTGGGAAGGGGCGGGGGGTGACCGTGACCCTTCAAAATTCCAGGATGGGGGGGATGACCCCGATCCCACAAAATTCCCGGGATCTGGGGGGCTGTGACCGCCCCCCCCTCCCCCCCCGGGCCCCCCTCAGGCCGCGCTTCCCGCCCAGGCCTCGCCCCCCCTCAGGCCTTGACCCCCTCAGGCCGCTCCCGCCCCTCAGGCCCCGGTACCTGGAGCTGCGCGCGGGGGCCGCTCCCGGCCGCCGTTCCCGGTTCCCGATCGCGGTTCCCGATCCCGATCCCGATCGCGGTTCCCGATCCCGATCCCGATCCCGGTTCCCGATCCCGATCCCGATCCCGGTCCCGCTCGGGCCCCTCGGCGGCGCCGCTTCCCCTCCGCCACTTCCTGCTTGGCCCCCCCGCCCCGCCGGCCGCTCGCGCCGCGCTCTCCCGCCCTCTCCCCGCGTCTCTATTGGCTAACACTCCCGTCACTCATCGAAAAGCACATTCCGATTGGTCTCCTCAGCTGTCACTCAATGATGATCGCGACCATCCGCACTCCCCATTGGCTGAGTGGGGCCCGCCCCACGCCGGGGGTGTTGATTGGGGAACGCGGGTGTCATTCAATCCGAGAGGCCCCGCCCACCCCGGGTGGCGGCGCTTCCTATTGGTTGTTGTTGCACCTCCTGCTGATTGGCTGAGAGCGCTGTCTATCAATTAACCCCCGCCTCACCTCGCTTCTCATTGGCCAAGGCGCGCTGTTTCTCAAGCGCGGGTTCCGGCCGCCATTGGCCTCAGGGAGCGTCCATGGCGGCGTCTCCCAGCTGGGGGGCTCCCATTGGGCGCGGGATTTCTCCCTCAGCACCAAAACCCGCCCACACCGGTCCCGGAATGGCTCCAACCCCCCCCTCCCATTCGCTGCCAGCGCTGTCATTCACAGAGGCATCTGAGGGATGCCTCGCCCACGTCCTCCTGCCGCGCGATGCCATTGGTGGAGAGCGCTGTCACTCAAGGCCGTCCCGTCTCCTCGCGCTCCCATTGGCTGAAGTGCCTAAAAACCCGCCAAGCCAACCCCCGCCGCTCATTGGTGCCCGGATCTGTCACTCATTATCAACCCGGCCCTCCTCCCACTCTCATTGGTCAGCTCAAGGACAACATCCCCTTCTTCCGCACGCTGACTGGTCGGTTCTCCTGTCAATCAACAGCCAAGCCCCGCCTGTCGGTCTGACTGTAAACAGCCCGCGGGGGATGCCGGGAGCTGCTGCAGGGGGCGGGGCACCAGTGACACCAATGACACCAGTATGGGGGGGGGGTCCCAGACCAGTGACACCAGTGACACCAGTATGGGGGGGGGTCCCAGACCAGTGACACCAGTGACACCAGTATGGGGGGGGTCCCAGACCAGTGACACCAGTGACATCAGTATGGGGGGGGTCCCAGACCAGTGACACCAGTGACACCAGTATGGGGGGGGTCCCAGACCAGTGACACCAATGACACCAGTATGGGGGGGGGTCCCAGACCAGTGACACCAGTATGGGGGGGGTCCCAGACCAGTGACACCAATGACACCAGTATGGGGGGGGTCCCAGACCAGTGACACCAGTGACACCAGTATGGGGGGGTCCCAGACCAGTAACACCAGTAACACCGGTACAGGGGAGGGTCCCAAACCAGTAACACCAGTATTGGGGGGGGGGGGGGGGGGGGGGGGGGTCCAGACCAGTAACACCAGTACATGAGAACCCAGAGGCCCAGTTTCCCCAATACAGGGAATTCCAGGGGCCCAGTTTCCCCAGTCCAGGGACATTCCCAGTCCCAGTTCTCCCAGTCCCCCCATCCCAGCGCCCCCCAGGAACGCCCGGCACAGCAATTCCCAAGCAATTCCTTTAATTGCCGCAATTCCCGCCTTTCCCGCGGCATTCCCGGGAGCCCGGGGCTCATTTCTTCTCCTCGTCCTTCTTGTCCTTGCTGTCCTTGGCCGCCTGCGAGGCCAGGGAGCCCATGGCGTTCCGGATGGCCTCGTTGTTGGGATCCACCCCGGGAAGGTTCTCCAGGACGCTCTGCAGGAACTCCGGGTCCTGCATCACGTCGTAGTCGTCCTCCTCCTGCGGGAAAAGCCCCGGGAATTCGGGATGAGCTGGGATCCGGAGGGATCCGGAGGGATCCGGAGGGATGAGGAGGGGAGCGGGGAATGGGGCGGGCGGAGCTCAGGGAGGAGCGGGATCGTGGCAGCGCCATTCCCGCTGTGCCCGGGGATCCCGGCGGGGCTTGGGCGCTCCCCCAGGGATGGGGAATCCACGGGATAACCTTGAGGATTTGTCCCGAAAATCCCATTAAACCAGGACACGGAATCCTGGAACGGTTTGGGATGGAAGGGACATCAGATCCCATCCCATCCCATCCCATCCCAACCCATCCCAAGGCAGGGACGTTCCCCCTGTCCCAGGTGGCTCCAACCTGGCCCGGGACACTTCCAGGGATGGGGAATCCATGGAATCACCTGGGCCAGGGTCCAGGATTTATCCCTAAAATCCCAAATAAACCAGCCCAGGGAATCCTGGAACGGTTTGGGATGGAAAGGACCCCAAAGATCCACGGGCAGGGACAGCTCCCACCATCCCAGGCTGGAACCAGGCTGGAATTGGGGGCACTCCCAGGGATGGGGAATCCATGGGATAACCCAGGCCAGGCTCCCACAGGGAAGGATTTATCCCAAATATCCCATTTGAACCAATCCCTGGAATCCTGGAACAGTTTGGGATGGAAGGGACCTTAAGGATCATTGAATTCCCACCCCGTGGACAGTACAGGATGGGATGGGGCCGGAACATTCTGGAGTGAGCCGGGAATTGTCCCCCCAGCCCCACCTTGGCGGGCTCGGACGTGTCCATGGCCGTGCCGCTGTCCACCTCGGCCGCCTCCGCCTGGGCAAACTCTGGAAAACACCAAATCCCGCCCCAAAACCCGTGGGAAATGCACCCTGGGGCCCCGCGGGCGGCGCCTCCCGGGGCTGTCCCGGCGCTGTCCCGGCACCCACCGGCGCCCTGCAGGGACATCTGCATGGCGTAGGCGATCTGCTCCTCCTCCGTCATGGAGCTCAGGTCCGGCAGCCCCGCGCGGCCGAAGTCCGGCTGCCCGATGGTCATCTTGAGCAGGGCGTCGTCCGACTCTGCGGGAATCCGGAGCCCTGAGCGGCCGGGAATGGGCACGGCCGGGAACGGGCTCCCGGTGGGAACTGGGGTGGGGGCTCGGGGTGGATCCTTTGGGATTCTCCTGGATTCACCCTGAGGAACTCCCAGAGAATTCCCTGAGGAACTCCCTGCCTGCTTTGTTCATGGAATTCTGGAATGCTGCAGGTGGGAAGGGACCTCGAGCAGGGACATTCCCCTGTCCCAGGTGGCTCCAGGCTGGAACTGGACGCTCCCAGGGACGGGGAATCCATGCAATGAGCCGGGCCAGGGCCTCCCCACCCTCACAGGGAAGGATTTATCCCAAATATCCAACCCAAACCCACCCTCCCTTTTTATTCCCCCTCATTCCCAGCTCAATCCCAGCTCCCCATCTCCTCATTCCCATCCCAATCCCAATCCCAATCCCAATCCCAGCCTCACCGTCCCCCCTGGCCGCAGCAATCCCGGCCTCCGCCGCCGACGCGGCCGCCGCCCTCCGGGCCTCCTCCTCCTGCCGCTGCCGCTGCTCCTCCATGGACACCCGGAGCGCCTGGAAAACCCCGGAGACCCGGACTTGGGATACGGGGAGAGCTGGGAGCGAGGGATCTGCTGGGAATCCGCGCACCCACGGGACTCAGAGGAGCGGGAGGTCTGGGGTTTCATGGAATTCTGACGTTGGAAAAGGTCTCCAAGACCATGGAACGCAACCATCGAGGACCCGGCGCGTTCCCACCAGGATGGGAAGGGTTTGGGATTCAGGGAACAGTTGGGAATGAGGGCTCAGAGGGCTTGGGGAGCCCGTGGGGGTCGGTGCTGGAGGCCTCAAGGGATTTAGGGATTTGTGATATCCTGACACTGGAAATTCCCCCATCGCTGCTTTCGGGACTCTCAGACTCGGGGATTTTCCCATTTTGGGATCCTCAAACTTCGGGATCCTCACCAGTGCCAGCTCGGGATCAGTGCTGGGATCCACCCCGACCCCGCAGTCGGAGCCGCCCAGGCCCAGCCCGGCCGTGGGGTTTGCAATGGGGGAACCAAGGCATCCGGGTTTTTATGGGATTCCGGCGCTGCCAATCCCCAATTCCCGGGAACTCCGGGATCCTCACCAGTGCCAGCTCGGGATCAGCACTGGGATCCACGCCGAACTCGAAGTCGGAGGCGCCCAGGCCCAGCATGGCACCGCCCTCGCCCGCCAGGATGGGGGAGCTGATGAGGGCGTCGGCCAGGCTGGGCCCCGGCGGCACCGTCACCAGGTGGGAGCCGCTGCCGTCCTTCCCGTTGAGCGCCGTGATGAACGCCGTCAGCTTCTCCGTGTTGGCTTCCTGGGAAAAACCGGGATGTGGGAATGACCGGGGGGCCCGGAGCCGCCAGACGGTGCCGGAGGAGCCCAGGGGTTTGGGGTCTGTGGGATTGCGATGCTGGAAAAGGGCTCCAAGAGCGCCCAACGCAGCCATCGAGGCCAAGCGGAGGCACCGAACACATTCCCAGCGGGAATCGGGGATGGGAAGGGGTTGGGATACAGGGAAAGGCTGGAATTGGGGTTGGCCGGGCCGGACGTCGCTGGGAATTGAGGAGCCGAAGGATTCGGGGGCTGTGGGATTGGAACCTCGGGGAAGGCCTCCGGGATCATCAGGCCCAACCCCCAAGGACTCAACACGTTCCCAGCAGGAAATCAGGGATCCCAAAAAATGGGTCAGGATTTTCCAGCTCCCACAGGGGGACGGGGGAGGCGTGGGAAAGGCCCCAGAATTCCTCCCTGGAACTGGGGGATCTCGGGATTCTCACCTCCTCCCCGAAGTTGATGATGTCCACGTTGACCTTCTCCTTCTTCAGGCGCTTGGCCAACTTCACCAGCTGGGAATGGGGAGATTCCCTGGGATCGGCGGCATCTGGGATCTGTCCCAGCGCCCGGATCCGACGGAAACTCGGGATTTGGCCCCGCATCGGCTGCCCAGCTCCAAGGGATCCACCCCAGGGACCCATCCCAGAGATCCATGTCAAGGGTCCAAACAAGGGATTCATGCTGAGGATCCATCCCAGGGATCCACCCCTGTGACCCACCCGATCCTGGGCTGATCCCACAGCCGATCCCAGAACTGATCCTGGGCTGATCCTGGGGCTGATCCCAGAACCGATCCTGGGGCTGATCCCAGAACCGATCCCGGGCTGATCCCAGAACCGATCCCGGAACTGATCCTGGGGCTGATCCCAGAACCGATCCCGGGCTGATCCCAGAACCGATCCCAGAACTGATCCTGGGCTGACCCTGGGGCTGATCCTGGGCTGATCCCAGAATCGATCCTGGGCTGATCCCAGAACTGATCCCAGGCTGATCCCAGAACCGATCCCAGAACTGATCCTGGGCTGATCCTGTGGCTGATCCCAGAACCGATCCCGGATTTTCTGGGAGCCAATCTTGGGCTGATCCCAGAACCGATCCTGGGCTGATCCTGGGATGATCCCAGAACCAATCCGGATTTTCTGGGAGCCAATCCTGGGATGATCCCAGAACCAATCCCAGGCTGATCCTGGGGTTGCTCCCAGAACTGATCCCTGATTTTCCAGGAGCCAATCCCAGGCTGATCCTGGGATGATCCCAGAAGCGATCCCGGATTTTCCGGGAGCCAGTCCCGGGCTGATCCTGGGGCTGCTCCCAGAACCGATCCCGGATTTTCTGGGAGCCAATCCCGGGCTGATCCCAGAACCAATCCCAGGCTGATCCTGGGGCTGCTCCCAGAACCGATCCCGGATTTTCCGGGAGCCAATCCTGGGCTGATCCCAGAACCGATCCCAGGCTGATCCTGGGGCTGCTCCCAGAACCGATCCCGGATTTTCCGGGAGCCAATCCCAGCTGCTCCCGGCTCTCCCGGAGCCGATCCCGTGTCCCGAATCCCTGCCCCTTGGCACTCACGTCCTTGTCGCTGTCGTGCACGGGGCTGCCCACGAAGGCGATGATCCTCATCTTGTGGTTCTTGCCCTGCCGGTGCTTCAGCGCCAGCTGCGGGAGCATCCCGGCATCGATCCCGGCACCCGGGGCCATTCCCGGGAAAACGGGGATCCCCCCACCCCCCATCCCGGGATCGGCTCCCCGGGGGACGCTTGGATGGGGCTGAACTCAAATTTCCACGGATTCATGCGGCATCTCCGTGGATTCAGGGGGGATTTGCTGAGCTTTAGACTGAACTGCCCAGGATTCCCATTGGATTTCCATGGATTCCCATTGGATTTTCATGGATTTCCACTGGATTTCCATTGGATTTCTATGGATTCCCATTGGATTTCCATAGATTTCCATTGGATTTCCTTGGATTTCCATTGGATTTCCTTGGATTTCCATTGGATTTCCATGGATTTCCATTGGATTTCCATGGATTTCCATTGGATTTTCATGGATTTCCATTGGATTTCCATTGGATTTCTATGGATTCCCATTGGATTTCCATAGATTTCCATTGGATTTCCTTGGATTTCCATTGGATTTCCATGGATTTCCATTGGATTTCTATGGATTCCCATTGGATTTCCATGGATCCATGTGAAATATCCTGGGATTTGTGTGAAACTTCCATGGATTCAGAGTAGATTTCCATGGATTTATGCAAATTTAAGGTAGGTTTCCAAAGATTTTGACTGGATTTCCATGGATTCGTGTGAAACTTCCATGGATTTAGGTTGGATTTCATAAGATTTACGTTGGATTTCCATGGATTTAGGTGGGATTTCATAAGATTTATGTTGGATTTCCATGGATTTAGGTGGGATTTCCTAAGGTTTATGTAGGATTTCCATAGATTTATGTTGGATTTCCATGGATTTAGGTGGGATTTCCTAAGGTTTATGTAGGATTTCCATAGATTTATGTTGGATTTCCATGGATTTACATGGGATTTCCTAAGGCTCAGACTGGATTTCCATGCATTCAGTTTGGAATTCCTGGGATTCACGTGAGATTCCCATGGATTTCAGTCGGATTTCCATGGATTTATGCTGAGCCTTAAAAACTTCCCCACCACTTCAAGCAGGAAAAAAGCCCCAGGGAAACCCCAAATTTCCTCTGGCTGAAAACCCGGGAAGAGCCGATTTCCTGTGCCCACGCCGCTGCCCTCGGGAAAAGGCCGGGAAAGGGGCCGGGAAAGGGGCCGGGAAAAGGGCCGGGGAAGGGACGGGAAAGGGCCGGGAAAGGGCCGGGAAAGGGCCGGGAAAAGGGCCGGGAAAAGGGCCGGGAAAAGGGCTGGGAAAAGGGCTGGGAAAAGGGCTGGGAAAAGGGCCGGGAAAAGGGCCGGGGAAAGGGGCCGGGAAAGGGGCCGGGAAAGGGGCCGGGAAAGGGGCCGGGAAAGGGCCGGGAAAGGGCCGGGAAAAGGGCCGGGAAAAGGGCCGGGAAAAGGGCCGGGAAAAGGGCCGGGAAAGGGCCGGGAAAAGGGCCGGGAAAAGGGCCGGGAAAGGGGCCGGGAAAAGGGCCGGGAAAAGGGCCGGGAAAAGGGCCGGGAAAGGGGCCGGGAAAGGGGCCGGGAAAAGGGCCGGGAAAGGGGCCGGAAAAGGCTGGGAAAAGGCCGGGAAAAGGCCGGGAAAAGGCCGGGATGCCGGAATTGCAGGGCTGAGGTGCCCAGGGACTCACGTGAGCCACGCGGATGCCGGTGCCGAAGGTGATTTTCCCCTTGGGCTGCACCGTGTGGAGCTTGGACAGGATGCGCCCGGTGTCCGGGGTCAGCGTGGTCAGCACCTCGCAGTTACTGCGGGACAGCGGCCGCCATGGGCGCTCCGGGAATTCCGGAGGGAATTCCGGAGGGAATCCCCCCACCCTGAGGGCAATTCCTCTGGGAATCTCAGAGGGGATTCCCCACTGACAGCAACTCCTGGGAATTCTCTCCAAGAATTTGGGAGGGAATTGCCTCTGGAACTGAGCTTGGGGTCAGCGCTGAGGCTGGGAGCACTTTGCAGTTACGGGGGCAATTCCTTAAGGAATTCCTTTGGGAATCCGGGAGGAGATGCTCCCAAAAATCCTCCTTCAGTGCTTCCAGGCCAGTCCAATTCCAACTGGGAACGAGCCATTCCCAACTGTTTGCCAGCAATTCCCAGCTCCTTTTCCCTGCATTCCCAGCTGTCCCCAGCTCTGGTGATCCCAAAATCCCTCCCATTAAAGTTGGGAACAAACCATTCCCAACTGCTTTGGAATCATGTTGAGTTTCCCAAGAATTCCCTGCATTCCCAGCTGTCCCCACCTCCAGTGATCCCAGAATCCCTCCCATTCCAATTGGGAATGAGCCATTCCCAACTGCTTTGGGATCATGCTGAGTTTCCCATGAATTCCCTGCATTCTCAGCTTTCCCCATCTCCGGTGATCCCAGAATCCCTCCCATTCCTGCCAAGAAGGAGCCATTCCCAAGGAGCCATTCCCAGAGATTCCCAGCTCCTTTTCCCAGCATTCCCCAGCTCCAGCGATCCCAGAATCCCTCCCCTTCCAGCTGGGAACAAGCCATTCCCAAAGAGCCATTTCCAACAATTCCCTGCTCCTTTTCCCTGCATTCCCATCTCCCAGTGACCCCAAAATCCCTCCCAATCACGCCAGGAAGGAGCCATTCCCAGCTCCAGTGATCCCAGAATCCCTCGCAATCCTGCCGGGAACGAGCCATTCCCAACTGTTTGCCAACAATTCCCAGCTCCTTTTCTCTGCATTCCCAGCTGTCCCCACCTCCAGTGACCCCAAAATTCCCCCCATTCCAACCAGGAAGGAGCCATTCCCAAGGAGCCATTCCCAGTGATTCCCAGCTCCTTTTCCCTGCATTCCCAGCTCCAGTGATCCCAGAATCCCTCCCATTCCCACCGGGAAGGAGCCATTCCCATTCCCAGCGACCCCAAAATTCCCCCCATTCCCGCCAGGACGGAGCCATTCCCATCCCCAGCGATCCCAGAATCCCTCCCATTCCCGCCGGGAAGGAGCCATTCCCATCCCCAGCGATCCCAGAATCCCTCCCATTCCCGCTGGGAAGGAGCCATTCCCATCCCCAGCGATCCCAGAATCCCTCCCATTCCCGCCGGGAAGGAGCCATTCCCATCCCCAGCGATCCCAGAATCCCTCCCATTCCCACCGGGAAGGAGCCATTCCCATCCCCAGCGACCCCAAAATCCCTCCCATTCCTGCCAGGAAGGAGCCGTTCCCAACGAGCCATTCCCAGAGATTCCCAGCTCCTTTTCCCTGCATTCCCAGCTCCAGTGATCCCAGAATCCCTCCCATTCCCGCCAGGAAGGAGCCGTTCCCATCTCCAGTGATCCCAAAATCCCTCCCATTCCCGCCAGGAAGGAGCCATTCCCATCCCCAGCGATCCCAGAATCCCTCCCATTCCCGCCGGGAAGGAGCCATTCCCATCCCCAGCGATCCCAGAATCCCTCCCATTCCCGCCGGGAAGGAGCCATTCCCATCCCCAGCGATCCCAGAATCCCTCCCATTCCCGCCGGGAAGGAGCCATTCCCATCCCCAGCGATCCCAGAATCCCTCCCATTCCCACCGGGAAGGAGCCATTCCCATCCCCAGCGACCCCAAAATTCCCCCCATTCCCGCCAGGAAGGAGCCATTCCCAAGGAGCCATTCCCAGAGATTCCCAGCTCCTTTTCCCTGTATTCCCAGCTCCAGTGATCCCAGAATCCCTCCCATTCCCGCCAGGAAGGAGCCGTTCCCATCTCCAGTGATCCCAAAATTCCCCCCATTCCCGCCAGGAAGGAGCCATTCCCATCCCCAGCGATCCCAGAATCCCTCCCATTCCCGCCGGGAAGGAGCCATTCCCATCCCCAGCGATCCCAGAATCCCTCCCATTCCCACCGGGAAGGAGCCATTCCCATCCCCAGCGACCCCAAAATTCCCCCCATTCCCGCCGGGAAGGAGCCATTCCCATTCCCAGCGACCCCAAAATTCCCCCCACTCCCGCCAGGACGGAGCCATTCCCATCCCCAGCGATCCCAGAATCCCTCCCATTCCCGCCGGGAAGGAGCCATTCCCATCCCCAGCGATCCCAAAATTCCCCCCATTCCCGCCAGGAAGGAGCCGTTCCCAAGGAGCCATTCCCAGAGATTCCCAGCTCCTTTTCCCTGTATTCCCATCCCCGGCGATCCCGGAATGCCCCATTCCCAGCGCTCCGGCCGTACTTGGCCAGGGTGATGAGCCCCACGTTGTTCTCGGGGTTGCTGCGGGTTTTGGAGTGGCACACGATGTTGACGGCGTCCTGCTGCGCCTGCAGCCGCGTGGGCAGGAAGTCCCCGTTGCGCATGTACTCGCTGTTGTCCACGCTGCAATTCCAGGGGCGCGCCGGGAATGCCGCGGGGCCGCCCACGGCGCCGGGATCCCCCCGGAAACCCCCCCTAAACCCCCCCTGTGACCCCAGAATCCCCCCCAGCCCCGCCGGGAAGGAGCCATTCCCAGAGATTCCCAGCTCCTTTTCCCTGCATTCCCATCTCCAGCGCTCCCAGAATCCCTCCCATTCCCGCCAGCAAGGAGCCATTCCCAAGGAGCCATTCCCAGAGATTCCCAGCTCTTTTTCCCTGCATTCCCATCTCCAGTGACCCCAGAATTCCCCCCATTCCCACCAGGAAGGAGCCATTCCCAGTGATTCCCAGCTCCTTTTCCATGCATTCCCATCTCCAGTGACCCCAAAATCCCTCCCCATTCCCGCCAGGAAGGAGCCATTCCCATACCCAGTGACCCCAAAATCCCTCCCATTCCCGCCAGGAAGGAGCCATTCCCAACGAGCCATTCCCAGAGATTCCCAGCTCCTTTTCCCTGCATTCCCATCTCCAGCGCTCCCAGAATCCCTCCCAATCCCGCCAGCAAGGAGCCATTCCCAAGGAGCCATTCCCAGAGATTCCCAGCTCTTTTTCCCTGCATTCCCATCTCCAGTGACCCCAGAATTCCCCCCATTCCCACCAGGAAGGAGCCATTCCCAGTGATTCCCAGCTCCTTTTCCATGCATTCCCATCTCCAGTGACCCCAAAATCCCTCCCCATTCCCGCCAGGAAGGAGCCATTCCCATACCCAGTGACCCCAAAATCCCTCCCATTCCCGCCAGGAAGGAGCCATTCCCAACGAGCCATTCCCAGAGATTCCCAGCTCCTTTTCCCTGCATTCCCATCTCCAGTGACCCCAGAATTCCCCCCATTCCAGCCAGGAAGGAGCCATTCCCAAGGAGCCATTCCCAGAGATTCCCAGCTCCTTTTCCCTGCATTCCCAGCTGTCCCCACCTCCAGTGACCCCAAAACCCGCCCTGGTTTTGGGAAGGATGAGCTTCACCCGCCCCTAAAAGCGGATTGCAGTGGGAATAGCTGAGGTTTGCCCCCCAAACCCCTTTTTTTTGGGAATGCCTCCCATAAAGTCAGGGTTTTTTTGGGAATGGCGGAGGTTTATCCCTCAAAATATGGATTATTTTTTGGGAATGGTGCAGATTTAGCCCACGCAATCTGGGGGTTTTTGGGAATATCTCAGGATCATCGCCCCCCCAGATCTCCTTTTTTCTGGGAATGGCTCAGGTTTATCCCACAAAACCTGGAATTTTTCGGGAATGGCTCAGATTTATTCCCCTAAAGTCTCATTTTAACGGGAATGGCTCAGGTTTAGCCCAAGGAATCTGGGGATTTTTAGGAATTGCGGAGGTTTATCCCCGCAAAATCTGCTTTTTTTGGGAATAGCTGAGCCACATCCCAAATCCTGGAACTAAATCCCTCCCTCAGAGCTGGTGGGATCATCCCTTTTCCCAAGGAACCAGAATGAAATCCTAAAAGTCGATTTTACCCCCAAATTTAAGCCTTCCCTGAGGAACATTCAAAGTAATCCCAGTTTTAGCAGCATGGGAAGGGCTTTTTTTTTTTGGAAAAAACAGGGAATTGCTCCTGCTGTCCCAGGAGGTTTGAGGGCCTCGGCTGTGAGTCAGCAGAAGAGGGAATTTGATCCCAAAGGGATTTGATTCCAAGGGATTTGATCCAAAGGGATCACGGGATCGGGGAGTGGCTGCGCCCAAAAAACTGGGAATATTCCAGGGGTTTTCCTTCAAATCCCGTGGGAATGGGGAATCTCCTCCTTCCGTATTCCACAGGGAATGGGGACACCCCACAGGGAATGGGGACACCCCAGGATATCCCACAAGGGCCCCCCCAGACCCCTCTGGGTCTCCTAAGACCCCCCCAATCCCCTGTCCGTCCCCCCCAGACCCCTCTGGACCCCTCAAGATCCTGCTGACCCCTCCCGGTCCCCGTCTGTCCCCTCAGAGCCCCCTCAGGCCCCGTCTCCCCCTCAGATCCCCCCAAGTCCCCTCTCCCCAGCCCCCCGAGCCCCCTCACACCCCCCCACCCCTCAGGCCCGGCCTCCCCCGGGCCCGGCCCGCTCCGCCTCCCCCACGGGGATGACTCAGGGAAAGCGGCGGCGGCCGGGGCGGGCCGGGGGTTCCCGTGAGGGTGCCGGGGGGTGGCAGGGGGGGTCCCGGGGCCGCCGCCGCCGCTCTCACCACACCATGGTGCTCTCCAGAACCATCGTGGCCCCTTCCCTCAGCACCGGCCCGCTCCCCGCAGCGCCCAACAACGCGCCCGCTGATTGGCCGAGAGTCCGAAGCCAATCAGCGCGCCCCGTCTTTAGCGGGGTGTAGCGCGGGGCACGCTGGGAGTTGTAGTTCTGGGCGGGACATGATGGCGGCCCGGGGACACGGACGTGTCACCAGGGTCCCCAAAGTCCCGGGGCCGTCCCCTCCCTCCGCCGCCCCCTCCGTGGGGTCCGCGAGGAGCTCTCCTGTCCCCCCCAGCCCAAGAATACCCGGGGGGGGGGTCTCCTGTCCCCGTGTCCCCCCCCCCCCGACACCCCCTATGCCACCCCAGCGGTGTCCCCTTGTCCCCCCCACCCCAACGCCACCCTAGGGGGGTTCTCCGTCCCCATGTCCCCCCAGAGCCACCCCAGAAATGTCCCCATGGCCCTTTGCCCCCCAGAGCCACCCCAGGGGTGTCCCCGTGTCCCCTCCCACCCCAAGGGGTGTCCTCGTCCCCTTCTTCCACCCCCAGGGCCACCCCAGGAGTGTCCCCATGACCCCTGAGCTGTCCCCAGAGCCACCCTGAGCTGTCCCCCTGTCCATCCCTCTGTCCATCCCCCTGTCCCCCCGTCCATCCCTCTGTCCATCTCCTGTCCATCCCCCCGTCCCCAAAGCCACCCTGAGCTGTCCCCGTCCATCCCCATCTCCCCCCTGTCCATCCCTCTGTCCATCCCCCTGTCCATCCCTCTGTCCATCCCCTGTCCATCCCCCGTCCATCCCTCTGTCCATCCCCTGTCCATCCCCCGTCCATCCCTCTGTCCATCCCTCTGTCCCTCCCCCGTCCATCCCCTGTCCCCAAAGCCACCCTGAGCTGTCCCCCTGTCCCCCCCGTCCATCCCTCTGTCCATCCCTCTGTCCATCCCCTGTCCATCCCCCGTCCATCCCTCTGTCCATCCCTCTGTCCATCCCTCTGTCCATCCCCCTGCCCATCCCCCTGTCCATCCCCCTGTCCATCCCCTGTCCATCCCTCTGTCCATCCCTCTGTCCATCCCCCGTCCATCCCGCGTCCATCCCTCTGTCCATCCCTCTGTCCATCCCCCGTCCATCCCTCTGTCCATCCCTCTGTCCATCCCCCGTCCATCCCCCATCCATCCCTCTGTCCATCCCCTGTCCATCCCTCTGTCCATCCCCTGTCCATCCCCCGTCCATCCCTCTGTCCATCCCCTGTCCATCCCTCTGTCCATCCCCTGTCCATCCCTCTGTCCATCCCTCTGTCCATCCCTCTGTCCATCCCCTGTCCATCCCTCTGTCCATCCCCCTGTCCATCCCTCTGTCCATCCCTCTGTCCATCCCCCGTCCATCCCTCTGTCCATCCGCTGTCCATCCCTCTGTCCATCCCTCTGTCCATCCCCCGTCCATCCCTCTGTCCATCCCCTGTCCATCCCTCTGTCCATCCCTCTGTCCATCCCCCGTCCATCCCTCTGTCCATCCGCTGTCCATCCCTCTGTCCATCCCCCGTCCATCCCTCTGTCCATCCCCCTGTCCATCCCTCTGTCCATCCCTCTGTCCATCCCCCTGTCCATCCCTCTGTCCATCCCCCTGTCCATCCCTCTGTCCATCCCTCTGTCCCTCCCCCGTCCATCCCCCTGTCCATCCCTCTGTCCATCCCTCTGTCCATCCCCCTGTCCATCCCTCTGTCCATCCCCCTGTCCATCCCTCTGTCCATCCCTCTGTCCATCCCCCGTCCATCCCTCTGTCCATCCCTCTGTCCATCCCTCTGTCCATCCCCCTGTCCATCCCTCTGTCCATCCCCCTGTCCATCCCCCTGTCCATCCCCTGTCCATCCCCCTGTCCATCCCCCTGTCCATCCCTCTGTCCATCCCCTGTCCATCCCTCTGTCCATCCCTCTGTCCATCCCCCGTCCATCCCCTGTCCATCCCTCTGTCCATCCCCTGTCCATCCCTCTGTCCATCCCTCTGTCCATCCCTCTGTCCATCCCCCGTCCATCCCTCTGTCCATCCCCTGTCCATCCCTCTGTCCATCCCCTGTCCATCCCCTGTCCATCCCTCTGTCCATCCCCCGTCCATCCCTCTGTCCATCCCTCTGTCCATCCCTCTGTCCATCCCCTGTCCATCCCTCTGTCCATCCCTCTGTCCATCCCCCTGTCCATCCCCCGTCCATCCCCCTGTCCATCCCCCTGTCCATCCCCCTGTCCATCCCCCTGTCCATCCCTCTGTCCATCCCTCTGTCCATCCCTCTGTCCATCCCTCTGTCCATCCCCCTGTCCATCCCCCGTCCATCCCCCTGTCCATCCCCCTGTCCATCCCTCTGTCCATCCCTCTGTCCATCCCCTGTCCATCCCTCTGTCCATCCCTCTGTCCATCCCTCTGTCCATCCCTCTGTCCATCCCCTGTCCATCCCTCTGTCCATCCCTCTGTCCATCCCTCTGTCCATCCCCCGTCCCTCCCCCACACAGAGGCACAGCCGGGGGGGTTCAGCAGCACCCGGAGGTTCTTGGTGGCCCCGCCCGGGGACCTCCGGGGGGACGGAGGGGACGGAGGGGACGGAGGGGACGGAGGCCTGGGGGGCTGGGAAAGGCAGGAAAAATCCAGGAGCAAATCCAGGAGCAAATCCAGGAGCAAATCCAGGAGCAAATCCAGGAACCAATGCAGGAACCAATGCAGGAACCAGTCCAGTCCCAGTCCAGTCCCAGTCCAGTCCCAGTCCAGTCCCAGTCCGGGAACACCCCCTGGGCTCCACCGCCCCCCGGCCAGGGCAGGTCCAGCCCGGGGCCGAGCTCCCGGCGTGGCCCGAGGGGACGGCGGCGACGGCGGCTCCCGAGCGGGCAGGAAACTCCAGGAATTCCATCCCCAATCCAGGAGAAATCCATCGGCATCGGATCCTCCCGGGGCCGGCGGCTCCGTGAGGGGACAACGGGGACTTTAATTCCCGGGAAGTCCGCTCCCAGGCCAGGAAAATTCCATGAATTCCATCCCCAGGCCAGGAAAATTCCATCCCCATTCCAGGGAAAGTCCGTCCACGATCCGGAGCCGCTCCGGAGGCACCGGATTCTCCCGGGTGAGGTGACAGAAATTCCCGGCCAGGCACGAAAATCCCATGAATTCCATTCCCAATTCCAAGGAAAGTCCATCTGTCCTCGGAGGAGCCAAATACTCTCTTTTATCTCCTGGAAAATCCTCCCCGGAATTCCCAAACCCTTCCCCATTCCGGCCCCTCTGGAACAGGCAGATCCCAAAAAAACGCAACCAACCCCAGCCCAGAACATCCCAGCCTGGCCCAGCCTCCGGAGGAGGAGAATTCCCAGGAAAAAGGGGAAGCATCCCGAAATATTTAAATACTTCATAAATATTCGATCCTGGGGGGGGGGAAAAGAAATCGGGAAAATCGGGAAAATCGGGTCGGTTTTCCCCCTCCTGGTCCGATAAAAAATGGGAATAAACAGGGATTGGGAAGGGAATGTCTAATATAGACAGTTATTCCAAGGGAAAAGGGGAAAATCCACGGGAAAAGGGGAAAATCCAACGGAATCTTCCCCAAATTTCCTCTGGGAATCTTGGAAAATCCAGGTGGGAATTGCTGAGAGCCCTTGAGATCCAACCAGCTCCGGATTCCCGGGATAAGGCCATTCCAGGGGGGGTTTTGAGGGAAAAATCCGGGATTTTAGGGGGGGGAGAAAACAGCTTTTCCTTAAAAAAATATGGAGAAGGGGAAAGTGGGAAGAGCCTTGGGAATCTCCCGGAAAAAATTCCCTTCCTGCTCTACATTCCACGATTTCTTCGGCATAGAAAGCTCGAAATTCCGGGTTTTTTATAAAAAGCTGGGAGTTTTCCAAGCGGGAATCTTGGGAAAAGTCGTTTTTTTCCATAAAAAAAAACCAGGGATGGAGTGCAAAGTCAGCTCCAGTCCGAGGGGCTGCTCCGGGATTTTGGGATTTGAGATGGATCCAGGTGGAAAATTCCTCATTCCAGCTTTTTTCCCCATCCCAAAATCTGCTCCGAACGCAGCTGGAGTTTTGTGGGAGGCGGGGATTTTGTGGGAATCTCAGAGCCAAGCTCTAAAAAATGGGATTTGGGGCTCGGAAAACTGGGATTTGATCCGGGATTTTTGAGGGAAATCCTTAAAAAAACAGGGCTGCAAATCCCAGGAAGGGCTCGGCTTCTGAAGATCCCAAAAAATCCCCAAAAAGTCCCCAAATTCTTCCCTGATTGTGGGAAAAGCTTCCCAAAAATCCTGCTGGGAAAAGGGAGGAGGAGCCAGGAGCTTTTCCATGATTTCTGCTCCTCTTTTTCCCTGTTTTCCCTGGGATTTTTCCTTGGAAAAGCCGGAACAAATCCCGATTTATCAATAAAAAATAATAATTAATAATTAATAATCCCAAGAATTCCTGCAGGACTAAAAACTGGGATCGGATCCAAAGGAACTTCCAAAAAAATCGGGATAAAAATACCAAAAAAAAAAACCCCAAACCAATTCCCGGCGCGGCTCCGATTCCCGCTGGGAATTTTCCAGGAATTCACCCCCCTTTTATCCCAAAATTCAGGAATTCCTGGGAAGTTTCAGCTCCCTCTTCCCAAGGGTTTCATCCCTTCGCTGGAGCAGCTCCTCTTCCTCGCTTTTCCAAGGAAAGCGGCGGCTCCGAGAATTCCAGGGGAATCCCGATGTTTTTCCCAGGTGCCATTCCCGGTTTTCCAAGGGGATTCCCGGTCTTCCAGCTCCCAGGATTGGTGGAAAAGTGGGAATTCAAGGGATTTTTGGGATTCCATCTGGGAGCCGTCGGCACCGCTTCACTGGGAAGAGAGAAACAGGGAACGAGGGGAAAGTTGGGAATTGCCCTATGGAATATTCGGGGCCTTTCCCGAAAATTTCCCCCCTGGGAGAGGAGGGGGAGCCCAGGATTATCCCAAATCCCGCTGGGATTGAAGATGGAAAAGCTGGGAATGCTCGGGATGGGATTTGGGATATTCCAGGCTCGTTGCAGGCCTTGGGAATGAGAGGTTTTCCCCCTTTTCAGCCAATTCCAGGGATTTGGGGGCAGTTGAATCCATTGGGATTGAAACGGGAGAGTCTGGGAATGCTCAGGATGGGATGTGGGATATTCCAGACCCTTGGGAATGAGGGATTTTCCTCCTTTTCCTCCAGTTCCAGGGATTTGGGGCTCCCCAGGACCCTGGAATTTTCCCGGCTGAGCTTTGGGAAGGAGGGAGGAGCCGATCCCACTCCACTCCCACATCCCGGGATCCAAACCCCCCCCCAGTCCCTCCCAAATCCCTCGGAATTCCCGGTTTTTCCTTGGAAAACACTCACAAAGCTGATCTCGGTCTCCTGCAGCTCCTCCAGCTCCAGGGGCAGGGAAGGGCCGGGGGATCCGCTGGAAACACAACGGGAAAACCGGGAATTTGGGGAATCCTTGGGAATCAATCCAAGAAATCCCAGCCGCAAATCCCGATCTCCTGCTGTTCCCAGCCCGGAATTCCCAGGAAATCCCAAAATCTCCAAATGCTTGGGAAGGAACCGACCCCAAAAGCGGCCAAGTCCCGGGATTTCCCGGAGAACATTCCATGCAAAAGGCTGGATCCTCCCTCACCTGGGCAGGGAAGCTCCGGGAGCTGCTCCGGGCCTGGAGCCCTCGGCCGTGTGAACCTCGACCCCCACGGACCTGCGGGAATCCGGGATCAGCCGGAAAATCGGGAATGCCGGGAGCGGCCCCGGGTGGGGATCCCAACCACAGGGAGGATTCCCGCTTTTCCAGAGGGTTCATTCCGCTTAAATCCCCTCCTGGAGCTTGGGAAGGAGCAGGGAATTCCAGGGGTCCATCAGGACATCTCCCAACTCTTTCCCAAGTTTCCAGAGGTTTCCCAGAGGTTTTATCCCAACCAAACCTTCCTGGAGCACGTCTGGAACGGGTCGGGAGAATTCCCAACGTTTCCAATCCCACCCAGAAGTTTCCAGGTTTTCCAGAGGGGTCCATCCCAGTTAAACCTTCTCCTGCAGTTTATGACCCCAAAACCCTCGGGAACGACCCCAAAAACCCCTCGGGAACAACCCCAAAAACCCCTCGGGAACGACCCCAAAAACCCTCGGGAACGACCCCAAAAACCCTCGGGAACGATGTCAAAACCCTCGGGAACGATGTCAAAACCCTCGGGAATGATCCCAAAACCCCTCGGGAATGACCCCAAAACCCTCGGGAATGACCCCAAAACCCTCGGGAACGACCCCAAAAACCTCGGGAACGACCCCAAAAACCCTCGGGAACGATGTCAAAACCCTCGGGAATGATCCCAAAACCCTCGGGAACGACTCCAAAAACCCTCGGGAACGATGTCAAAACCCTCGGGAATGATCCCAAAACCCCTCGGGAATGACCCCAAAACCCTCGGGAACGACCCCAAAACCCTCGGGAACGACCCCAAAAACCCCTCGGGAATGACCCCAAAAACCCCTCGGGAATGACCCCAAAAACCCCTCGGGAATGACCCCAAAAACCCTCGGGAACGATGTCAAAACCCTCGGGAATGACCCAAAAACCCCTCGGGAATGATCCCAAAACCCTCGGGAACGATGTCAAAACCCTCGGGAACGACCCCAAAAACCCTCGGGAACGATCCCAAAAACCCCTTGGGAACGACCCCAAAAACCCTCGGGAACGACCCCAAAAACCCTCGGGAACGACCCCAAAAACCCTCGGGAACGATGTCAAAACCCTCGGGAACGACCCCAAAAACCCCTCGGGAACGACCCCAAAAACCCTCGGGAATGACCCCAAAACCCCTCGGGAATGACCCCAAAACCCTCGGGAACGACCCCAGGCCCCTGCTCCCGCCCCATCCCGCCGGGATGGCTCCCGGCATTCCCAGCTTTACCTGCTGGGGGGGGATCCGGCGCCGGCGCTGCCGAGGGAGGGGCTGGACAGGGACAGGGACGTGGCCACCGAGTCACTGCCGGCATCGGCCCCGGAGCCGGGGAGCGGCCGCGGGAGCAGGTCCGGCCGGGAACCTGGGAATGGGAACGGGAACTTGGGAATGGGAACGGGAACCTGGGAATGGGAACCTGGGAATGGGAACGGGAACTTGGGAACCTGGGAATGGGAACCTGGGAACGGGATCGGGAACCTGGGAACGGGATTGGGAACCTGGGAACCTGGGAATGGGAACCTGGGAATGGGATTGGGAACCTGGGAATGGGAACCTGGGAACCTGGGAATGGGAACCTGGGAATGGGAACCTGGGAATGGGAACGGGAACCTGGGAACCTGGGAACGGGAACTTGGGAATGGGAACGGGAACCTGGGAACGGGAACCTGGGAACGGGAACGGGAACTTGGGAACCTGGGAACGGGAACCTGGGAATGGGATCGGGAACCTGGGAACCTGGGAATGGGATTGGGAACCTGGGAATGGGAACCTGGGAACGGGAATGGGAACCTGGGAATGGGATTGGGAACCTGGGAATGGGAACCTGGGAACCTGGGAATGGGAACCTGGGAATGGGAACCTGGGAATGGGAACGGGAACCTGGGAACCTGGGAACGGGAACTTGGGAATGGGAACGGGAACCTGGGAACGGGAACCTGGGAACGGGAACGGGAACTTGGGAACCTGGGAACGGGAACCTGGGAATGGGATCGGGAACCTGGGAACCTGGGAATGGGATTGGGAACCTGGGAATGGGAACCTGGGAACGGGAATGGGAACCTGGGAATGGGATTGGGAACCTGGGAATGGGAACCTGGGAATGGGAACGGGAACTTGGGAACCTGGGAATGGGAACCTGGGAATGGGATCGGGAACCTGGGAACCTGGGAATGGGATTGGGAACCTGGGAATGGGAACCTGGGAACGGGAATGGGAACCTGGGAATGGGATTGGGAACCTGGGAATGGGAACGGGAACCTGGGAATGGGAACCTGGGAATGGGATTGGGAACCTGGGAATGGGAACGGGAACCTGGGAATGGGAACCTGGGAACGGGAACCTGGGAACCTGGGAACCTGGGAATGGGAACCTGGGAACGGGAATGGGAACCTGGGAATGGGATTGGGAACCTGGGAATGGGAACCTGGGAACCTGGGAATGGGAACCTGGGAATGGGAACGGGAACTTGGGAACCTGGGAATGGGAACCTGGGAACCTGGGAATGGGAACCTGGGAATGGGATTGGGAACCTGGGAATGGGAACCTGGGAATGGGAACGGGAACCTGGGAACCTGGGAATGGGAACCTGGGAACGGGAATGGGAACCTGGGAATGGGATTGGGAACCTGGGATTGGGAACCTGGGAACCTGGGAATGGGAACCTGGGAATGGGAACGGGAACTTGGGAACCTGGGAATGGGAACCTGGGAATGGGAATGGGAACCTGGGAATGGGATCGGGAACCTGGGAACCTGGGAATGGGATTGGGAACCTGGGAATGGGAACCTGGGAACGGGAATGGGAACCTGGGAATGGGATTGGGAACCTGGGAATGGGAACCTGGGAATGGGAACGGGAACCTGGAAACCTGGGAATGGGAACCTGGGAATGGGATTGGGAACCTGGGAATGGGAACCTGGGAATGGGAATGGGAACCTGGGAACAGGAAAGGGGTCTGGGAATGGGATTGGGAACCCTGGAATGGGAACCTGGGAATGGGATTGGGAATGGGATTGGGAACGGGAATAGGAACCTGGGAACGGGAACCTCGGAACCTGGGAATGGGATTGGGAACCTGGGAATGGGAACCTGGGAATGGGAACTTGGGATCAGGAATGGGACTGGGGTCAGGAACGGGGTCTGGAAACCTGGGAACAGCACTGGGATCAGGAATGGGGTCAGGACCAAACCAGGGATTTGGGATCAGGGCTGGGAACACCCCAGGGGCAGCCCAGGGATTCGGGATCAGGGCTGGAGCCCCTGGAAATAACGCAGGAACCTCTGGAAGTTCAGGATCGGGATCATTCCCACACCAGGAGCAGCTCGGGGATGAAAATGGGGAATTTTTGGGATAAAAATGGGGATTTTGGGGGATAAAAATGGGGATTTTGGGGGATAAAAATGGGGGATTTTGGGGGATAAAAAGGGGGAATTTTTGGGATAAAAATGGGGGATTTTGGGGGATAAAAATGGGGGATTTTGGGGGATAAAAATGGGGGATTTTTGGGATAAAAATGGGGAATTTTGGGGGATAAAAATGGGGGATTTTGGGGGATAAAAATGGGGGATTTTGGGGGATAAAAATGGGGGATTTTTGGGATAAAAATGGGGAATTTTTGGGATAAAAATGGGGGATTTTGGGGGATAAAAATGGGGATTTTGGGGGATAAAAAGGGGGAATTTTTGGGATAAAAATTCCCTGGAACCCACCTTGCTCCACGTCCGCCTCCGTGGTCAGCTGGGCTTTGGCGTCCCCAGATCCCGGGATTTGGGATGGGATCCCCCCCTGGCAGCTCCTCCTGGGAACGGCAGGGCCGCTCCGGCTCTTCTTGGAAGGGGAGGGTTTCACTGGGAAAAGGGGAGAATTCCATGAGAAACGGGATTTTCTGGGATTTTCCGGGGGGTCTGAGGGAAGGAAGAGGGGGAGAAGGAGGAAAAGGGGGGGAAAATCCTTAAAAAAAGCCTTTTCCAGGAAAAAAACCCCCCCACTTTTCCAGCTTTTCCAGGGGGTTTTTAGGGAAAGAGGAGGAAGAGAGGGCTGGGAAAAGAGGGGAAAAAAAAAATCCATAAAAACCCCACTTTTCCAGCTTTTCCAGGGGGTTTTTAGGGAAAGAGGAGGAAGAGAGGGCTGAGAAAAACAGGGAAAAGAGGGGGGAAAAAAAATCCATAAAACCCCCACTTTTCCAGCTTTTCCAGGGGGTTTTTAGGGAAAGAGGAGGAAGAGAGGGCTGGGAAAAGAGAGGAAAAAAAAAATCCATAAAACCCCCACTTTTCCAGCTTTTCCAGGGGGTTTTTAGGGAAAGAGGAGGAAGAGAGGGCTGGGAAAAGAGGGGAAAAAAAAAATCCATAAAAACCCCACTTTTCCAGCTTTTCCAGGGGGTTTTTAGGGAAAGAGGAGGAAGAGAGGGCTGGGAAAAACAGGGAAAAGAGAGGGAAAAAAAAATCCATAAAACCCCCACTTTTCCAGCTTTTTTTTTTTTGTTTTTTAACGGAAAAAGAAGCAAAAACGAGCTGAAAAAAGCAGGGAAAAAGCTGGAAAAAGGGGGAAAATCAGGAGCGGGGCCGAGATGCGGGAATTGCTCGGGGGGTGCCGGAGGAATTTGGGATAAGGGAGGGGATTTGGGAAGGGCGGGGCACTCACGGGGGATCCTGCGGAACACCGTGTGGCACATGAAGCGCTGGAAGCGCTCGGCGTAGAAGCTGGGCCGGTGCACGGACACCGTGTCCTGGCACGGGGAAAAAACGGGAGTCAGCCCCAAAATCCCGGGAATGCCGGCCGGGGAGGAGGGAATGAGAGGGGTCTGAGGAGGAATCCCGGGAATTTGGGTGGAAACTCCGGGGATTCAGGGGAAAATCGATGGGAATGGCAGTTTTTGGGGAGGAATCCCAGGAATCTGGGGAGAAATCCCAGGAATTTGGGTAGAATTCCCAGGAATTTGGGGAGAAATCCCGGGAATTGAGGGGAAAATCGATGGGAAAAGCATTTTTTGGGGAGGAATCCCAGGAATTTGGGGAGAAATCCGGGGAATTTGGGGAGAAATCCCGGGAATTCAGGGGAAAATCGATGGGAATGGCAGTTTTTGGGGAAGAATCCCAGGAATCTGGGGAGAAATCCCAGGAATTTAGGGAGAAATCCCGGGAATTCAGGGGAAAGACAATGGGAAAAGCGTTTTTTTGGGGAGGAATCCCGGGAATTTGGGTAGAAATCCCAGGAATTTGGGTAGAAATCCCGGGAATTCAGGGGAAAATTGATGGGAAAAACGTTTTTTTGGGGAGGAATCCCGGGAATTTGGGTAGAATTCCCAGGAATTCAGGGGAAAATCGATGGGAATGGCAGTTTTTGGGGAGGAATCCCAGGAATTTGGGTAGAAATCCTGGGAATCCAGGGGAAAAATCGATGGGAAAAGCGTTTTTGGGGAGGAATCCCAGGAATTTGGGGAGAAATCCCAGGAATTCAGGGGAAAACCTTAAAACTTGAGAGTTTTCCACAAAAATGGGCAATTTTTCCTTAAGAAAGAGCATTTTCCCTAAAAAAAGTCCCTTTTCCCCTTTAAAAACTCCCTTTTTCCTTGAAGAAATCCCGGTTTTTTCCACAGGAGATGCCATTTTTCCATGGAAATTCCCATTCCCACTCACCCCGTCGTGCACCAGGGCCTTCCAGGAGTGCTCCAGCTTCTTCACGAACCTGCGGGGAGGGAGCGCAGGAGGAATTCCCAGGGAATTCCCAGGAAATTCCCACCCAATTCCCAGGCTTTGGATTTTTCCCCCTTCTCCCGTTTTTCCCAGATTTTTTTTTCCCAATTCGAGGCTTCCAAAGGGTTAATTGTGCTCAATTCCCAACGTTTTCTGGGAATGGGAAGGAAATCCGGGCAAATCCAAGGGGTTGAGCCCCAAAATGCCGGAAAATCGGGAGAAAATCGTGGAATCCATGGAAGTGTTCAGGAAATGAGGGAATTGAGGAAACGAGAGAAATGAAATCAGGGCGTAATTAACGAAGTCATTAGAAGAACTCATTAAATAATTAAAGGAAAAAATTAGATCCATAAAAGGATGAAATAAATAAATAAATTAAATTAAATAAATAAAAAAATATAAAATCTTATATCAAATAAATAAAGAAAATAAATAAAATTACGAAATAAAACAATAAAATAAATAAGAGGATGAAATAAATGAAATAAATAAAATAAACGACACAATAACAACTAAATGCATAAAAGGAATTAAATAAACAAAAGAATGAAATAAAAGAATCAAATAAATAAGTAAATAAATAAAAGAATGAAATAAACAAAATAAAGAATGAAATAAATGAAATAACAAAATAAATGAAATTAATGAAATAAAACAATGAAAAAATGGGAAATAATGATGAATAACAACGATACTGATGCAATAATAATGAAATAAAGAAATTAAGTAAATAATTATATAAAGAAAGAAAGAATTAAATAAATGAACTAATGAAATAAAGTAAAGGGAGAAATAAATGAATCAAATGAATCAAATGAATATAATGAAAGAAATGAAATTAAAAAATAAACAAGTAAATGAAAGAGTTAAAAAATACAACAGCAATTAATAAAAGAAATCAGCAAACAATTCCATAAATAAAAGAACTGGATAAATAAGATACTAAAATAAATAAAATAATGAATTTAATTAATTAATGAAAGAAAACAATTAATCAAATAAAATAATTAATCAAAATAATTAATGAAATAAAATAATTCAATCAAAATAATTAATGAAATAAAATAATTCAATCAAATAACTTTTGAAATAAACAATGAAAGGAATACAAAAATTATCAATAAAAGAAGAAGAAAAGGTTTCTTAGGTGGATTTTTGGGAGTCAATCCCAAAAAAAACCCCCGGGAGAAGCCAATGGTGGAAATTCCGGATGCAGGGGGGATCCAAAGGCTCAGGAAAGGAGGGATCCGGGAAGGAACGGGTTAATTAATAAGCAATTAATGACCTGTAGGACTGCAGGACGTCGATGATGCCGATGTAGAGCAGCAGCCGCTCCCCGCGGGAATTCCTGGCGGGAATCCCGCCCATCCTGGGAAAAGGGAATGGGATCGGGAATGGGATCAGGAATGGGGGCAGGGAATGGGGGCAGGGAATGGGATCAGGAATGGGATCGGGAATGGGATCGGGAATGGGATCGGGAATGGGATCAGGAATGGGGGCAGGGAATGGGATCAGGGAATGGGGGCAGGGAATGGGGGCAGGGAATGGGATCAGGGAATGGGATCAGGGAATGGGATCGGGAATGGGGGCAGGGAATGGGATCAGGGAATGGGGGCAGGGAATGGGGGCAGGGAATGGGGGCAGGGAATGGGATCGGGAATGGGATCGGGAATGGGATCGGGAATGGGATCAGGAATGGGGGCAGGGAATGGGATCAGGGAATGGGGACAGGGAATGGGATCAGGGAATGGGATCAGGAATGGGATCAGGGAATGGGGGCAGGGAATGGGGGCAGGGAATGGGATCAGGGAATGGGATCAGGGAATGGGATCGGGAATGGGGGCAGGGAATGGGATCAGGGAATGGGGGCAGGGAATGGGGGCAGGGAATGGGGACAGGGAATGGGGACAGGGAATGGGATCAGGGAATGGGATCAGGGAATGGGATCAGGGAATGGGATCAGGAATGGGATCAGGAATGGGGGCAGGGAATGGGGGCAGGGAATGGGGGCAGGGAATGGGATCAGGAATGGGGGCAGGGAATGGGGGCAGGGAATGGGATCGGGAATGGGATCGGGAATGGGATCGGGAATGGGATCAGGAATGGGGGCAGGGAATGGGGACAGGGAATGGGATCAGGGAATGGGATCAGGGAATGGGGGCAGGGAATGGGGGCAGGGAATGGGGGCAGGGAATGGGATCAGGGAATGGGATCAGGGAATGGGATCAGGGAATGGGATCAGGAATGGGGGCAGGGAATGGGGGCAGGGAATGGGGGCAGGGAATGGGATCAGGAATGGGGGCAGGGAATGGGGGCAGGGAATGGGATCAGGGAATGGGATCGGGAATGGGATCAGGGAATGGGATCAGGGAATGGGGGCAGGGAATGGGATCAGGGAATGGGATCAGGGAATGGGATCAGGGAAAGGATCCACAGGATCCCATCCAGGGCAGGGAGCAGCTCCCAGCATCCCGGGGGGCTCCGGGGAATCCATGGAACAGCCTGGCCAGGGCCCTGCATTTCCCCCTAAAACCCCACCTGACCCCGCCCAGGGAATCCTGGAAAGGTTTGGGATGGAAAGGAACCTTAATAAAAATCGGGATGAACACCAGGACCCTTCCCAGGGCCGGCAAAGCCCTTCCAGCTTCCCAGGAATCCCAGTAAACCCCAGCATCTCACTGGTCAGTGGTGTCGATGGATTCCACGGCTGTGGAGCTCCCAATCCCAGAAATCCCCAACCCCAGTGACTCCCAGTAAGCCCCAGGATCTCACTGGTCGTCGGTCTCGATGGATTCCACGGCTGTGGAGTTCCCAAACCCCGACCCCAATCCCAGAAATCCTCAACCCCAGTGACTCCCAGTGACTCCCAGTGACTCCCAGTGACTCACTGGTCATCAGTCTCGATGGATTCCACGGCTGTGGAGCTCCCAAATCCTGATCCCAATCCCAGAAATCCTCAACCCCAGTGACTCCCAGTGACTCCCAGTAAGGCCCAGGATCTCACTGGTCATCAGTCTCGACGGATTCCACGGCTGTAGAGCTCCCAAATCCTGATCCCAATCCCAGAAATCCTCAACCCCAGTGACTCCCAGTGACTCCCAGTAAGGCCCAGGATGTCACTGGTCATCAGTCTCGACGGATTCCACGGCTGTGGAGCTCCCAAATCCTGATCCCAATCCCAGAAATCCTCAACCCCAGTGACTCCCAGTGACTCCCAGTAAGGCCCAGGATCTCACTGGTCATCAGTCTCGATGGATTCCACGGCTGTGGAGCTCCCAAATCCTGATCCCAATCCCAGAAATCCTCAACCCCAGTGACTCCCAGTGACTCCCAGTGACTCACTGGTCAGCAGTCTCAATGGATTCCATGGCTGTGGAGTTCCCAAACCCAGAAATCCTCAACCCCAGTGCCTCCCAGTGCCTCCCAGTAAGCCCCAGCATCTCACTGGGCATCAGTCTCAATGGATTCCACGGCTGTAGAGTTCCCAAACTCAGAAATCCTCAACCCCAGTGCCTCCCAGTGCCTCCCAGCCAGCCCCAGCATCTCACTGGTCGTCGGTCTCGATGGTGCCGCCGCGGCGGGCCTCTCCCTGGATGGACTCCATGGCCGTGGAGTAGAGCGCTCTCTGCGCCGCCGGCCGCCCCCGGCCGTCCCAGCCGCCGTTGCCGGCCGCGCGCTCCCGCTGCGCCTGGTCCAGGTTGTGGATGGCCACCAGCAGGCTGTAATCCATGATCTTGAAGCTCTGGAGAACCTGGGACGGGCACAGAGGTGGGAATTCGGCAGCGGGGAGGGCGGGTTTGCACAGGGGAGCTGCTGGAAACGCTCAGGAAATGGGGATGTGCCTCCTGCTTTTGGCACGGAGCGCCCCGGAATTCCCAGCTTTTCCAACTCCACGGCTGCCAAGGAAGCGTTTTTCCACAAGAATCCCCCCAAAAGGCCGGGGGAAAGTCACCGCACAATCCCTCTGCAGCGTTTTCCATGGAACGTGACACGGTTTTAAACCCACGGAGAGGATTTTGACCAATTCTGACCCAATCTGAGCTGGATTCAGCCCAGAATTCCCTGGATTTTGCTCTGCTCCAGAGTTGAGAGGATCCTTCCTCCACCTCTGGGGGCTTAATCCTAAAAATACTGAAAAAACCTGGGATCCAGCTCCTGTCCTCACCCAAAACACCTCAAAATTCCCAAGTTTTCCAACTCAACCACTCCCAAGGGTCAAACACCCACCGTTTTTCCACAAAAAAACCCCAAGAATCAGGAAAAGGGGCAGAACCTTCAGTATTTTTTCACAAAAAGCCAAGAAAAAGGGCAGAACACCTACAATTTTTCCACAAAAAAATCCAGAAAAAGGGCGGAACACCCACCATTTTCTCACAAAAAAACCCCTAAAAGAATCAGGAAAAAGACTGGAACATCCACCATTTGTCCATGAAAAAAAAGGAAAAAGGGCAGAACACCAACAATTTTTCCCAGGAAAACCCTGAAAAAAAGTCAAGAAAAAGGGCAGAATACCCCCAGTTCTTCCAGAAAAAATCTGAAAACATCAGGAAAAAGAGTGGAACACCCCCACTTTTCCCACAAAAAAACCTACAAAAATCGGGAAGAAGAGTGGAACACCCCCACTTTTCCCACAAAAAAATTGGGAAGAAGAGTGGAACACCCCCACTTTTCCCACAAGAAAATTGGGAAGAAGAGTGGAACACCCCCACTTTTCCCACAAGAAAAACCCTAAAAAAAATCAGGAAAAAGGCTGAAACACCCCCACTTTTCCCGCAAAAAACCTACAAAAATCAGGAAAAAGAGTGGAACACCCTCACTTCTTCCACAAAAAAATCCAAAAAAAACCAGGAAAAAGACTGGAACACCCCCACTTTTCCTACAAAAAAACCTGAAAAAAATCAGGAAAGAGAGTGGAACACCCCCACTTTTCCCACAAAAAACACAAAAAAATCAGGAAGAAGAGTGGAACACCCCCACTTTTCCCACAAAAAACACAAAAAAATCAGGAAGAAGAGTGGAACACCCCCACTTTTCCATAAAAAAAACCCCTAAAAAATCAGGAAGAAGAGTGGAACGCCCCCACTTTTCCACAAAAAAAACCCCAAAAATCAGGAAAAAGGGCAAAACACCAACAATTTTCCCACAAGAAACACAAAAAAATCAGGAAAAAGAGTGGAACACCCCCACTTTTTCCACAAAAAAACCCCCCAAAATCAGGAAAAAGAGTAGAATGCCCCCACCTTTTCCTACAAAAAAACCTGAAAAAAATCAGGAAAAAGAGTGGAACACCCCCACTTTTCCCACAAAAAACACGAAAAAAATCAGGAAGAAGAGTGGAACACCCCCACTTTTCCATAAAAAAACCAAAAAAATCAGGAAAAAGAGTGGAACACCCCCAATTTTCCACAAAAAAAACCTGAAAAAAATCAGGAAAGAGAGTGGAACACCCCCACTTTTCCACAAAAAAACCCCAAAAATCAGGAAAAAGGGCGAAACACCAACAATTTTTCCACAAAAAAACCACAAAATCAGGAAAAAGAGTGGAACACCCACACTTTTCCCACAAAAAAAACCAAAAAAATCAGGAAAAAGAGTGGAATGCCCCCACTTTTCCCCACAAAAAAACCTACAAAAATCGGGAAGAAGAGTGGAACACCCCCACTTTTCCCACAAAAAACACAAAAAAAATCAGGAAGAAGAGTGGAACACCCCCACTTTTCCATAAAAAAACCAAAAAAATCAGGAAAAAGAGTGGAACACCCCCAATTTTCCACAAAAAAACCACGAAAAAAATCAGAAAAGAGAGTGGAACACCCCCACTTTTCCACAAAAAAACCCCAAAAATCAGGAAAAAGGGCGAAACACCAACAATTTTTCCACAAAAAAACCACAAAATCAGGAAAAAGAGTGGAACACCCACACTTTTCCCACAAAAAAACCAAAAAAATCAGGAAAAAGAGTGGAATGCCCCCACTTTTCCCCACAAAAAAACCTACAAAAATCGGGAAGAAGAGTGGAACACCCCCACTTTTCCCACAAAAAAACCAAAAAAATCAGGAAAAAGAGTGGAACACCCCCACTTTTCCCACAAAAAAACACGAAAAAATCAGGAAGAAGAGTGGAACACCCCCACTTTTCCCACAAAAAATCAGGAAAAAGAGTGGAACACCCCCACTTTTCCCACAAAAAACACAAAAAAATCAGGAAAAAGAGTGGAACACCCCCACTTTTCCCACAAAAAAACCACGAAAAAATCAGGAAAAATGGCACAACACCCCCAAATTTTCCCACAAAAAAAAACCCCCGGGGAAAAACTCACCAAACAATCCCTCTGCAGCGTCTTACAGAGAGCGTTGTACATATCCGAGTCCAGGAAAAGGCCGTCGGGAATATCCTGCATGAAATCCAAGTCCTTGAAGGTGGGGAAAACCTTTTCCCGCTCCTTTTGGGACGCCCGGCGTTTGTAGGTGGAGCCCTTGAGGTCGTACTTGAGGTGCATCCGCACGGAGCGGGGCAGGAGGTTGTTCATCACCACGATCCGGATGTTCTTGCCCCCGGCCTGGACGCAGTACAGCCCGTAAAATTTGGGAAGGAGGGTCCGGGGGTTTTGGTTCAGGTTCTGCAGCGGGGGAAAATGTGGGAATAGGGTTAGGATTCCTGTGGGTTTGGGGGTTTTCTATGGGTTTTTTTATGGAGTTTTGGGGTGGGGATGGGTGAAAATCAGGGATGAAACATGGGAATGACGTCAAAATCTCTCTGGGTTTTGGGGTTTTGGGGTCGGGAATGGGTCAAAATCTGGGATAAAAGGCAGGAATAGCATCAAAATCCCGCTGGTTGTTTTGGACTGGGGGGCTTTTATGTGGAAATGGGGTTAGGAATGGGTCAAAATCAGGGATAAAACATGGGAATACCACGAAAATCCATCCAATTGTTTGGGATTGGGAATGGGGCGAACTCGGGGGAAAGGGCACAGGGAAGGGATTCCAGGATTCCATGAGCTGGCTCAGATTGGATTTCAGGGATAAATCCTTCCCTGGCCCAGGTCATTCCACGGATTCCCCATCCCTGGGAGGGCCCAGCTGGATCCCCCTGGCACAGGGGGAGCTGCCCTGGCCCCGATCCCGATGACTCCACAGATTTTCGGGGATTCGCACGGGGCTTTTTCATCCTTCCCCCATTCCAGGCGCTTCCCAAGGCTGGGGATTCCCGGAATCCCGGGCTCACCATGTAATAGCCGGGCAGCAGCTTCTGCAGGAACTCGGCCTCCTTGTGCTGCACGGTTTTGATGATGAACTCGTCGTCGCTGGAGACGTAGAACAGGGAACCGCTGGCGCCGGAGTTGGAGAGCTCGATCAGGGGGTCGTTGCACAGGGAATACTGAGGGGGAAAAGTGGGAAGAGCAGCTGGAATTTCATCGGGAATGTTGGTTCGCATTAAGAATTAGCGGGGAAAACGGCGGGAGCGGGGGAGGGCAGCGGGATTTTGTGGGGTGGAACCATGAGGAGAAATATTCATGGGAAAGGTGAAAAATGGGAAGGAAAAGTGGGAAGAGGCATCCTGAAATGTGGGAAAGGGAGGGAAAAGGGAAGAGAGAAAGGAAATGGGGAAAAAATGGGAAAAAAACAGGAGAAAAGGGGGGGGGAGAGGGGGGAAAAAAAAAGGGGGGGAAGGAGGGAAAGGAAGGAGGGAAAGGAAGGAGGGAAAGGAAGGAGGGAAAGGAAGGAGGGAAAGGAAGGAGGGAAAGGGACGGGCGAAGGGCAAAGGGAAGGAACGCCGGGGACGGAAGGAAGGAAGGCCAGGGAAGGAAGGAAGGAACGCCGGGGAAGGAAGGAAGGAAGGCCGGGGACGGAAGGAAGGAAGGCCGGGGACGGAAGGAAGGAAGGCCGGGGAAGGAAGGAAGGAACGCCGGGGACGGAAGGAAGGAAGGCCGGGGAAGGAAGGAAGGAAGGCCGGGGAAGGAAGGAAGGAAGGCCGGGGAAGGAAGGAAGGAAGGCCGGGGACGGAAGGAAGGAAGGCCGGGGAAGGAAGGAAGGAAGGCCGGGGAAGGAAGGAAGGAACGCCGGGGAAGGAAGGAAGGAAGGCCGGGGAAGGAAGGAAGGAAGGCCGGGGAAGGAAGGAAGGCCGGGGAAGGAAGGAAGGAAGGCCGGGGAAGGAAGGAAGGAAGGAAGGCCGGGGAAGGAAGGAAGGCCGGGGAAGGCTGGCGCTCCCACTCACCAGGTAATCGTCCGGGCGGATCCCGAAGAGCTCCCGGAAGTAGCGGAAAGCCACGGGCGCGTAGGTCTTGAAGCGGAAATCGTTGTAGTGGTGGGCGGGGGTCAGGTTGCTGCCCTCGCTGCGGGGACACAGAGGAGCGGGATTGGGGTTTTCCATAGGGAACGCGGCCCCAAAGCGGCCCTGGGTGGGTGATTCCAGCCCCAGGGAGAGGAGGGGAAGGGGAGAGGCTGGGGGGATCAGGCTGCTGCCCTCACTGTGGGGCACAGAGGAGCGGGATTGGGGTTTTCCAGAGGGATCCAACCTGGAGAAGCCCCATGGGGAGGAGGGAATGGGGGAAAAGGAAGGGGAGGGGATGGGGAGGAAAGGGCAAAGGGAAAAAGGGGGCAAAGGGAAAAAGCGGGGGGAAAAAAGGGAAGGGGGGAAAAAAGGGAAGGGGGGAAAAAAGGGAAGGGGGGAAAAAAGGGAAGGGGGGAAAAAAGGGAAGGGGGGAAAAAAGGGAAGGGGGGAAAAAAGGGAAAAAAGCAGGGAAGAAAGGGGGGAAAAAAGGCAAAAAAGGGGAAAAAAGGTGAGGAAAAAAGGGAATGGCAAACCTCGGGAAGAAGATGCTCTCCACCACGTAGAAGTCCTGCATGAGCACGTCCCGCTCGGGCTTGGTGCTCAGGCTGCCCACGGTGTGCGTGATCCCAAGCTGGATCGCGCCCTTCAGCGCCGAGGAGGTCGTCTGGAACGGCAGGAACGGGAATCACACCCGGAAACGGGAGTGGGAATGGGAATTACAGCGGGAAACGGGAGTGGGAATGGGAATTACAGCGGGAAACAGGAGTGGGAATGGGAATTACAGCGGGAAATGGGAGTGGGAAGGGCTGGGAATGGGAATCACACCCGGAAACGGGAGTGGGAAGGGCTGGGAATGGGAATTACAGCGGGAAACGGGAGTGGGAAGGGCTGGGAATGGGAATTACAGCGGGAAATGGGAATGGGAAGGGCTGGGAATGGGAATTACAGCGGGAAATGGGAGCGGGAAGGGCTGGGAATGGGAATTACAGCGGGAAATGGGAATGGGAAGGGCTGGGAATGGGAATTACAGCGGGAAATGGGAGTGGGAAGGGCTGGGAATGGGAATTACAGTGGGAAATGGGAGTGGGAAGGGCTGGAGTTCAGTGGGAATGGGAGCGATTCAAAGGGAACGGGAGGAGTTCAATGGGAATGGGAATTCGATGGGATTTCAATGGGAATGGGAGGGATTCATTGGGAATTCAGTGGGAATGGGAACGGGAATTCAATGGGAATTCAGTGGGAATTACACAGGAAAGCAGGAATGGGAATGGATGGAGTTCAGTGGGAATGGCAGGAATTCAGTGGGAATGGGAATGCAGCAGGAATGGAAATGGGAATTCAGTGAGAATGGGAATTCAATAGGAATGGATGGAATTCAATGGGAAGAACCCCCAAAAAACCCCCCATTTACGAATTCCCAAGTAATTCCCTCTTTGCCCAGCAAACTCCAGCCATTCCATGGGATTCACAGGAATTTCTGTGCCCTTGGGAAGTTCCCAAGAAACCTGAGAACTCGGGGCTTAAAAATCCTCTTCCCAAAGGCTCTGGAAAAGCAGCCGAAAAGCCCCGAAAGATTCCCCTTTCCCTTCATTTCCATGGAATCCCCCCCCCTTCCCACAGCGATCCCAGGTAGAATTCCTTGGGAAAAGGGGTGGAAAAGCGGGAATTTACCTTTTTGTAGGTGGTTTCCCCGGTGGAATCCACTCCTCTGTGGCCTTTCCGGATGGTTTGGGATCCAGGCTGGCCAGAACCTCCCGGCATCTTGGGAAAAGGGAAAACGGGAAGAGCAAAAAAAAAAGGGGAAATTCAATTTTTCCGAGGATTTTTCCCACCCAAAAGCACCTGGAAAAGTTTGGGGTTTTTCCCCGGAATCCACGGAAAGCTGGGCTGGGATTTTCCCCACAGTAATTCCAAGGTTTCAGGAGGAATTTTGGGAAGGTTGCAAATCCCAATCCGGTGGTTCCCGGCCCAGGAATCCATGGATTCATCCAGGAGTTGTTAAATGGAGTTTTCCAGAATAAATTTGGGGTTTGGAGCAGGAATTCCCTTGGGAAAGGCAAATTCCCGGAATTCCCACAGGGGAAGCTGCTCAGGGTCAAGGCAGGCTTGGAAAAGGAGCAGGAAAAGCTGGAAAAGGAGCAGGAAAAGCTGGAAAAGGAGCAGGAAAAGCTGGAATTTGGGATTTTCCCAGCCAGGGAACAACTCAGGTTTGGAAAAGGACCACAAAACTCTGGAAAAGGAGGAGAAAAAACTGGAAAAGGAGGAGAAAAAGCTGGAATTCGGGATTTTCCCAGCCAAGGAACAACTACAGCTTGGAAAAGGAGCAGGAAAAGCTGGAATTTGGGATTTTCCCAGCCAGGGAACGACTCAGGTTTGGAAAAGGAGCAGAAAACCCTGGAAAAGGAGCAGGAAAAGCTGGAAAAGGAGGAAAAAAAGCTGGAATTCGGGATTTTCCCAGCCAAGGAACAACTACAGCTTGGAAAAGGAGCAGGAAAAGCTGGAATTGGGGATTTTCCCAGCCTGGAACTCACCTCGGGAGTCAGGGATTTTTTGAAGGTGTTGGATCCTGCCAAGAGAAAGGAAAATCCACACTCAGAGAGCATCAATCCCCCAAAAAAATTCCAAAAAAAGATCCTGGAAAAGCTCTGCCGCAGCCCTTTCCCAGCCCAGGAGGGTTCCAGGAATTCCAAGTCCCAGGAATCCTCTAAAAACCCGGATCTAAGGGATCCAGAGGCAGCTCCAGCCCTATCCCCGCTGGATTTTCCATCCCTAAATTCCATGGATTTAATTCGAGCTCCCTCTCCAGAGCATCCCAAATATCCCAAATTTTTGCTGCCTGAACACCTTAAGAACGGGAATATCCCAAAAATTCACAAATATCCCACAAATCCCGGAGCATCCGGCAGCGCTTCCTGGGATTTTTGGTGGCAATTCCAACCCCTGGAAGCCCTGGGAAAACTGGGAAAGGCTCCAGGAGCATCTCCTGGAGGTGTAACAGGGATTATTTGGGAATTAATCTCAGTCTGGACCCGAAATTCCTGGATCTTACAGCCCGATTTTCCACCCAAACACTTCCAGAATTTAAAATTCCAGCCCCTCCCTGCTCCCAGCAGCTCCAGGAACCCAAATCCGCCCATTTTTCCATGGAAATGGATTTAAAATTCCATTTTTATGGCAGTCGGGGAATACAAATCCCCCCAAAAATCCCCCAAAAATCCCTTTTCCAGCCTCGATTCCCAGAAAAAAAAAGGGGGTCCCCAGCCCCTTTTCCAGCTGGGATGGCTCCAATGGAGCAGGAAAATCGGGATCGGCTTTGTGGGAATAGCAACAATTCTTTCCCAAAAAAAGGGCAGATTTGGGTCAGGTCGGTTCCCGGGAGCGCTGGGAATCCGCAGGGATTCAGGGAATGTTTAATTACTGCTGGAAAAAAGGGCAAGGATTCAGCCTAACGCCTTGGGACGGAGCCCAAATCCCAGGAAAAGCAGCTCAGGGAGGAGAACACCGGGATTAATCCCAAAAAAAAAAGGATTTTTAGGGATGGCAGAGGGAGAATTCCAACCCTGAGTGGACAAAGGCCAGCGGAGAAGGGGGAGGGAGGAGCAGATTCCACTTCCCAAAGGGAATTCCAGGGAAAATTCAGGAAATGGGGTTTGGGGGTGGTTGAAAAATCCCCAACCTCCTGCGGTTTTCCCTGGTTCCCAGAGAATTTTCCATGGATTTGCTCCCGGTTTTGTTTTTTTTCTATCTGAATTTTTCAACTCCAGGCCAAAACAAAAAAAAAATCCAAAGGAATTTTGGGGTCTTTTCGTGGGAAGGGATTTTTTCCGTGGGAAAACCCACAGCCATTCCCAGGGAAAAAAACCAGAATTGTATCCCAAATCCGGGTTTGGAGTCACTTGACAGAACTATTTTGAGCCTCTCAGATGCTGTTGGATAAATTGGGATCAGGGATTGTCCCGGTTTCCAGGAATTTGGGAAAACATTCCTGGCTGTTCCCACCTCTTTTTAAGGCTCAAAATTCAGGATTTTGCTCCCAGCTCCTGGGTTTTTTTGAGGGATTTTGGGAGGAACTCCCTCAGCCTCGGCATTCCCAATTCAAATCCCGGAATTTTGGGCATGAGGGAAGCAGGAAAATGAGGAAAACCCCTATGGAAAACAGGGAAAGGCTCCAAACCCACCCAAATTCCCTGGATTTAGGGTGGGAAACCTCGGGAAAACAACACAGGGTGTCCCAAAAATCCCCAGGGAAGGGCTTGGGGTAATTCCAGGATTATCCAGGAGCAAAACAAACCCTTAAATCCAAATAAAACCTTTTTTTATCCCAAAAATAAACCAGGATTCCCAACTTTTCCAGCACCTATTCCAGGATCACCCTTGTTATTCCCAGAAGTAATGGGAATTATTGCAGCAGGAAGGAAAAAGGGATTTTATTTGTGGAGTTGGGAGATTTTCCCTCAAATCCCATCTGGTTCTTCCTCGGGAGAAGCTCCAAATCCCAAATGGGAAAAACAGGAAAAATCCCAGAAAAGCAGGAAAAAACCCCAAAGAACAAGGGAAAAATCCCAGAAAAATAGGAAAGAGTCCCAGAAAAAGGGGAAAGTTGAATTTATCCCAAGCCCCCACGCTGCTCTCCAGGGGTTTCTGGCTCCAAATTCCCAAAACACCCCAGGGATAAAGAGGCAGAAAATCAGGGATCAGGCCCTAAATCCTTCCAGGGGAGCAGGGACCACCCCCACTCCTTCCCATATGGAATTTTCATGGATCTGAGCGAGTCACAGCCCAAATTTAAGGTGGAAAAAGCGATCTGGAGCTTGTAGGAAAAGCAGGGTAAGGGGCTGGACTCTCCCAGGATTCTGCCAAGTCCAGGAAAAACCGGGAAAAGGAAAAATCCCAGGTTTAAAGGCCAAAAATTCCCTGTTTTATCCCTAAACAAAGCCTCCGAGCCCGCGAATTCCCGGTTTCCAGAGCGCCGGCTGCACTTCCAGCCCTTTCCCTGGCTGCCATCGCCGCTTATCCAAACAAATCCCGTGCTCACGTCGGTGTTCCCACAGGATTCCCGGGCTCGGGAAGGGATTCGGGGGATTTCGGGATCCCGCTCTGGGAGCCGGGAGCCGCTCCCACCCCTGAGTCACCGGACGGGAACGGGAATCGAATTTCCCTGGCACCAAAAAACTTCTCCCTCCCCACCCCGATCCCACTTTTTTTTTTTTTTTGGGGGGGGGGGGAGGAATTTCGAGCCCTCCCAAATCCCCCTCTGTGCATTCCCAGGTTTTCCACAGGGAAAGGGCAGCTTGGAATTCGATTTTTTCCATAGAAAAGTCGGGTCCAGACCCACCCATGGCACCCCCCACCACCCCCCCCCCCCCCCCACAAGGGAGATCCAGATCCCCCCCCCCAGGAGATTCCCACACGCACCCCCCCAAAAAAACCCCTATAAACACCCCAAAAAATCCCCCTCAGCCCCACAGTTCTGCCCCCCCAGACCCCCCCCAAAAAACCCTGAAGACCCCAAAAAACTCCTCATAAGCCCCACAGCCCTACACCCCCCCAAAAGGCCCCAAAGACCTCCCAAAAAAGCCCTCTCAGCCCCAGAATTCTACACCCACAAAAAAACGCCAAAGACCCCCTAAAAACCCCTCAGCCCAGTCCTACACCCTCCAAAACCCCCCCACCCCAGAGGCCTGAGACCCCCAGATCCCCCTCCCGCCCCCAGACCCCTCATAACCCCCCAAAATCCCCCATCGCCCTCAGCTCCTCACACCCCCAGACCCCTCATAACCCCCCAAAATCCCTCATCGCCCTCAGCTCCTCACACCCCCAGACCCCTCATAACCCCCCAAAATCCCCCCCACTCCCCTCCCGCCCCCAGACCCCTCATAACCCCCCAAAATCCCCCCCACTCCCCTCATCTCCTCCCGCCCGCAGAGCCCCCTCAGACCCCCCAAATCCCCCCATTCCCCTCCCGCCCCCAGACCCCTCATAAGCCCCCAAAATCCCCCCACTCCCCTCCCGCCCCCAGACCCCTCATAACCCCCCCAAAATCCCCCCCACTCCCCTCATCTCCTCCCGCCCGCAGAGCCCCCTCAGACCCCCCAAATCCCCCCATTCCCCCCGTCCCCTCCCGCCCTCAGAGCCCCCTCAGACCCCCCAAATCCCCCCATTCCCCTCCCGCCCCCAGACCCCTCATAACCCCCCAAATCCCCCCATTCCCCCCGTCCCCTCCCGCCCTCAGAGCCCCCTCAGACCCCCCAAATCCCCCCATTCCCCCCGTCCCCTCCCGCCCTCAGAGCCCCCTCAGACCCCCCAAATCCCCCCATTCCCCCCGTCCCCTCCCGCCCTCAGAGCCCCCTCAGATCCCCCAAATCCCCCCATTCCCCCCGTCCCCTCCCGCCCTCAGAGCCCCCTCACCCTCACGCCCCCCCTCACCCCCTCACGCCCTCAGCCACCCCCCACCCCCTTCCCTCCCCACCCCTCCAGCCGCGCCCCCCTCGGAGCCCCCCTCAGAGCCCCTCAGCCCCACGCCCGGCCCCGTTCCCGGCCGGTACCGCCGAGGCCGCCGCTGCTGCCGCTGCTGCCGCCGGACTCGGGCCCCGCCGCCGCCGCCGCCGCCGCCATCTTGGAGCGTGAGCTGCGCCCCCCGCCCCCTCAGCCCGCCCCCGCCCGGCCCCGCCCACTCAGGCCACGCCCACTCAGGCCACGCCCCTCGGGGCACGCCCACTCGGGCCACGCCCACTCAGGCCCCGCCCACTCGGGCCACGCCCACTCGTTAAATTCACATTAAACGCCTCACACCCCCGCTCATGACGTCACCGAGACACACCCTAACGGGCTACACCCCACCCCGTGACGTCATGAGAGCACACGTGTCCCCGTCCTGTGGCGTCACACTGCTACGACCCACACATTTATGCCTCTATCGTATGACGCCACACAGCCGTACCCCCCCCCCCCAAATGCATCACAACCCACCCCGTGACATCACAGAGCGCACACACAACCCCGGACACCCCATGACGTTACAGAGTACGCATACCCCGTCCCATGACGTCACAGTCTCGCCCGATGACGTCACCCCGCACGTCCTCACTCCCCATCGATCGCTCTGCGCTCTGCGCTCTCTCCCCGCTGGGCGGTCCCGGCAGGCGGCTCAGCCGAGCGCCGAGATGAGCCTGGCCGAGGGCCGCGCCCCGCGGAGAACGGCCGGGAATCGCCTCTCGGGGCTGCTCCAGGCCGAGGAGGAGGACGAGTTCTACCAGACCACCTACGGCGGCTTCAACGAGGCGAGCGGCACCGGGAGGGACCGGCGGGAAAGGGGGAAAACGCGGCGGGAACGGGCCCGGCGCGCGCCCGGCGCTCTGAGGGGGAGGGACGGGGAGTGGCGGGAAACGTGAGGGGAGTGGGGGGGTGGGAGGTTGCGCGTCCAGGGACGTGGGGATAGCCGAGGGTGAGAAATCTCGGGGGCATCACTGGGATCCCCTGAGGTGATCCATCCCCGTGTCCTGTGGGAATCCGGGATAACGGGTGCCGGGCATCTCCGGGGGATCCATCCCCGAATCCCGCAGGAGTCTGGGCACGACGAGTCCCGTGAAGATCCCTCGGGGTTACCAATGCCGTGTTCCCGATCTCCGGAGTATCCCGCAGGAGTCCGGGGATGATGGGGGGTTCTGGAGGGGCTGATCTCATATTCCCGATGTCCCGCAGGAGTCCGGGGATGATGGGGGGTTCTGGAGGGGCTGATCTCATATTCCCGATGTCCCGCAGGAGTCCGGGGATGATGGGGGGTTCTGGAGGGGCTGATCTCATATTCCCGATGTCCCGCAGGAGTCCGGGGATGATGGGGGGTTCTGGAGGGGCTGATCTCATATTCCCGATGTCCCGCAGGAGTCCGGGGATGACGAGTACCGCGGGGAGCACTCGGACAGCGATGACGAGGTGGACTCGGACTTCGACATCGACGAGGGGGACGAGCCGGGCTCGGAGCAGGACGAGGCCGAGCCCCGCCGCCGCCGCCGCGTCCTCACCAAGGCCTACCGGGTACCGAGCCATCCCCGGGGATTCTCCCGGGAAAACAGGCGCCAAATCCACGGGTTTGGGGTTTTTTTTTATCCTCACGGTTCTGTTCCGGTCCTTCAGGAGCCGCTCAAGAGCCTCCGGGCCAAGAAGGCCGAGGGGCCGCGGGGAGGATCCCAGAAAAGTCGGGAGGTGAAATCCGTGCCCTTGGAGCTGCAGGAGGATGTGGGAGACAGTGAGTGTGGGGTGGGGTGGGAGGAGTCCGGGGAAATTGGGCTGGGAGTGGGGTTTTGGTGATCCCAGCTGGAAATGGGGTCCTTTGGGAGAGCTGCTGCTGCAGAAATGGGGTCCTGGGGATCTCCCAGTGCTCTGGGCTGGGAGTGGGATCCCGTGGGAGCACTCCCGGGATTCCAGCTGATCCCAGTGTCCCCGCAGGCCGGAAGCGTGTGCGGCAGTCCCGGCAGGCGTGCCCTGGGAGCGGGATCCTTCGGGAGAACTCCTGCTTCTCCAGGAGCTGGGAATGGGGCCCCAGGGCTCTCTGGGTGATCCGGGCTGGGAGCAGATCCCGGGGCTGATCCCAGTGTCCCCGCAGGCCGGAAGCACATGCGGCAGTCCACGACGGAGCACACCCGGCAGACGTTCCTGCGGCTCCAGGAGCGCCAGGTGCAATCCAAGAGGAAAAAGGGAGGCCCCAACTACGAGCGGCCCCTGACCCAGGAGGAGCTGCTGGAGGAGGCCAAGATCACCGAGGAGATCAACCTGAGATCCCTGGGTGAGTGGGAGCGGCATCGGGAGTGGGATCAGGATAGCGGGAATGGGGCTGGGGCGCTGAGAAGGGCACAGGGACTGGGACTGGGGTCGGGAACGGGGCTGGGAATGGGACAGGGCTGCCGGGAACGGCACAGGGATCCCAGGAACAGCCCTGGCACCCCTGTTCGGGGCTGAGCCGTTCCCGATGCCATTCCCGACCCCGTTCCCGATCCCAGAGAACTACGAGCGGCTGGAAGCGGACAAGAAGAAGCAGGTGCAGAAGAAGAGGAAGATCGTGGGCCCCGTGATCCGCTACTGGTCCCTGACCATGCCCCTCCTGCCCGAGCCCGGCCGCGACGATCCCGTGGATGTCGAGGGGTGAGTGGCACCACAATCCCAAATCCCAGCCTGGATCCTGCCCTGGAGCTGCTCCAGAGGGGTTGGGCAGCGCCTCGGAGCTCCCAAATCCCAAATTCCCGTTTTGGGGGGTGGATTTGGGCACTGAATCCCAACCTGGAGCCTCCCTTGGCTCTGTCTCAGCTTTGGGGAGGAAAAGCAGCTCGGAGACCCCAAATCCCATGGGAAAAGCAGAGTTTGGGCACCACACTGGAACCCCCAAATCCCATTGGAGAAGCAATTTTTGGGCACCCAAATCCCATGGGAAAAGCATGTTTGGGGCCCCAAATCCTGCAGGAAAAGCAGGTTCTGGGCACCACCTTGGAGCCCCAAATCCCATGGGAAAACCAGGTTCTGGGCACTACTTTGGAGCCCCCAAATCCCAAAATCCTGTGTCAGCAGCAGGTTCTGGAGTCCCCAGATCTCCAATCCTGTTGGGAAAGCCGTTTTCAGCCATCACCTTGGATGCCCCAAACCCTGCAGGAAAAGCAGGTCCTGGGCACCACCTTGGCACCCCCAAATCCCATGGGAAAAGCAGCTTTTGGGCCAAACCCCGGGCTGCTGAGCTTCTCCCACCCCATCCTGGTGCCCGTTCCAGGCTGGACCCCGACTCCCGCCCCGCTCCCGCCCCGTTCTCCCCCGGGAAGTGCTCGCGCACCTTCATCTCCTTCAGCGACGACGCCACCTTCGAGCGCTGCTTCCCCAAGTGCCGGCCCCCGCGGCTGCCGGTGCGGGAGCTGTGCCCCGTCACCCACAAGCCGGCCCTGTACCGCGACCCCATCACCGACATCCCCTACTCCAACGCCCGCGCCTTCCGCATCATCCGCGAGGCCTACAGGAAGTACATCACCGCCCACGGGCTG